>NC_056623.2:98313918-98631418 GCF_002870075.4 Lactuca sativa | reverse complement strand
ACAACGCCACTGCGGTAAAAGCCTTTAAAATGGGTCTGAAGAAGGCTTCTCCATTCTACGAATATCTTTGATGGCCCATGCAAGAGAATGGATGAAGTCAGAGTAGAGTGTTAAGGTTGATCAGATTAGAGGAAGACAAACAAATTCAAAAGCGGGCCATCACTCCAAGTTCTTATGACAACCCTAATAGGAAGGACGAGTCATCGGCTTAAAGATCCTATAAATCAAAATCGTTCTCCAAACCTAATCATCATAGGGTTAATGCCCCTGACAATGAAGGAAAATAAGACAAATTCCCTAAGATTTTTTATTATTACTTTTTTGTGGATGTTTTAAGTCTGATCTTTTCCAAGAAAGATATTGGCAACAAAGCAAGGTGGCCAAGGAAAAGAGACATATCAAGTGGCTAGAAGGACAAATATGTTGTATGCATGTCACGAAGATTTCGGCCCCAATATTGAGGACTATATAGCCCTCAAGAAGGAAATTAGATATCTCTTGAGCAAATGATATCTTAAAGAAATCTTTGGAAAAAATAAAGGAAATATCCAAAGAAAAAGAGCAAGATCATACAAAGATCCTAGAAAAACCAGGATCCCCTACTTCAAACCCCAAGGTAATCAACGTTATTTCCGAAGGTTATGACATCTGTGGAACTTCTTACCTTGTAGCAAAAAGACACGCTAAAGTATCCAAGAAAGAAAGGGGAGAAAGACCCCAAAATAACACATTGATAACAAACGACAAAGAAATAGGGAAAACATTCAGGATCCTTACCATGATGGATTGGTGATAACTCTTTACATTGCCAATCACTTTGTTAGAAGGATCTTGGTAGATGGAGGATCTTCAATGAACTTTTAGATGTTCTAACCAGGATGAACATCCCAGAATGAACATCCCAAAATGAACTTTTAGATGCTCTAACCAGGATGGACATCCCAGAATCTGAAATAATAAAAAGATAATCAGTACTACTAGGATTCAGCAGTGAAACGAAGCACACCATTGGAGAAATCAAGCTACCTATCTACATCAAATAGGTAAATTGTATGCAACGCTTTTGTGTTATTGATGCTTTGTCTTCCTACAATGTTATATTAGGTATGCCTTGGATCCATGACATGAAAGCAGTTCATCAACATACCATCAATGCATCAAAATGCCTACCCTATGGGGGATAATGAAGATCATCGGTGATCTTAAAGAGTGATATAAGACCTCGATGAAGTCTTCCATAGTACCACGACAAGCATAACAATTAAACCAAAGGGCATGAGACGTGCTAGAAGCAAAAGAACAAGACATAAAAGAATTTCCCTTAAACCTTAAGGATCTTGAAGCTAAAGTCCACATAGGATCCTCAATACCAAAAGAAATCGAACAAGACCTAGTAAATTTCTTAAAGGACAGAAGAAAAACCTTTGCGTGGAAACATGAAGATATGACAGATATAGATAAAGAAGTTATAACTCAAAAACTCAATATTGATCCGTCTTACAGGCTTATACATCAAAAAAGAAGGAAATGTGCACCCGAGGGGAACCAAATCATCCAAGAGGAAGTTGAAAAACTTCTTAAGACATAAATGATTAAAGAGGTAATGATTCCAAGGTGATTACCAACGTGGTGGTAGTACAAAAGAAGTATGGAAAACGGAGAGTGTATGTAGACTACATAGATCTCAATAAGGCTTTCCCTAAGGATCCTTTCCCGTTGCTCTATGATAGATGCCACGGCAGGTCATGAGTTACTAACATTCATGGACACCTCAGATGGATTCCAAAAAATACAAATTATACCATCCGATCAGGAGGATACTGCTTTCATAACACCTACAGGTATATATTATTATATTGTTATGCCCTTTTGTCTAAAAAATGCAGGTGCAACATATCAAAGAGTGGTAAATCGAATGGTTAAGGACAAACTAAGGGACACCATGTAAGTCTATATTGATGACATGGTGGTCAACTCCAAAAGATCTAAAGATCACTTCATGGATCTTGAAGAAGCCTTTGACATATTAGATGAATACAACATGAAGCTGAATCCATCTAAATGTTACTTTGGAATGAAGGTATGTAAGTTCCTTAGTTACATGGTCACTAAGATGGGGATAGAAGCAAGTCCGGAACAGATCATCCTATATCTTTCAGTATCCTCAAATGTTGTAAGTGTAGTTTTGTCCAAGGATCATGACAAGGATCAACATCATATTTACTATGTATGTAAAGGTCTCTTGGATCCTGAAACTAGGTACTCTCATCTTGAAAAACTAATACTTGCACTAGTTACAGTTTCCACCAAATTAAGACATTATTTTGAAAGCCATACCATACATGTACAAAACTAACTGTCTTATTAAAAATTTAAGAGAAAAACAAAAATGTCAAGAAGAATGGCTAAGTGGTCAGTGTAACTTAGTACATATGACATCATATATGAGCCAAAATCAACCATAAAATCACAAGCTCTGGAAGATTTTTTGGAAGACTTTAGTGATGATCTACATCCTAAAGTAAAATTAGAAACTCAACAACTTCTAAAAGAAGAAAACATGGGGAAATGGACACTCTTTATGGATGAAGCATCCAACTTCAGAGGAACAGGCCTTAGGATCATACTAAAATCGCCACAGGGGGGCATCCTACCCTAAGCCGTTAGCTATGAATTCAACACAACCAACAATGAAGTGGAATATGAAGCACTGGCGATTGGGTTACAATTAGCCAACTAGAATTTTTGGCTAGGAAATTCTATCTATGTATGATCAACTCTTGATTTATCATGTAACTCTAAGATTTATGCTATACATGTTTTTCATTTCAAAAACAACTATTCAAATCGAAATTAAATCGTCAAACCCTAAACTTAATTTAATGCACCATATTCACTCAATGTTGGGTTGTAACCCTAATTTCCCGGTTCAAACCCTTATTGGGCCAGGAATCATTTATTGGGCCTAATGGGCAAATAAACCCTCAGCTTGATTCTTTTGGGCTAAGAAACCACATTTGGGCCCTAATTGGACCCACATTCAATAAGTAATTGATTTTGGGCCACAAAAGTCTTCATGGGCCTTAATGGGCCGTTAACATTTTCTTGAACCGCATTGGGCCGAAAACCCATTGTATTTACCTCTCTTGGTTCGTAAACACATATGTGGGCCCAATGGGCCGAAAACCTTCTTATTGGGCTATAAGAGATCGATTCCTATTCAAACCCAAGCCTGAATGAATTTTTATTTCCTCTCCTCTCTTATTTTCGGATATTATAAAAAAAATGGATGAAGGTTTGATTTAGGCTTGACAACACATAATTAACCTTCATGTATCATGGTAATTACATACATCTAGAAGCCTATTATCCTCCATGCAATAATGTCTAATCTCTTTCCTCTTTCCCTCTACTTACGGCCGAAGATCCCACACCCTCCTCGCTTCACTCATTTTTCCAACACAAAATCCTCTCTAAACTCCTAAGAAATCTCTCACTTTCCTCCTAAAAACTGTGAATTGGTGTGTGCATTCAAAGGGTTCTTCAATAAAGATTCATCCTTGTTGGTAAGTTCTCATCATACTCAAAATGATTTGGATCCATTTTATGCTAAGAACACTCCCTTACATGGTCTCATTTCGTGTTCTAGCTCTCTAGAACCATCAAGATTCGAAAAAACCTCTTCAAGAGGTTAGCTAAGGCCGAAATCTCCTTCAGTCTTCTCTTCAAAATCGAATCCTTCACCAATGTGAGTTCATACCCTCTTGTTTTCAGTTTTTACTATGTTTTGGGGGAGGATACAAGTTGCTTTGTGTTAGATATATGTATTTATGCATGTATATGTGTGTTTTCATGTTTATGTTGGGATTATGTTATGAAAACATGCTAAATCTTCACCAAACATGAAATATATACTAAACTCGGTGATGTTTGTATACTAAACCATCTTATGTGACATACTATGAAGTTGAAAGGATTAAACATGCTAAGGATGTTTGAAAACTAAATAAAACCGTATAAGGGGCCAGTTTTAACAAATAAACAAAAAAGTGAGGTCTTTATGACACTCATTGTTTTAGAGAGGACCAAAAAAGTCAGTTTTTAAATAAAAATGGATCTTTATGATATTCATGGTTTTAAAAGGGCCAAAAGTGTTAATTTTCAAAAGATGGGCTTTTATTGGGCCTTCACGGTTTTAATGGGCTAAATTTGCCAATTTTCAAAAAAGTGGGTCTTATTTATAAACTCACGGTTTCATGGGCCTAAAAAGGTAATTATTGACTTTTTTATGGATTAAATTGTCATTTTAAACAACATGGGCCAAAAATGTGAATTTTCGGTTAAATGGGCTAAAAATGCATTTTTATTAAATTTGCGCCAAAAATGTTATTTCTATGAAAAGTGGGTTGAAAATGTCATTTTATACAAAATAAGCCCTTAAAAGTAAACTTTCAATGTTAATGGTCCTAAAGTGTCACTTTTACCAAAAATGTGCCTTAATTGTAAATTTTTGGCTTAACGGGCCAAGATTGTCATTTTTTCAAAAAGTGGGCCTTTTATGTCATTTTGGTAAATAATTGAGCTAAAACAAGCAATATAATAACAAACAGGCTAATTATATCATTCTCACTTTTATTTGGCCTTTTTTACCCATTTTCATGTTTATTGGGCCTTAGCGACCCATTTACATGCTTATTGGGTCTGATACATTCATTACATGTTATTGGGCCTTAGTGACCCATTTACATGCTTAATGGCCTGATACATTCATTACATGTTTATTGGGCCTTAGTGACCCATTTACATGCTTGATAGGTCATGTGTACTCCTTATATGTTTATTGGGTCTTGTTAACCCATCTACATGCTCGACGGACCTTGTATACTTATTTCATGCTTATTCATGTACATACACATTGGGCCTTGAAATCTAAATACATATATGGAAACGTCATATAAAACATTAAATAGTGTTTTACAATATTCGCGTAAACATAGTTAAGGTTCTTGTGAGACGTTCTTTCATTCGTACCTACCTAGTGTACAACCTTCAGTCATGTAGTTATAGCCAGAGTCTCCTGGAGGGAGAGCGAGAGTTTGTGTATATATCTATACGGGGTTGACAGCCCCACACCTGAGTTGTTCGCTACAGCTAGACTATGCCAGTAAAGGGTGACAAATGTCTTACTTTAAACAAGCGACACCTGAAAAACGTCATGACAGACAGATCAGTCATATCAAGTATGGTTATAACAAATCACATAGATATTAAATCCACTATAAAATGTACGGAATACGTATACATTTATGCAGTTACGATACTATATATAAACACCATTTGATGGTCTTAGGGTTTAGGACCACAACACTTTTACAAGTAGGAAATATCGGATTTTCTGGGAAACTTACATTATACATTACCTTCTACTTTCAACAGAAAAATACAGGATGTTCATTGAGTACTCTCTTACACATTTTCAAAATAGAAACACGCATGGTTTAATACAAGATTGATACACAGCGTTCAAACCATTTTTAAAAAATATATATATCGGATTTCTAGTGTTTACAAAGTGATACAAACTTTTTATACAAATATGCTTATGAACTCACCAACATTATATATGTTGACCGTTTTCAAAATAACTTGTATTCTTAGGAAATCGTTAAGCGGGTTGGTCACCAAGAACACATGGATTTTGTTGTATTTTTGTTATCATCATACACTCATTATTTTGGAATGTAATCTATAATCCAATACACTTATGTAAACAATGATGGTTGTATTATTGTATGTTTGATGATGATGTTGTCTCGATTCAATTATTTACACTGTGATGATATTACAAGATGAAGTCACCCAACCCCCGGACGTTTCCGTTGTTTCCTCGGTTCGGGGGTGTGACGTGATCAAATAGCTAGCATCGCAACAATCGAAGATCCTGATCTCTAATCCCATCATCATGATCCCAATATGTGGGATCATGGACCAAACAATTAGGATCCTTAGCAACAATCAAGATCATGGACACAAACCATTATAGAATACCTCCATAATGGTACTATACCAAGAAAAAAAAGAACGAAAAAAAACATTCAGAATGAGGGTCTCATGCTTTGTGATGATCCAAGGGGTGTTATAAAAGAAATCCATGGCAAGTTCATATCTACGGTGCCTAGAAGATGGTGAAGCTATGGAAGTCTTGAAAGATATACACAAATGTGATTGTGGCAACCACACTAGGTGCAGATCCCTATGTTCCAAGGCGTTAATAAGGGATACTACTAACCAACCATGAAGAAAGATGTCTTCCTACATGCTCAGAAGTGTCATGCTTGCTAGAGACACAACAAGATCCTTCACCAACTGGCAGAACCCCCATATCCCATCATTTCACCTTGGTCATTCATGAATTGGGGAATAGACATAGTTGGTAAATTTCCTAAGGCACCAGGAGGAAAGGTTTTCATGCCAGCAATGACAGACTATTTCTCAAAATGGATAGAAGTTGAGGCTTTTGTTCAAGTAAGAGGTAAGGTGTAGTCCCATTCATCAAGCATAACATCCTCACCGGATTCGGATTCCATGCGAAGATCATATGTGACAACATATCCCAATTCATAAGTAAAATAACATGAGACTTTTACCAGTTAGGGAATCAAAATTATAATGTGCACCACAGTTCACCCTTAAGATAATGGACAAGCAGAGTCTAATAATAAAATCATAGTCATAACCTGAAAAAGAGATTAGGTGAGAAGAAAGGAAGATAGGCCGAGGAACTTCCTTTTGTGCTATGGGCGGATAGGACCACAACTAAAATGACAGCAGATAAAACCCCATACTCCTTAGTATTTGGAGCAGACGCCATGATCCCCATAGAAGTATTGATCCCAACAGCGAGATACCAACTCCAGACTCAATACAATAACGATAAGATCCTAGTTGAGGATCTTGACACTATTGATGAAATAAGGGATCTCGCCAAGATCCGTATTGCAGCTCATCAGCAAAGGATCGCTAAAGCCTACAATAGGAATATTAAGATCCGAAGATTCCAAGTAGGCGACATGGTTTTAAGAAAATCATTTCAAAACACCAAGGATACTCGAGATGGTAAGCTAGCACCTAAATGAGAAGGCCCTTATCTCATCGATTTAGAAGCATGTAAGGGGGCATATTGGCTGGCTACTCTAAAAGGAAACCTCTTGCTAAGATCATGGAATGTTGTACACCTCATGTTATATTTCGTGTAAGTCAAAGTCATAATATTTCATTATGAAAAGGACAAGGTACGCATATATTCCTTACCTTCACTTTTCCCTTTTGATGATTTTTTTCTCTCAAAGATCATTACTGAATTAAGCATCGGAGGGCCCTTAGCCAAGCTAACGCCCACCCCAAGCTAACGTTTGCCACATGAAAAAACTCAAGGATCCTAGAAATTACGAATAGAGATTGATCATCTCTCCTCCGATCAAGGGTACTTAATCCCCTCTAAGGTTAAAAGAGTTAATAACCTCTTTCATCCGTATTTAGGTTTCCACACCTCGCTTGGACACATGATATCTAATTATGGAATTTTAATTAAGGGATCATTTCATGCTTTAGTGACTTGGCAACCCCCTTATTTCTAAACATATGTTAACATCCTAAAGTGTTAGCCTACGGTTTATAACATTATCATATGATCTTACAATTTATGATCTTTCCCAGTAAAATCCTAAGATGCGATCTTCCCTAATAAACTCTAATTCGGGATCTTCCCCAATAAACTCTAAGTTGGGATCTTCCCTAGTAAAATCCTAATTTGGTGTCTTCCCCAGTAAATCTAAGTTGCGATCTTCCCCAGAAAAATCTAATTTGGGATCTTTTCCAAAAAAATACCCAAGTTAGGAGATTCCCCAGTGAATTCCTAAGTTGGATTTTTCTTAGAAGGACCCTCTTAGATACAAGCTTCGAGATCATATAAAACTAAAGAACTTCCAACACAAATGTCTCCTAAGATAGAATTCAAAAGGTCAAGTCCAGACGAAGCCTGAGGAAGGATCACCAACTTCTTTCTATCCTAGTTTACTAAAGAATTATCCTTATAAAAAAATCCTCTTATTTTTTAAATCAATGTTTATCTTTTAAGGATCCTAACTATATTAAGATCATAATCAGGTGATTAGCAATCTCAGATTTTAAGATCCTAAGAGTTTTTGTAAATCTTAAACTCTTTAGGATCCTGATCATCTATAGATCCTTAGCAAAATCTACTTTAATCCTATTTCTATAACCACATATAGTATGCATGAGAATAGATAAGAATACAAAGGAATAAAAATTAAAGAGGTTGCCCACGAAGTCCACAAAAAAAATTGTCTTACAAACCCAAAATATTAAATTGTTTTTGAAAAATTATAAACGTAATTATAGGTTTGATCACCCCCAGCCAAGGTCCCCTTTATCTCCTTCTTCTTCTCTTCCTCCTCTCTCTTCTTCTTCTTTGTAGGATCCTGATAGTATTAACAGGCTTGCCGGTTAACTCGAACAGGGTTTCACGCTAAGCAGCCACATTCTAGGATCCTGCATTCTCCACGTACTCCACTAGCTTGATCTTTACCTCCAAGATGATGTCGACGTCACTGCTTTTAAGCTTAACAATCACCTCTTTAATCACCAAGGCATGTTCTTCCTCTTTCTTTGCTTTCTCCTTACTCGGCTTCACAACAGTCTTCTTAAGATCCCTATTGATGCCTTCTTGCTCCTTCAAGGCATGTTCTACCCCGTTCAGCTTTGAGCTTTAAATCCCCAGTGGATCGAGAAACAAGATCAACAACCTATAAAAGATCATGGTAAGTAAACTGAAGTCAAACAAAAAAGTTCTCAAAAGTACTTATAGATTGTGCGAAAAAGATTAGCTTCATCACCGCCTCCTCTACTCCAAGGTTCTTTAGGTTAAGATCTAGGGTCCCAGCTAACTTCCTTTTCTTGGATCCTGGAGTCTTGATGGTTAGGTCTATCAAAGTCCTCTTTAAAGTGAAGGAATATGAGGCCTTTTCCTTCTTGACCGCAAGTTGGCCACCGGACTCAATATTAGCTAGGATAAATCGAGCATTAGAATGTGTGGACTTGGATCCTATATATCACAAAGGAACTCAATAAGTTTGGTATCCTTAAAATAAAATAAAATAGATAAAGGATCTTTACCTGTCGACATTGTGGCAATAACATATGAATTTTCTTGGAAACTGGGTGGTTCGTGCCTAAAGAATTTTCTTGGAAGCTGAGGTTTGCATTTTCTTTTTGGTCACCTCTAATGGTAGATTTAGGGTAACTTATGCCCAAACTTCATGAACAAGTTATACTAAAGTGTATACGTCTTGTACCTCATTTTATAGATATTATTTTGATCATGGGCTATGTATTAGATGGTGATTTGTTAATTGGAATTGGACATCCCAAAATGAATTGTGAGTGCTTGATTTCATGTAAGTCTATTTGGAATGACTAAATCTCACGGAACCTATGTAAACCTATTGAAATAATGTTTATAATCTTAAGTTAGAGAAATGAATGGATCCAAAGTGATTCTAATGAGCCTTAATTGGATTAAAGAGTGTTGTTGAACTATGGAATTTGAACGAATAGTTCCATCATTAATGGGGAGGCTAAACACACTTAGAGTGATGTACAGTTATAGATTTTGTGAATAAATAGTTATCATGAGTACGGGATAAAATAGGGATGGTTTCATTAATATATTGTGGACAGTGTTGTAAATGATGTCCATAACACCTTTTAGATGAGGTTTCACAATGCCCAATATAAAATAATGCACATCATATGGGCCTTTAGGTGCACTAATCCTTAATTTGTACATCAAATGAGCCTTTATGTGCATTAATGCAGATAAACATTTTTTAGCATACGAAATGGAGAATAACCATATATGGGTATTTTAGTTTTTTAGATAACTTTTATTTGAAATCATTCGTTTGTGATTGAAGGATATCAATTCTTGAAGAAGGTTTATCGCATTGCTAACGTTTTAGGTGAGTTTATTGGGAGTATATGTCCTTATATTACTTTCTGTTCGGAATTATTTTGTTGATATATATATATATATATATATATATATATATATATATATATATATATATATATATATTATATCATATGTGCAATGTGTTATACTATAAGTATCATTTGTAACATGAAATGTATTTTGAAATATATTTTAATCACATAGAAACTTGTTGTTTTGAAAACTATTTGGCATCCTTTATGCGCATACATTTAGGATGAGAGATTTTAGGTTTCCATGATTATATGCATGCATGATTTAATGATTAGGTGACAATATAGTGGTGTGTAAGTAGATTTCTAGATAATCCTCACTATGCATAAGCATGGCTAGCTACCCCTTGTGTGGTGCTTATGCGATGGTTCGTAAGTCACCTAGTTTTATTAGAACGGGCAATACAAGTGTAATGTGTCGCTGAAACTAGTATATTATCCCTGTTTAACCATCATTGTAATATTAGACTTATTAAGATTGACATGGAAATGAGATAGATGCATAGTACATTATTATTATTTGTTGATTCAGTTTCCCTTTTCTATTTTATTGAAGCTTTACATGCTTATTCATTTTATTAGAAAACCATTGCTAGCTTATACTGATTTGTTTATTTATTCAGATTATGTTGAGGCATTGGTTTTAGATTGTGGGTATTTAAACCTTTTTAATTCGAATTTATGTTGACTTTAACTTTGATTTAAGAATATAAAATACCCCTTGGCTTTGTATTTTGGGGATAAAGTACCCTACACTTTCATTTGGAATGTTTCTATGATTTCAATTAATTTTGCGTTTTTACTCGAAGAGATGATTGTTATCATCACTTACTCAAAATGTGTCAACCTCAAATATTCTTAATAGGAAGTTTCACTTCCTAACTTATTTTGATATATTACCATATTGAAGACTAGATGTGGAGTATAGAATATTGAGGACATTTTAGAAGGCCACAAATTGTGTGGTAATCTTGAACTATGTTTTGATTACTAATTGATTCTACCGCACTTATTTGAAACTTAGATATTTTTTTTGGACAATATGACTATATGATTTTACACAAGTAAAACTTCAACTTATATTATTTTAAATCAAATGGTTTAAAAAGGTATTATTAAAAGTATCATACAAAGGGATTTTCAAATTTGGAATCAAAGCATGAGTTTAAGTGAACTAGGTACTAGGATTAATTTTTAGACTTTCTCCAAGTTTATTTGAAAGATTTAAGGTAGTTTGACCTTAGAAGTGGAATGTGTGATTTTATATATAGATATTTCTAAATTTTTACTTATCGTATTAGAACTGACATGTAAATAACTCAAGAAAGGTTAAAACTAGAGTTGACCTTTGATATTGGAAAAGACTAACAGAAATAAATGTAAAGTTATAAATTAAGAATTTTAATAAAATTACTTAGTAGGTGACGGAATCAAAAGTCATTATACCTTATCAGACAACGTTAGGATACACTCGACGACTGATTAGTCAAATAGTTTTTGAACTAAAACAAAGGAACAATGTCAAAACAAGAAAATAAGGCATTAGAAAAGATTTCAAAAAACTTTTGTGTGTTAAAAAGAAAAGATGTTGAGGAAGTTTTAAAAGAAAATTATAATCCTTGAGAGAAAAAATGAACGTAAAATTGAGAATCATATATGGAAAGGATATTAGTACAAAGGTGTTAACCATTATTAATACATTTCCATGAGGGCACCTCAACCGTATCATTAATTGCAAATGAGAATCGTATAAGGGAAAGAGTATCATTAATTAAAAATGAGAATTGCTAATGTAAGTGTGTGTCGGGGTACGTTGAGAATTAATAGATTTTTGAAAACCAAAAACTTTATCCAACTTTTTTTCCAATATTGTTTTTTCAAAACGCTTGACTTAATAGCTTACGATGTACATACAAAAACTCATACATTGGTAAAATTAAAATATAATTGCAATTTGTATAAATGTCCATTTTCCCGTCAACATACATGCATATTTGCATATCACAAATGTTCATACATGCATGGGGCGGGCAAAGTGGGAAGTTGCACAAGGCGCAATTTTTTTCATTATATATTTTTATGTTAAAATACAAAATTATAATAAAGATAAGGGCCCTTTTTTTCTTGTTCGTCATGGGCCCTTAAAATATTTTATATTTTAAGAGCGGCTCTGCATACATGCAACATTTAAAAAAATACTTTAAAAAAAAATCAATATATCACATATGTGCTCAAACTATCCCAACTCATACGTATGTGTGTATATATATATATATATATATATATATATATATATATATATATATATATATATATATATATAGTTAGTAATTTTCTTTGAATGTCATGCATTTGAAACTTCCAAAACTATTTAATTTATACAAATTAATTTATGATTAATTGAAATATTATATATATATATATATATATATATATATATATATATATATATAGAGAGAGAGAGAGAGAGAGAGAGAGAGATAGGTTCAAATGTTTTTAACAAATATTGTGTGCCTAAATGCACCAATCAGAAATTAGCAAATAATTAATTAATTAATTAATTAAATAAGGGTAAATTAGTAATATTACATATATGTATTAATGAATATCTAAAATTAACAACTGATATCCCTTTATTTAAGGGATCCTACGCTCTCATCGGACTCCCATAATGTCTCTTTCACCACCACACAATTCTCCAATCCAAATCTTAAATCCTACAAACTAAATAATCGAAGAACCCTAACTGTATCCGCACTAGGAGCCGACACATTTGAGGGAACAACACTGGCAGTCATCGGAGGTGGCTCGGTCGCAGCAATCGCCGCCGTGATTTCACTCGCAGAACCCGAGAAGCGCCGACAGTTGCAGGCGAAGGAGGTTGGCGGTCATGTTCACGTTTCAGGTTCACTTTTCCTAATTTACACTCTTCTTTATCTCAATCAGGTCTTACAATTTCGATGTTTTGATTGAATTTTGTACTCATTAACTTTCGATTGAATTTGGGAGATACAATGATTTGTTAGGCGCTGGTGCAGTGAAGAAGGTGTACAGGGGATTTGATCGGAAGAGATGTGGCATGGAACCAAGTAAAACTAAGAAGCTTCGATGGAGATCCATCTGTTCTCAAGAGACTCTTTTCAGAAATCAAATTGTTACAGACATTAGAGAATGAAAACATCATTGTTCTTTATAGTTTCTGGAGGGATACTAAAAACAGCACCCTGAACTTCATCACAGAGGCATGTGCTTCAGGTAATTTAAGAGATTACAGGAAGGAACGCAGACGGGTTTCATTGAAGGCATTGAAGAATTGGTCAAGACAGATTTTGAGAGTGAAATATGAAATGAGAACTTTATCTCAGGTGTGTGTGTGTGTGTGTTTCAACTGATCAAAATTTTCTTTTTTCCACAATTAACATATGCGGTTAACGGTGTCTATCTCCTTTGCAGCTACATGTTTTAATGGGTCACAGTTTCGTCCATTGATACCCTTGTTAGAAGCCATGCCAAAGGAACTTGGTGCTAGCCTGCATGATATGCTTAATCTGATCACAAGTAATTTCTTGAAACAACATTCTGTCATGGCCTCCATGTGTTCGATAAAATGTCTCAATGAAAAAACAGTTAAAAATCATTAATGTTTTTACTTCACTTTGTTCCTTATTCTTTTCAGAACTATACAACTCAATTTAGATTGGGTTGGATGCCATTTTTATAACAATAGGTTGATGCTAGTTCCTTATTCTATCAGAATTTGCAGTTAAATACATTGAGCATATCGAGAAGAAACACATGGAACCCGGAGAATGTTAGTTCCTTATTCTGTCAGAATAGGTTGATTCTAGTTCCTTATTTTGTTTGTTGGGTATATTCTTGATAATACAAATTCTTAAAGAATATTCTTGCAGAATAGTTTATTTTGTAAGAATATTATTTGTTGTATTATGATAGAATTGTAGTTAATTATTTGTATGTTTAATGTGCAGGTTTTACAAGTGTATCACTACAAATTACTTGGCAATGAATTTCTGGTAGAAAAGGCTTCAAGAATGGATTGAAGACCTGATGGGAAAGGGTTAAAGAATGAATTAAAGAATGATCACACTCATTTTTTAAGAATGTTGTTATTTTTTAAGAATTATACTTGTTTATTCTTTTAGAATGTTTGTTATTATTCAATGAATCACAATCATATAATGTAATTTTTTGATATATTATTAGTTCAAGAATCGATTTTGTGTATTCTTTCAGAATGTATTTACTAGTTTATGAATCGATTTTGTGTATTCTTTCAGAATGTATTTACTAGTTTATGTTTGGCATTCTGCCATTCTGACAGAATAAAATCGAAAAATACATTTACTAGTTTATGGTTGACATTCTATCATTCTGACAGAATAAAATCGGATTTTTAAATTTGAATTAATTTAAAATATTTAGATTTTTAAAAAATAAAGGAATTAATCATCCCTAAAAATCTGAAAATTTCCTTTTTTAATATAGGTTAATTGACTAAAATGCCCTTATGCTGAAATTTATGTGATTATATGGTACATGCTATCCTATTCTACTACCATAGACCCTCAAATCATGACATTTGATTATATTCCATCCGATGGTCCAGATCTGTGCATTCTGGCACACAATAGTTAGTAAAAACAAAATAACCTAACCCTATATATATATATATATATATATATATATATATATATATATATATATATATATATATATATATATATATATATCTTATAAAGCTAGTACTTTTCTTTGAACCCCATGCATTTGAAACTTCCAAGACTATTCAATTTATACAAATTAATTTATGATTAATTGAAATATTATATATATATATATATATATATATATATATATATATATATATATATATATATCTTATAAAGCTAATACTTTTCTTTGAACCTCATGCATTTGAAACTTCCAAGACTATTCAATTTATACAAATTAATTTATGATTAATTGAAATATTATGATTTGTAACTCTTAAAACTCTTCAAATCATGATATTTAATTGATAAGTTAAATGAAATATTTAGCCTATATAAGAAAGTTGTAGATTACATATTGCATGTATGTCAACACAAAATGATAGATTATATTTGTAGGGTTTGAAGAGTTATATGAGTGGTTTTATGGATGTAAGAAAGCAATTGCAACTTTTCCAAATATAAATTTATGTAAACTCAAATTGGGTGCATGTAAAGTTTTAGATATTAACCAATGTTCAAATTTAGGTATGTTTGTAAAGGTAAACTTGAGATCATTTTTAAGTTTATGTGTTATGCATCTTTCTATATAAACAGGATGATGAAGTGAGATTGATAATTACTTCTCATGAGCTTTTGGTAAATCAACCATCAAACTATTTATAAGTTAGAGCAATTAATTTTGTAAATGTGTATGTATCTTTATGTTGTCTCTCTCTTTTTTATGTTAAAAAAAACATATTTTATGTACAAGAGAACATTATTCAACATTTATTTATGATATGTATATACTATGTTAGTTTCTATCGCTTATTTTGTAAATCACATCGATGGAGTTTTTTATAAATTATTTTGATGAAAGGAGTTTACAATATTATTCCAAATTGTTGGTGATAATGACGAATTAGAACGAATTATTTTTAATATGATATGACTTTATTGTTGAAAAACCAATAATTATGTGTGTTATAAAAATGAATTCTTTATGTTCTACCAAAATTTATATGGATGTACCCAATTTTAAATGTTTTTATAGTAATAAAAATAAATTATCTTATTACATTTGTCAAATTTATTTTTTTTCCTATTAATTCTTTATCGTAAAGTAAAAGTAAAATAAATAAAATATTAATACTTTCATAAGAAACTATAAGTGGTCAAAATATACCCAAGTGTAACATTCATCCTCCCTAACCCACTCTTAAAATATTGGTTTCAAAATTGGTCGTAGTACATAACAATTACTATAGTTTTGAAATTCAAATTACCATTCTATTTGGACCATTCATTCTCATCTAATATTTCATAACTTTAAGAAAAAAAAATGAAAGTACAATAAAAAATTATGATAGTTTTTTTAAATATAATAATGAAAATGTTTAAACAAATAGTTTTTTGGTTAGTAAAAAGTAATATATGTTTAAAGTAACGTAAAACTATTCAATAGATTATATATTATTAATAAATTATTGTTATCTGAAATAATAATAATAATAATAATAATAATAATAATAATAATAATAATATAGGAAATAAAAAATATTTGAATAAATTATTTATAAATTAGTTAAAAATAAGTATAGTTTAAAATAATTTTAAATAAAAAATAACTCAATTTGATTCAAACACAATTTTTTATATCTTTCTTATAGTATAATTAAAATTATTATAATATTAGTTACAACTTAGTATAAAAATTGTTATTTCAATGATAAATACTTATAATATTGTTTTTATAACACATAATTGTTAATTTTTATATTACATTGTTGGGCACAAAATAAAGAGTTAAAAACTTCCATTACAAGTAAATAGTTTTTTATTTAATTTAATGTAACTATGATTTCAAATTTAATGTAATATGCTTTTATATTTTCCACTATATTTAAAAGTTTTTTAAACTTATGGTTATTAATGTGCAATGATTTTTTTATTTTCCACTTATTTGTTATACATATTGTAGCTATATTAGTGATATATAAGTAAGTTTTGATAAAAAAAATCATATGTTTGAAAAGATTTGTGATTCAAAATGAAAGACTTGAAAAAAAATAAGTTTTGTCGCATCAATAGTTATTTCAACACAAATTTTTAATAAAAATGTTTCTATATATCAAATGTATGTTGATTTCTTAATATTTATTTTGAATGATTTATAAGTGTTTAATAAATTTTGTTTGATGTAAATGTTATAATGTTGTAGTGTTTTTATTTTATTAAAAGCTATGGTGTTTTTCATACTATTTGTTGTTTGTTTTATATACAAATCGACATACATTTTATATATAATTTCCACAACTTAAAACGTTCTATAAAATCATCAAAAGTTGTAGTATTTTTTCATACTACTTTATTTTTTATGTATAGGAATCAATATATGTTTGATATATAATTTACACAACATACAACGGTCTATAAAATCATGAATTAGTAAGGGAAATAAATAATGATATAAATTTATTAAAATTAATAGAACTAATATATTAACTATAGAGTTTGTTTTGCTATTGACATTGGTTTTACATGTATAAATATTATATCAAAAATTGTTAAATGTTATTATTTTAATTAAATAATTATATTCATGCGCAACGCGTGGAGATTCGACTAGTATATTTATAAAGGAAGCATTTTTCCTTTCACCACATTCATTTTAAACTCTAATGCAGTTTTCCTTTCACCACATTCATTTGAAACACCCATGACTTTTCAATTTCTTTTTAATAATGATTATAAGTTCGTTAATAAGATAAAATAAATATCAAACCTAAAGTGTACTTATAAATAAACTAAATTTCAATATTAAAATAATATATTTACTTCTACTTATAAAGTTATGTGTTTAACTTTTAACATATTGCACTTAATATATTAGATTTAATATGTTGTTGTATGTAAATCATTATCAATTTAAAGCTACAACTTTTGAACAGTTTGAACAAAATACTTAAATTGTCAATTTAAATATAATATTATTGTGTCAAATTAAATATGAATTTCAGTTCCACTTACAAAACCGAATGAATATTTTGTGAATAGTTAAAAGTGATAATTTATAATGCTAAATGCAAAAACTAAATTATAATCTCAATTTAACTAAAATATATCCTAAAAATATTTGTATAATCGTTAAAAGTTTTCAAATAAGTAGCTTAAAACAACTTATCATAACAATAGTTAAAAATAACTCTATATAAATGATTATACTGTTATCTTTAAAATCAAAAAACAATGTTTGACGTTTTAAATAATTATAATGATAGAAATTAAAACGTTAAGCAAATAATTTTTAAAAAATTAATTAACAATAACAACGACTATAAATAACATTAAACCATGTATTATATTTAATTTTATTTATGAGTAACTCGCATGTAGAAGCCTTTCAAACAGTTGAAATTATGTAGTTATAATAGATGTATATATTATCATATAATTCAAAATAATCAATATATTATATCAATTTAATATATGAATTATTATATCAAATTTAACAACATTATTGTTGTATTTAAAAAAAAAACATATATCTATAAAGATTTCAACTATATAGGTGTTTCTGCGTAACGTGCGGGCATTCGCCTAGTATACTTGTAAAAGAGACATTTTTACTTGCACCACATGCATTTGAAACCTCGATGACTTTTCAATTTTTTTCTAATAATTATTATAAATTGGTTAATAATGTTAAATTAATGCAAAAACTAAATTCTAATAATAAATTAACTAAACTACAATATTAGAATATCATAATTTACTTCTATTTATAAAATTATGACATTAACTTTTATAGTTAACTTATTAGTTTAGATATGTTGTCTCATGTGAGTAATTTTCATTTTAAAGTCACAACTTTTGTATAATTTGTGATATTCAAAATAGTTAAATTATTAATTTCAATATAATGTTAGGCAGTTAACTTAAATCAAAATTTTAGTTAAGCTTGAAAAAAATCGAGTGACTATTTGATAAATAGTTAAAAGTTATAAACTATAGTGTTAAACCTGAATTATAATCCTAAATTAACAAAACACATCATGAAACTATTTTTTATAATCATTAAGAATTTTCAAATAAATAGGTTAAAAATAACTTACAATAAAAATAGTTAAAATTAATATTATATAAAAAATTATAATGTTATCTTTAAAAATATAAACAATGTTTGTTGTTTTAAATAATTACAATCAAAGAAACTAATCGAATAAATTTTAAATAAGTTAAATTTCCAAAACCAAATTAAAATAATTAAGAGTTTCCAAATATGTTATTTTAATAACTTACAACAACAACAGTTAAAGGTAACATTATATACAAAACTTATATTGTTACCTTTAAAAAAAACTATTTTTGATGTTTTAAATAATTACAATGATATAAATTAAAATCTTAAGCAAATAAATGTTGTAAAATTAATTAATCATAATAACAACTACAAATATCATTAAATATATTATATCTAATTTTATTCATGAATAATCCACGAGTACAGGCCATTGAGCGATTAGGATTATAAAATATTAAAAGATGTCTACATTATCATAGAAATTTTAAACAATCAATGTTTATATCAATTTATTATAATATTTATTATATAAGAGCTAACAACAACGTTATTGATATATTTAAAAGACATATATTTGTAAAGTTTTCAAATATATTGTGATATTATGTGCAACACGCGGTTATTCGTCTAGTCTATATCTATCTATATATATTATAAAGCAAACATTTTTCATTAAACCTCATGCATTTGAAACTCCCAAGACTATTCAAATTATACAAATTAATTTATGATTAATCGAAATATTATGATTTGTAACTCCCAAAGCACTTCAAATCATTTTATTTAATTGATGTGTTAAATGAAATATTTAGCCTATATATGAAATTAGTAGATTACATATTGCATGTATGACAACACAAAAGATAGATTATATTTATAGGGTTTGTAGAGTTATGTGAGTGGTTATATGGATGTAAGAAAGCAATTGCAACTTTTCTAAATATAAATTCTTGTAAACTCAAATTGGGTGCATGTAAAGTTCTAGATATTAACCAAGGATCAAATTTAGGTATGTCTGTAATGGTAAACTTGAGATCATTTTTTAAGTTTATGTGTTATGCATCTTTCTATAATCACGAAATGATGAAATGGGACTGATAATTACTTCTCATGAGCTCTTGATAAATCAACCTTCAAACTATTTATTAGTTAGAGAAATTAAATTTGTTAATATGTATGTATCTTTATGTTGTCTCTCTTTTTAATGTTAAGAAAGTATATTTTATGTCCAAGAGAACACTATTCAACATGTATTTTATGTTATTATAAGTTATATATTATGTTTGTTTTTGTTGCTTATTTTGTTGTAAATAACATCAATGTAGTTTTTTATAATTGATTTTCATTAAAGGAGTTTACAATTGTTACTCCAAATTGTTGGTGATAATGACCAATTAAAACGAATGATTTTTAATATGATATGACTTTATTGTTGAAAATAAATGATTATGTATGTTATAAAAATGAATTCTTTATGTTCTACCAAAACTTATATGGATGTATCTATTTTAAAAAAAATATATAGTAGTAAAAATAAATTATTGTTTTATTATATTTGTTAATTTTTTTTCCCTATTCGTTCTTTATCGTAAAGGAAAAGTAAAATAAATAAAATATTAATATTTTCATAAGAAAATATTACTGATAAAATTTACCTCAAGTGTAACACTCCTACTCTTGTAACCCACTCTTAACATATTTATTTTAAGATTGTTCATAGTACATAACAGTTATTTTAATTTTCAAATTCAAGTCACCATTTCATTTGGATCGTTCATTCTCTTCCGATATTTCATAGCTTTAAGGACAAAAATAAAATTACAATAAAAAGTATTATGGTTTTTTTCAAATATAATAATGAAAAATTTTCAAATAAGTAGTTTCTAATAAAGTAAAAAATAATAATTGTCTAAAATAACATAAAACTAAAAAATATATTATATTATATTAAAACATTAATTTTATTTGAAATAATAATAATAATAATAATAATATAGAAAATACAAAATATCTAAATAAATTATTTATAAATTACTTAAAAATACATATAGTTTAAAATAATTTTATATAAAAAACTTAATTTAATTTGATTCAAACACAACTTTTTATATCTTAATTATTGTATATTTAAAATTATTATAATATTAGTTACAATTTAGTATAAAAATTATTAATTCAATGATAAATGCTTATAATATTGTTTTTATAACATATAATTATTTATATTTATTTTACATTATTGGGAACAACTCAAGAGTTAAAAACTCTCACTATAACTCAATAGTTTTATAATTTAAATGTAATTATGATTTCAAATTTATTGTAATTAGTCATGCCTTTATAGTTTCCATTATATTAAAAAAAAAACTTATGGTTATTAATGTACAATGCCTTATTATTTTCCACTGATTTATTATACACATTATAGCTATATTATTAGTATATAAGTAATTTTTGATTAAAAAATCATATGTTTGAAAAGATTTGTGATTCAAAATGAAAGAGTTGAAAAAAAAAAAAATTTGTCGCATCAATAGTTATTTCAATATGGATTTTTTATAACAATGTTTCTATATATCAAATGTATATTGATTTCTAAATATTCATTTTGAATTATTTATAAGTGTTTAATAAGTTTTGTTTGATGTAAATGTTATAGTAGATGTTCTACTGTTCTTATTTTATTAAAAGCTATAGTGATTTTCCATAAGATTTGTTATTTGTTTTATATACAAATTGGTATACATTTTATATATAATTTCCACAACTTAAAAAGTTCTATAAAATCATCAAAAATTTTAGTATTTATTTTTTCATACTACTTTGTATTTGTTATATATAAAAATCAATATATGTTTGATATATAATTTACATAACATAAAACGATCTATAAAATTATGAACTAATAGTGAAAATAACTAATGATATAAATTTATTACAATTAATAAAACTAATATGTTAACTATATAGTTCGTGTTGCTACTAATATTGGTTTTTTATATATAAATATTAAATCACAATTTGCTAAATGTTATGATTTTAATTAAATACTTGTATTTACGTGCAACACGCGGGGATGAATAGTATATTATAAAGGAGGTCATTCAAACTTATGTTGTTAGAGATAAAATGTTATCTTAAATCGTATTGATTTGAAACATATGCCTTTACACATTTCCTAAATTAATGACAAAGTTTTTGTATTCATACTCATGTATATATTTTATTACTATAAAAAAGGTTCAATAATTTTAGCAAACAAACCTACACACAAATCACATACAAAATTTATAAAGAATATGAAGATAAAAAATTAATAGATCAACACGGTTGAAGGTTTTTGAAGTGTTGTTTTCAAAAAAAAAAAAAACGTTGAATTATGAAGTGTATTAAAGTGAGAACTCAAAACGAGTATCATAATCATTGTTTTGAAATGCGAAAAGCTATATAGTGTTATTTTATGCTTTCTTTTAAAATTTATTTTCATATATTATTCCTTTTACTTTCTTTACATTTCAAGAAAAAATTTATGGTTGTATATTTAGAAATAAAGAAAAAGATGACCACATATCACTTTAATTGTTATAATTTCTTAAAGATGAATGCTTACAGTTTGTAATGTCTTATATAATTGTTTAATATGTTTTGTTGTTGAGTATGCAACTTATATAATTAAAAAAAATATAATTATATTATTAATGAATATATTACTAGAATATATGAGTGCATATATATGAAAACATGACAAGATGTCCAATCTATATATGTATTATAATAGAGACTAGATTCCCTACACACATATTATTTAAAACTCTCAATACAAATCAAAACTCTTTTTAATTAAGAGCTTATTGTTAGCTACAACTAAAGTGTTCTCTAACTTATATATATATATATATATATATATATATATATATATATATATATATATATATATATATATATATATGTATATATATATATATATATATATATATATATCCATTATAAATAGTTTTACAACTAAAGTGTTTTCAACCTTTTTTATTTTCTCAATTAAACTTACCTATGATGAGAACCATTATTAACCATTGAACCAAGGAACCGATCTTTTTTTTCAACTTTTAAAACTTATATTTATCAATAATAAAATTAAAAATACAAAAATTTACAACTTTTTATCTTTTTTCCAACGATGTGAAATTCGATAAAAAAAATTAACTTTTTTTTTTCATAAAATTCACAGTGTGAATTTTAGTAAATTCACAATGGGAATTTGAATTCACATGATGAATCCGAACAATATATAATTTATGTTTTAGCATTCACAATATGAAGTTATGAATTTTGTTTTTTTTAGTTTTATTTCTCGATTAAGATTAAACTCTAGATTTGAAAAATATTTGACTCTTTGGAAAACTATTATAATGGATATATATATATATATATATATATATATATATATATATATATATATATATATATATATATATATATATATAGAGAGAGAGAGAGAGAGAGAGAGAGAGAAAGAGAGAGAAAGAGAGAGAGAAGAGTTCAATTGAGAAAAAAAAAGTTGAGAATGGAGGAATCATTCTCAGCCATACATTTATTTTGTCGCAAAACACTTAGGCATACCGTCGAAAATGGATAACGGATAAACATGTGTTTTCCAACCAAACATTCTTCCTTAAACTATGATAATCATTACCTTAATATACACAAAAACATACTTTTTTTTTTGTTTTTGTTTTTGTTTTTTTTTTTAACTTTTAGAAAGCTAGTTTTATTGAAAAATTATTTCAAATATATCAAATTTTATAATTTTTTGTTCTCTATACATAGACATCCATATTGATATATTTTTAAGATAAAATAAAAAATTATTTTTTTTAGAGTTTCAGCTCTCGTTATTCATAAGTGAATAAAAATCTATCATATTTTTATTACAGTACATTCGTTATTCACTTATGAGTAAACGTATGTTTAACTTTTTTTAAGTGTCGTTTATATATGAATATGACACGTAATAAAGTTTTCTTACTTAGAATATATTTTTTACATTATCTTTCATCATATATTATATTTATATATGAATAAAATATGTATAAGTTGTCGTCATATTTTATATTCATATATTAATAAAACATTTATCAGGTTTTTGTTACAGTTAATTTGTTATTCATATATGAATAAGTAGTATAAATGATACTTAAACTGTAAAAAAAGTTAATTATATATTTTTATTCATAAATAAATAACGAATGTACTGTAGCAAAAATTTGATGTATTTTTATTCATTTATGAATAACAATAGCTGAAAATATAAAAAAAAAATTATTTTATCTTAAAAGTATATCAATATAGATGTCTATTTGTAGAGAATAAAAAATCATGAATTTTGTTATATTTAAAATCATTTTTCGATAAAATAGCTTCTTAAAAATTTAAAAAACGAAAAAAAAACTATGTTTTTATATATATTAAGATAATGATTAGTATAGTTTAAGGAAACATGTTTTGTTGGAAACAAATGTGCATTCCTTATCCATCTCCGCTGGTACAATGGAGGCTTTTGCGGCAAAAATAAATGAGTGGTGGAGAATGATTCCCCATATATATATATATATATATATATATATATATATATATATATATATATATATATATATATATATATATATATATATATATATATATATATATATATATAGGAAGAATCATTTGAGAACTTATATATTCCCGAGAACCCGAGAACTAAATAAGGACCATCATATCAAGATAATAAAAGGCTGAGATGTTTTATGACAGTTTTGTAAATAATTAAAAAAAAAAATTGACGTGGGGGTATAGGATTGAAATAAATCATTGAGCATTTTAGGCATAAGATAATTCATATCCCCTGATACCTTTCTCTCAAACCCAAGATCTTCCTCCCCCCCCCCCCCCCCCCAACGATGTTCTTCTTTGATGCTCTCCCCAAATGGCGATGCTTGATTTTGTGGGAAACAATCGATGTTCATTCCAGATTCAGAGATGAATCTCATCTCTAAATGGCTTTGAAGTGTATTGACTCGATCTAGAGAGACATTATATAAAAGACGCAGTTGTCTACTCTTTGGAGGATGCTCGAGAAGAAGATCCATGCGATTCGAGTGCACATCGAATGGATAATCAACAAAGAGTTTGGATTCAGTAGTAGTTTCAAAACCTTCAATGGTTTCGGTCTTTCATGAATCAGGTAATCCATTGAACAATGCATCTTATCCTCTTCTGTTTTACATAGTATAGCGGCATGATGTGTTTACCTTTCCTCATCCGAAAAATTATATAATGACCTGTCACAGAATCGAATGAGGAACATTGGTAAACAAGATTACTAAATCAAACTCCATCTCCCCTCCATTAGAGAAAAGGAATCAGATGCTATACTTTCATTTTCTTCCATCATATGAACATCACATGAAATTTGAATCATTAAAATCGTTATGGCTTCCCTGTTTTTGTAGAAAGTGAGATGTTACTGTTATTGTAATCATAAATTATTCAAAAATGAAGTCAGATGAGTAGCAATGGAAATCTTCGAATTTTGTTAGATTTTTATTCTAATCAAGTCTGCTATTCATCCTTCTCGTTATTTCATTGATCCGTGCACACAACCTGTTTGATAAAGTGTCACAGTTTTACTTCATTTAAGTTGTTGTCCCTATATGATATGTATGATGTAATCTATTGTTTTGGAAGGTGTAACCCCTAAGATATTAGGTTACAACCTAGAAGAGATCCTCCAATAGTGGGTGATGATGCCCTCTCCCTCTTTTCTTGCAAATGGGCTTTCTCCACTCCTTTCTTTCTTCACCCTCAATATAGTTGTTGGTGGCATTACATACATACTATATGTCAAGTAGATATTTTACATATCTCACATGGTTTACTTTCATTTAGTATTTGGAAGAATTACTTTCTGAAAATAGATTTTGTTTGCTTA
Source organism: Lactuca sativa (assembly GCF_002870075.4). Classification (NCBI taxonomy): domain Eukaryota; kingdom Viridiplantae; phylum Streptophyta; class Magnoliopsida; order Asterales; family Asteraceae; genus Lactuca; species Lactuca sativa. The sequence continues at coordinate 98,605,590 of NC_056623.2, read as the reverse complement.
TCATATGTGACATGTTAGCCAAAAATTTGGGGAGATAGCTTTTTGTACAATCAGATGAACAAGTAAAGGGTTATGGTACAAGACTGATGAATCATCTAAAGCAACATGCTCGAGATATTGATGGGCTTACTCATTTTCTCACATATGCAGACAACAATGTTGTTGGTTATTTTAATAAACAGGTTAAGCATCTTTTACCTGTTTTCTTATCATTTAGTGTTACTAATTAAAAGTTAAAATACCTTTTTATCCGTTTGTAATCCACTATTTTTGAAATATAATTTGTTTTTTTGTTAGGTTGTATCGAAACCGGGACCAACAGTGAAGAGGATCTTAGGGATCAGTATACTTGACAACAATGGTCTAAATCTTGTATTGGTATTTTTAACTTTAGTTCTTACCTCTTTAATCTGCTTATGCATATTCTGAATGTATAATTTTACCCTTTTAATATGCCAAATATTGCCATAATGCCATTATTCATGTTGCACCCTTCATCATTCACATATCATGTTAATTTTTGCAACTCGGTTATGGTTTTTATGAGTTTATTTTGTTATGTACAAATGGAAAATGAAAATAACATGATACTCAAGTCTGAAAATTGGAAGAAAAGCATATTTCATCCCCGAATAAATATTTCACTAGATTTATTTTGTAAAATTTAGAAACCGAGATGTTTAATAGATTGTTGATTTATTAAGTTAAAACAATGAATCGGTTGTTTGATTCATTGATTCGTGCACACAACCTATTTGACTAGATCTAGCTGCTGCAAGAAGTGCAAGGATAAAGCATGCAAAGCTCAATATATTAAACCAAATCTAGGTAAAAGAAACCTTTTACTACAGTTTTTTGGAAACTCATGAACCCGACCTATGAGAATTTAATAATTTATATTATGATATTTAAGTGGATATCTCCATATGTGATTTGTTATAATATTTTAGTAATTAACTGGAAGCAAGACTATAAATATGTAGTGATTCACATGTAAATCACAAGTGAAACACATAAGAATTACATGCGATTCACATGTGATTCACATGTAAATCATAAGTAATTCATATATAAATCACACGTGATTCACATGTAAATCATAGGTAATTCATATATGAATCACATATGATTCACATGTAAATCACGAGTGAAACGCATATGAATTACATGTAAATCGCGTATGAATTACATATAAATCGCGTATGAATTACATGTGATTCACATGTAAATCACTTGTGATTCACATATAAATCACAAGTGAAAATTATTTGAGTTAATGAACTTTATTATCTTCAATGGCACTAGCCTCATACTTTTATTTATTTACTTTACAAGGTACGAGAAAGATTATATATTTACATGTGAATTATATGTGATTTGCATGTAAATCACATGTGATTCACATGTAAATCACATGTGATTCACATGTAAATCATATGTGATTCACATGTGAATCACATTTGATTTACATGTAATTCACATATAAATCACATGTGATTTACTTATGATGTCATATGTAAATGTGATTCATATGTGAATTGCATGTGATTCATATGTTAATCACATGAAAATCACATATGTATTTTTGTGAGTGCTTTTCCATCAATAATTTTTTTTATTTTCTTGTAGATTTGGAAGAAATTGTGGTGAATATTGAAGATGTGAAAATTGATAAATTGAAGAAAATAAGGAAATATTGACACGAAGACATGAAAATGCTTTGAAATTTGTAGCATTTTTTATTTTTTATATTTTATTTTGTATCGAATAAAATACTTGTACTATTATGGTTATAGATTAGTTAATAAATATGAGATTTGTTGTGATTTACTTACGAATATTATAGTATAAAAATGTATATATGTGCATTTGAAAAATATATGCACATATGCACCTAAAAATTTATATTTTTTTTAAATTTAGTTTTTTTTTTTTAAAAGCTGTAGTTTTTTTTTTAATACAGTTTTTTTTGAAAAAAAATGTAACTTTCTTTAAAAAAAATGCAGTTTTTTTATTTAAAAATGCAGTTTTTTGAAAAAAAAATGTAGTTTTCTTTAAAAAAATTGTAGTTTTTTTTTTAATTTGCATTTTTTTTGAAAAAATTACAGTTATTTTTTAAAAAAAATAGTTTTTTTAATATTTTTTTTCAAAAATTCATGTTTTCTATAAAAAGTTAAAAAATCTGCATTAAAAAAACAAAAAATATTATTTTTTTAAAAATATGAAAATTTGATTTATTACGTAAATTTTTAGACACACACACACACACACACACATATATATATATATATATATATATATATATATATATATATGTTAAATAACATTAACAAATTAAATATTAAATGAGATTGGTAAGATTACGATCATGTCCTTAACGAATTACTTTTGATCCAACGCTTCACTTTTAGTTTTCGGGTTCTCGGAAAACTATGAGTTTTCAACCGATCTACCCCCTATATATATATATATATATATATATATATATATATATATATATATATATATATATATATATATATATATATATATATATTACCCTAATAAATGAAAATGACTTTGCCACATGTCATTCTCTTATAAAATTAGCCACATGTCATTTTGTCATAATTTGAGATATATTTATTTTCCACTTGTCATTACTTTAATTTTCATTTTCAATATATAATTAATCTAGTTTCCATAAATTAAACCTACCATAATGACTATTAATTTCAAATTTTAAATTTTAAATTTTAAATTTCAAATTCAATTTTAAATAAATTTACAATTTAAACCTTTATGTTTAACGTTTTGTTATCATTAACCCGTTTAGTACACACTAAACACATAATTTTAATTTATTTATTTTTTGCATGTTTTTTTTCTCATAATTTTCACTTATTTCAATTTCAAATTCAAATAAAATTTCTATTTAATCGTTCGTACTTAACATTTTGTTTTAATCAACCCGTATAATATACGGGTCTCACAACTAGTATATATATATATATATATATATATATATATATATATATATATATATATATATATATATATATATATATATATATATATATATATATATATATATATGGGAAAAGGGAATATATGGCTATTAGGTATTTAAGTTTAGGTATAGAATATAAAACTCGACGTCGTTTTGTAGATGAACAATCAAATCCTTAAATTGATTTTATGATTTCCTAGCATATGGTTTCTTTCCTTCTTTCGATCTTAGTATTCACGATCATTCTTTATTGACTAATCATCTTCAACCCTAATATCATCTTTTTTGATATTGCATCGCTTTTTCCAGGTCGATTTTAGTCGTTAATTTTCCTGCAGTGATTGTCTTCTTCAAATTCACATCCCCTGTTCCATTCCAGGTAGTAATTAAATATTTCCCGGTAATAATAAAGTTGTGCACTGTTTATCTTATTTAAATTAAAATTAACACATTCCCATGTGATGTACAGTGAAATTGGGTTAGTAGTATAATAACATTATCCATGATTCGTTTATTATGCTCAAAGCCCAATAAATTACTTGATAGAAAAGAAAATTGAAAGATCATGTTGTATATTCCAATTATTAAGAAAATAATAGGAATTACTTTGTTTTTCTCCTCTTTAATTCTATAAAGCACATATTACCTTATTGACAGTAAATAATGGAAGGCTCTTTTTGCAACATATTAAATTATACTTTGTTTGACAGCTCTACGGTTTTATATTTTCTAGCTATAAAAAATGTTTAAAATGTAAGTTCTTGTGTTTGTATGTACTACAGGTCATTCACTATGAACACAGAAATACAAGTAGCAAACAAATCTATTGAAACACATATGGTTAACGACATTGATGCAAATAGTTATCTAGAATCAACTTTAGAATGCGAGAAAATAAATGATATCGATGTAAATCTGGGTCATGATGGAGATGAAAGTATCATTGGAAAGGTTTTCAGTACACCTCATGATGCATATACGTTTTATAATCAATATGCTTTTTTACATGGATTTGGTATACGAATTCATTGGGCCTTTAAAACAAGACGACAAATGAGCCATACTGTAAAATGTATGTTTGCAATAAACAAGGCTTTAAAAGATTGAAGGCTAATAGTTCTGGGGTTGCAAAGAAACAACGTAGAAATTTGAGGACCGGATGCCAAGCAATGCTTCGAATTTCAAAAGGAAAAGATGGGATATGGTTTGCGGACATGTTTAACGATACCCACAATCATGAGTTAAGTGTTACACCTACAAAAGTAATGAAGCATCGTTCTCATGGGAAGCTTCATCGTTCATTGGCATGTAAATCTCTTATGTTGGAGCTTGGTCAATCAGGATTAAAGCCTTCCCAAATAAAAAAGGCTGTTAATGCAATGAAAACTCCACAGGATCTTGATGTTACTTCAAAACAATGTGTGGATATATTATCTGAGCAACGAAGACAATACAAAGGTAAAGAGTTTTACGAGCTTATCAAACATTTCCAAGATAAAGCATTAGTAGATGATAACCAGTATTTTGTTGTGGATTTATTTGAGGACGGGTCTCCTCGAAATATTTTTTGGGCCGATGGAAGATCAAGGGATGCCTATACTAAATTCGGAGATGTTGTTGTCTTTGATGTTACATATATGACAAACAAATTTAAGATTCCATTTTCTCCATTTGTTGGGGTGAATCATCATGGTCAAACCATACTATTTGGTGGTGCATTGCTAGAAAATGAAAAGGAAGAAACTTTCTGTTGGTTATTTGAGCATTTTTTAAAGTGCATGTTCAACAAGCACCCATCTGCAATGATAACCGATCAAGATAAAGCAATCGGTAATGCAATAAAAAAAGTGTTTCCAAACACTCGACATCGCTACTGTGCATGGCATATTAAGAAGCATGAGCTTGAACATCTCCGACCGCTTGTAGCCCATTATAGTGATTTTAAGGAGTCTTATAGACGGTGGGTAAAAAGTGATACAGTTGAAGAATTTGAAACAGAGTGGGAAGTTATGCGTGGTAAGTATAACCTTGAAAACTGTTGTTGGATCATCAATATGTATAACCAACGAAAACATTGGGTTAAAGCCTACTTAAAGGATGTTTTTTTTGCCGGCATGACAACCAGTGGACGAAGCGAGAGCATTCATTCCTTTTTTGATGGATTTGTAAATTCCAAGACAATGTTGAATGAGTTTGTAGTTCAATATGATAAAGCAGTTGAATCTCGAAGAGCTGTTGAAGAAGATGAAGACTTTAAGACTATGAACTCAAAGCCAATTCTATCTTCTGTTCATCCAATAGAAGCAAAAGCAGGTGAATGTTATACCAAAAAGATTTTTGACATTTTTAAAAAAGAATGGATAGAAGCTACACAAAATTTAACTCATGAAACATTAAGAAAATGTACAGAAGAAATCAAATATAGAGTTGGCGAAGTGGATATTGATAAAGCGCATTGGAGATTTGTTAGTTATCGTTTCACGAATCAAGTGGATGTCAAATGTTCGTGTGCTAAGTTTGAAACATATGGCATATTATGCAAACATAGTCTATACGTGATCAAGAAGAGAAATGTTCAAACCCTTCCTGACCATTATATTTTACCTAGGTGGACACTTGATGCAAGGTTTAGGTTGGGTAGTCATAGCGTCGGAATGCATGAGATCAATACCGAAAAGGAAGTTAGTGCCTTAACCCTATGGTATGTCCGTGCGAACTGTAACAAAGCAATCGAACATGCAAAAGACTCCCCTTCAAAGATAAAAAAGTTCAACAATTTAGTGATAAAGTTTTTAGAAGATGAAATTATTCAGAAAAATCCAAATGGACCTCAAAACGTACCTCAAGATTCTTGTGTAGGAATTTCCCAGTTAGACATGATGCCTCATATATCTATTCGAGATCCAATTTTTCTTACTAACACGAAAGGGCGTCCTAAAAATGCAAACATGATTAAATCTTCTTTGGAGCTGGCAAAGAAAAAGAGAACTTGTTCTCATTGCAAGGGTCTGGGTCATTATGCTACTGGTTGTCCAAGCAGAAAGGTATTTTTTTAAGCTTTATGATTTTTGTAATCTAATGCTCATTTTTTATTTTTCTTTTTGGTATAGGCAGAGGAGGCTTTACAAGAGAAACAATGAAGCTATTTTTTTAAAGTTATTCTAGGGGTGGTATAGAATAAGAGAACTAGCTGAATTTTTTTTATTTGATTTACATAAACCAATGAAATTGGTTATTTGAGAGTTTTCATTACTATAATAAAATAACAAAATTGGTTATTTGATACTTGAGTTTTCTCCACTAACAATGTACTTTATAGTGTTTATTTTAATTAGTGATTTAGTATCATGGGCTCTCATTTCTTATTGGTATTTACTGTTTAATAATTGTTTCATGTTTGTGTATAAGATCCGATCACCAGTCTTTGATTCTGTTATTATAAAATATTTTATGCACCAAGTGTACCTTCTATGATACAATGCACTAATGAAACAAAGTGTAAGTACAATGCAATAATAGAAAAAAAAATAGAAAGTAAAATGCTATAATAAGAAAAAAATTACTATAAATCATTACTTTAATATAGTCATAATCAATTTAAAAAATAAATTTACAACAAGAATTTTTCTTGACATCAAGTCTAATAATTGGCATTTGCAATCGGATGCAAAGTCTGACATTCGCAATTGAATGTGGGCGTCCTGAATAAAGATAGAGAGCAAGCAATAACAAAAGCATTGATGACCCTTTAATAAAAATTAGTTGCATAAATTGCAATATATACTATTATATATTGTAGCTTTGTTGTTGGTTTGTGAACTAAGCCATATTAGATGCATCCATGTTGATCTGTGTACACAAAACCAAAAAACCAAAAAGAAAGGCTTAAAAAGGTTTTAAAGTAAACATGATGTATCAACCAGCATGCCATCCCACTCTTGTACCTTTACCACTCTTATTTGATATATTTGACATCAAAAAATATGCAAATCTGTAAAGGTTAGAATATGTGCTCAATAATTCTGATGCTCTTGCTGACAACACTAGAGTTCCTGGAACATCATGCCTCTGTTGAGTAAAAAAACTACATACTAACTTTATTAAACATGTTTTTTTGAATCAATATCAAATAATTAGTTATAATATCAAATGTGTGTATGCAGATTAATATGAATTTATGACTTAAGCTTTCTACCATAAACATGCTGATCTCATGAAGAAACTATAATTTGGTTTTTTTTCCAACTGGTTTCCGGTACATCTCACGTGAAAAGATATACATCAAATTGAACTAATGAATTAGACATACAACAATTTGGAATACTATCATACTAAATCCCAAACCTCAAAAATCGGTAAAAAAGAGAATTAAGAAAATCCCAACAAGATTAAATTGAGAAATCAAACCTGTAATTCTACTGTGATCAAGCACTGACAGCTTATACTGAACAAAATAGAAATACCCACCTGTCACCCGTCCTCAAATAAATCCACAACAAAATACTAGTTATCATCTACTAATGCTTTATCTTGGAAATGTTTGATAAGCCCGTAAAACTCTTTACCTTTGTATTGTCTTCGTTGCTCAGATAATATATCCACACATTGTTTTGAAGTAACATCAAGATCCTGTGGAGTTTTCATTGCATTAACAGCCTTTTTTATTTGGGAAGGCTTTAATCCTGATTGACCAAGCTCCAACATAAGAGATTTACATGCCAATGAACGATGAAGCTTCCCATGAGAACGATGCTTCATTACTTTTGTAGGTGTAACACTTAACTCATGATTGTGGGTATCGTTAAACATGTCCGCAAACCATATCCCATCTTTTCCTTTTGAAATTCGAAGCATTGCTTGGCATCCGGTCCTCAAATTTCTACGTTGTTTCTTTGCAACCCCAGAACTATTAGCCTTCAATCTTTTAAAGCCTTGTTTATTGCAAACATACATTTTACGGTATGGCTCATTTGTCGTCTTGTTTTTAAAGGCCCAATGAATTCGTATACCAAATCCATGTAAAAAAGCATATTGATTATAAAACGTATATGCATCATGAGGTGTACTGAAAACCTTTCCAATGATACTTTCATCTCCATCATGACCCAGATTTACATCGATATCATTTATTTTCTCGCATTCTAAAGTTGATTCTAGATAACTATTTGCATCAATGTCGTTAACCATATGTGTTTCAATAGATTTGTCTGCTACTTGTATTTCTGTGTTCATAGTGAATGACCTGTAGTACATATAAACACAAGAACTTACATTTTAAACATTTTTTATAGCTAGAAAATATAAAACCGTAGAGCTGTCAAACAAAGTATAATTTAATATGTTGCAAAAAGAGCCTTCCATTATTTACTGTCAATAAGGTAATATGTGCTTTATAGAATTAAAGAGGAGAAAAACAAAGTAATTCCTATTATTTTCTTAATAATTGGAATATACAACATGATCTTTCAATTTTCTTTTCTATCAAGTAATTTATTGGGCTTTGAGCATAATAAACGAATCATGGATAATGTTATTATACTACTAACCCAATTTCACTGTACATCACATGGGAATGTGTTAATTTTAATTTAAATAAGATAAACAGTGCACAGCTTTATTATTACCGGGAAATATTTAATTACTACCTGGAATGGAACAGGGGATGTGAATTTGAAGAAGACAATCACTGCAGGAAAATTAACGACTAAAATCGACCTGGAAAAAGCGATGCAAAATCAAAAAAGACGATATTAGGGTTGAAGATGATTAGTCAATAAAGAATGATCGTGAATACTAAGATCGAAAGAAGGAAAGAAACCATATGCTAGGAAATCGTAAAATCAATTTAAGGATTTGATTGTTCATCTACAAAACGACGTCGAGTTTTATATTCTATACCTAAGCTTAAATACCTAATAGCCATATATTCCCTTTTCCCTATATATATATATATATATATATATATATATATATATATATATATATATATATATATATATATATATATATGACATATGCAATTAGGTATAAACAACAAAGAATCTAAAACATTAAAGTTTACCCTAAAAATAGGCATATATATAGGATAAAACACCATGAATTTCATTTTAGAATGTCACGTGACACCGCCGTCTACGGATCGTACTTCCTACGTTTCATCCAGCCTGAAATAAAAAAATAGGCATTATTTTTTTTATTCTAAATTGAACAGTTACCCATGGTATTCATCTGTTCTGGTTATTGCTTTCTCGACCAATATAATAAAAGATGAAATAGAATTAAGTTAAACACTCATAAAATTATTCCATATTCGGGGTTTCTGCTTGTAGGGAAAAGTTGAATCACAAATACTAATTAAAGACCCAAAACTTGGTTCAAATTCAATCTAACCCAACCATATCAATTTCATATAGCAATATGTCAAATTGAACTAATTAATATATATATATATATATATATATATATATATATATATATATATATATATATATATATATATATATATATATATATATATATATATATATATATATATACTAGCCGTTACCCGCGCACAGCGGCGGGGACAAATAGCTTCTTTCAACGATATTTTTTTAAAGAAAAATGTTATGTTCCAAAAGAAAGTTCATGTCGTGGGTGAAAGGAAGGACGGTGGTCGTGATAGTGGTTGGTTGAAGGCGGAAGGAGGCAGAGTGGCTGTGGTGGTGGTGGTTATACTGTCTTGGTTACTGGTTAGGGTTCTTCGAGAAAGTGTGCGTATATTTCTTACTTTGAAGGGATTACGAAGATAAATATTATGAGATGGCTTGTTACCAATGTGAGAGAAGAGATCCTCTATAAATTGTTGACGTTGACCGCTTCAAATGACTGAAGTGTTGAGATTGACGGGTTCAATTTGCAAATGAATTCTTCTATTAATTTGATACGAGATTTTTAGGGGATAAATGATAGGGTTAAAGTTTTAATATTATTATATTATAAATGGGTTGTACTTCAAGCTTAATAGTTTGGACGTCTTAAAAAAATAATATTATTATATTTCATCTATTTATAGAAATAGTTAGATTTCTTTTATAAGATAGTAAAGATATATATATATATATATATATATATATATATATATATATATATATATATATATATATATATATATATATATATATATATTCAAATGTGGATTGACATCTATTGTGCGGACGTGTGGACAATGTTATTCTGTGAGAGTAACAAAGAAAATAAATTACTTGATAATGTAAATACGTTCAATCCTACATAATTATTGTCATTATCATGTGTTCTCTTTAATTAAATCGTCTATAAGGTTGTTATAGATTTTTTTTTATTATTCTCATTCTGTCAGAATATTTATTGAGGCGTATTCTGTTAAAATGGAAATAAGTGAAAAACGATGTATGAAAACAAAAATGAAGAAGAATTAGTAAGAATACATAAAAATAACGATAGTTGTGTGAGGTTGAACGTATTCACATTACTAAACAAATTATTCTCTTGGTAATTCTCATAGAATAACACTGTTCATACGTCCGCACAATAGTTATTCATCCACATTATAACCTAACCCTATATATATATATATATATATATATATATATATATATATATATATATATATATATATATATATATATATATATATATATATATAGATAGGTTCAGGTTCATTTGACACCAATGTTAATTTTCTGAGACCGTGAAATCAAATCTAAAAATAATTTTAAAATGCAAAATAAAAGGAAAAATCCGAAAATTCTTTTTTTAATTATTATTTTATTAATTTTATTTACCTAAAAAATAAAAATAAATTACCATTTTTTTAAAATACGTGAAATATTATAATAGAATATTACACTATAAATATTCTAATGTGTTTTCTAGAATGTTAAAATATTTTACTATATATGTCAGATATGTAAAGTATTCTAATATTATATTAGAATATGTAAAAAAAAAGAATTTTTTTTTTGTTATTTTTTTGGAAAATATAAATGAGAAAAATAATATTTCAATTTTTTTTTTCTAAAATTTTCAATTATTTTGCTTTTTAAAATGTTTTTTTATCTACAAAATGAGTGGATAAGATTGCGTCTCATAGTCTCACAAAATTAGGTCGTCTCACATGAAACAATTTGTATGGATAACCTTTTGAGAATAATATGTTTATGATTTATTAATATATTTTAAGTTATAATATATTAATATGAAATCATATTATTTAATTAGTATTGATCAAGAATTAATTTGGAATTAATTTAGTGATCAAAAGAAACTAATTAAATATGGACTCTTATATATATATATATATATATATATATATATATATATATATATATATATATATATATATATATATATATATATATATATATATATATAGAATGGGCCAAAGTTCATTTAGGATGGGCTAAGCTTGCATGGATAGTCCATGGAGTTTTTAACCCATGGATCCTATGGAAATGAAAGGTCATGGGTATTAGGGTTTACATGGATGTAACCCTAATCCACCATACTATATAAAGAGGTCTTTGGCACATGAAATGGCACTAGTGTGTATGAGAACACGGGAGGGCCGATTTCTAGTGTGCTTCATACTCTCTCAAAGTCTTCCAAGTTATTTTGGTGATTTGTGATTCCATTTGAGGCATTCACATTATTGGTGCTAGGCTCTTGAAGCTGCAAGCAATCAACCACAAGAAAAGGTAAGTCATTCTTTTAGTTTTTTTTAATATTAAGTACCCCGTGATATGCTAGTTAGGATGAGAACCTTGGATAAATCAAATTTGCATGTATAATAGAGAAATCATAGATCCAAGGTTTCTAGGGTTGCATGTACACCATAGGAGTGTTAGAATGCTCAAAACCATTCAGTGGTACCAGATCCTAGGCTTGTTTTCATTATACTTAATGCAAAATGCTTGGTAAAGTCGAAATTCTGCTCACTATTGAGTGGACTCGCGGAGTCCATGAGGGGACTCGACGAGTCCAAGTGAATATTCATCCTACTCGTCGAGTAGGTTCATGCACTCGGTGAGTAGGTGGCTCTGTGTCCAGATTTTCGAGTTTTGTTGCTGGAATTGGACTAGAATCATGACCCTAAACCGTTTTGGAATTGTAAAATTTGTTTTTGATGTGGTAATGATTATGCTAATCCAATTTCAATGATAATTATCAAAGTTTTATATTATGTTTATATGATTCTTGAAATTTGTTAATATGAATGTTAATGCTTATGAGTTTTAGTAGATCATAGGAATTATTTGCAAATTGTTTGTTAGTGTAATTCTTGATCTTAATGCCAATTAATGGACTCCATAACTTGTCCTCAAGTTATGGAATTCTAAAAGTCTTTTCTTTAAAGCCATTAAGGCTCATAGGTTATAGAAATGAAAAGTTTGTGAATAGTTTCAAAACTTGCCCTCAAGTTTTGGAATTTGTAAAGTCTCACACACACTTTAATTCCAAACCCTAGAGTTTTAAAAGTCAAAATTCAACCCTTATACTTTATAGCATTATAAGTTGATAACATATATATATATATATATATATATATATATATATATATATATATATATAAGATCAAGTCAGTCTTACCGTTAGTAGGCTTCATTCACGAAGACGGTCTATAAGGGGGGTATAAGGTTGTTACCTATAAAATGGCAGCTTAATGGGTGTCCACTCTCACCCACCGCTTCCTTGACTGGTGGAGGGTCGTTAGCCGAACGGGTAGGATAAGGACTATAATTCTCATAAAAAGTATAATGATAAATATAAAGTAACTAAACCTTTTATAAATCCCAATCTTAGTTACTTTAGGAAAATGTGAATTTGGTGCTAACCCATGAAATTACACTTTATACCTTACCAAGTCGTTGGTGGAGTGTGTGTGGTTAACCGACACACTAACATGGACAAGTAAGAGTGGAAAAGGGTAACTTAATGTTTATCATAGATTGGTGGAGCGCGTGTGGTTAACCGGCACATCAATTAGGTGATAAAAACTAAGGGTACCAAGTTAATTTGCATGGTTATTTACACCTTGTTTGTGATCCTCGGCATCCCAGTCACAAACTTGAGAGGGCACAATCATGATTTAAACATGCCATTGAAAAGTTCAATGAATCTCAAAGGAATCTAGGAGTTTCAATCGAATTAAACCCTAATTCCAAGTTATAGTGTAAATTGGTGAATCGTCATTCATCTACCTTCAAATATTTTATAGCTTGGATTACGGCATCCCTCTTCCAAGTTATAAAGTATTGCGTTGGGTCCTAGCCTTAATATTACATTTGGGTGTCTTATTAAGGACTCTTTATCCAATCTAAACTTGTCTTTCTTCTTTTCAGATGTATTCCAACAATGCTTCTGGCTCAAACCCTACCGACTCCTTCTCTATCATGAATCTTTGTGGGAGAGTCATCTTTGATGGTTCAAAATTTGACAATTGGATCAGGAACATCAGGATGGTCACGTGTTACGAGGACAAGGAATATGTCCTCGACAAGAAGCTGAAGGAAATTGATGAGACTACTGCTACTCCACAGGAGATCGCTGACTTTAGGGCTCATGAGAGAGATGCCACCAAGGTGGCATGTATCATGTTGGCCACAATGACAGCTGAACTCCAAAAGTCCTATAAGGACTTTTACCCTTTTTAGATGCACATGGAAACGAAACTGCCCCAAGTACCTGTAAGATGTTAAGGATGGGAAGGTTAAACCTACCCATGCAGGTATTTACACTATATATTTTAATAACTCACCGCATACTAATTCTTAGGTCCTTGATACATGTTGTGGTATTCATATATGTTTTGATTTGTAGGGCCTAAGAAGAAGTGAGGATTTGGAGCACGGGAAGATAAACTTGATCATGGGGAATTGGAAAGCTTCATCTATCACCATGATTGGAGTTTATTCTTTATTGCTGAGTAGTGGGTTAATGTTAGATTTGAATAATGTTGTTACTCGTCTGAAATGACGAGAAATATTATTTCTTTTCACGGTTTGTACAAACAAGGATTTACTTTTTCATTTCATAATGAATGTAGTGTTATTAATGCTTTTTATAATGGTGTTCTTTATTTTAAAGCATTACCTTGTGATGGTGTATATGGAACTGTGTCGGTTGTAGACAACTTATGAAATAATGTATTGCATATTGATTCTTCCACTAGTTTGGACAAAGCATCCTTGTGGCATTGTTGTCTTGGACATGTTAACAAGAAGCGCATAGGCCAACTCTAAAAGGATGGAGTCTTGGAATCATTTGACTTAAGGTCAGATGATAGTTGCGAGTCTTGTTTACTTGGAAAAATGATTAAGTCGCCCTTCACTGGTACTTGTGCTAGGGATGAAGGATTGTTGGACCTCATACACATAAATGTGTGTGGACCCTTCAGAACCGCCACAAGGGATACTAGCCGTGTTGAGTATTTGAGATATTGAAACTGATTTGGCATATTTGGTTATTTAGGGAAGCCTTTTAGGGTTAATCATTTTATGATTCCCTACGATGCCTTTACAGTAGAAGTTCTTAATCGAGCTCTTCTAAGGAATTTGTTTTATATTAAGGCGTAAATTTTATATTTATGGAATATATTTATTGTTCCCTATAAATAATCATTAGGTTAGATTTTGGTAAAAGAGCTTTTTACCAGATTAAGGTTTTCTCTATACGTTCATCTCATAATCAGTATACAAGAAAAACCTTTATCGGATTACTTGCATATAATGGTGGTTGATTCTTGATAGTTCTTGATATTCCACATTTGTCATATCGGATTTATTCCCAACAAGTGGTATCATAGTGGGTTCTTGTAGATCTCAACGATTATTGCAAGAATCGACCTTGTTAATGGCGATATTTTATCATGAATCTCACCTTGTTCTTCAAGTTTTGTAAGTTTTCTAAAAAAAAGTCTAATACCTCGTTTTATTGCAAAATCTTGTTCAGATCTGTTATCTTCTACTCGTTATTTCATCAGATTTGTTCTTGAATCGTGTTTTGGAAGACAATTAGAGAAAAACTATCGTGTTTATTCGAATTTTTGTGTTCAGATCTGTTTTCTCTCACTAGAAGCCTTCTCAGATCCGTTTTTTCTCTCTAGAATTCTTATCAGATCTACTTTCTCTCTCTTCAAGTTCTATCACTTAGTGAAGATCTAATGGATGAAACAAAGTTATTGTTTGACTCCATTTTAGAACTTGGATTAAAGGTTACTAAACCAATCTATGGTGTTAACAGTGTGACCATGTCTCAAATCAGTGGTCAATATATGTTGAATGATATTCCTGAGCTGTATAATCTTATTGTTGATAAGAAAATATCTGAATACTCATCTGTTAATTACCGAGAGTTAAGAGAGAATGAGAGAATAGTAGAATAATTTTGTATTATCTATGGATATTTAGATTGAGAACATAAATAGATGTTGGAGAGGAAAAGGGATGAAAAAGAAAAAGAAGAAGTTCATGTTGTTCTTTAAGTTTCTGAAGAAAAAGTGACTCCATATGTTCTAGTTGAGGGGGAGTCAAGTGTTTCAAGTTTCCCAGAAGCTTCACAATCCGAATCTAGTTGTTCTGAAGATGAATCTCAAAGCAAATCTTTGGAAATCATGAAAGTAAAGACATTCTGTTCTATTGGAACTCAAACAGATGATTCCTTATGTTCTGAAGATTTTTTTTAAGGAATGACTCCTTACAAAAAGCCAATAATTCAAGATGTTCAGATTTATCAAACTCCTAAGGATTGTGTTCAAAGGTCTTCTAATGTTCAAATTCAGAATAGTGAAAAGGGTGTTCAGATCCGTAATTTGTTTATAAAGCCTAGAAATAAGAAAAGGAAGAAGATGAGGAAGAACAAGAGTAAAATAAAGAATGTTTGGATGCCCAAGGTACAAGTACCCAATGCTTGTGACAAGGTTGAGAAAGTTGAAGTCAAGCATGTTCAAAGAAACTTTAACTCTCATTTTTCTTCAGTTAAAAATTTTAGAAGTTGGAAGGAAAAGAAAAGAGAATTTGGATGGTTCAATGAAATTTATGGAAATTTTTGTTTTCCAACTAAAAGGTGGGTATTATTTTCAGAAGATGATAGATTCTCTTCAAATAAATGGGTGTGAAAGAAACCAACTTTATTGTTGAATCTTAAATGGGTACCAACAGTCTGATAAAAAAGTTTTGTCCTTAAAAAAGTGAAAAAGGGAAAAAGTCTGGTGAAGCATCAGTCAAAAGATATGGAATTTGGTTGAAGAAATCAATTTTATTGACTTTTAATTGTCGGAAATGACAAAAAGGTGAAAAAGTGGGTGAATAGTGACATTTCCTGCAAAAAAGAGGCTGCTATCTGACACATTTCAGCAAAAAGGGTGCAAGCTGTCAGTTCACTGCAATCAAGAGGGCTAGGTTCGCATTTATGGAAATATTGGGATTAGTTTCGCTGTTATGCTCGTTCCTTTGAAGCGGAGATGACAAACAACAAAGATGCAAAGAACATAGATGCGAGAGTCCAAATCAGAAACATGATTCGCATCTATATCAACAAAATTGACGTTCGTCTCCAAATCGGTGCGAACGTTCGCAAGCATTCGCAAGTTACTGTTCAACTGCAAATGTTGGCAGGCATTCATACTATAACACTTTCTCATTTACAGTCCTCCGTTCACATTTATAGTAGAAGCTTTGATCGGATCTTGAAATCAAGGGCAATCATATGTTGAAGGTTCGTATTATTAACTGTCAACGAATAGAAATCAAAAGCAATTATCGAATTCGTATGTGTATCACAAATTCGACTTTTATTCATCTCCGAATCACTGCGAACGTTCGCAGGTATTCGTAACCCCTTGAATCACGTTCGTGTTCATGGCTCGATGGTTCGCAGTTCCAAATTAAGAGTTCAGTGATTCTTATCTACAGGTTCGCAGTCCTAAGATTTGCATTTCTAACATTCATTGTTCAAGGTTCGCAATCTTCCGTTCGTCTTCATCGATTCACAATAGATGTTTTAGTCTCCAAATCGATTCAGATGATGAAGTTGTATCTTACCTAGAAATCGGAACTAAAGAACGCGACATTGGAAATTGTTGATTGCATCATAATCGGAATTTAAAAACCCTTCATATCCATGGTCGCCTCGAGGTGTTGTAAAACTGCGATGGGATAGTAGCATTCACAAGTTCGAGGTAGATTACCGTTGGAGGTGATTATGAGCATATCATGGGAATCAGTTTGTGCCTTGGGCCAGCTGAACAAGATTATCGTGGAGTATTCTCAATTTTAGGTTGAGGACCATTGGGGTACGAGGCGGATTCGGTCCTGAGTAACTCTTGATGAGTGGGGTCTGTGGGCGAGGCCCTTGTGACTATGGAAATACATGTGGTAAGGACCGTTGAGTCAAGGATTTGGATCTTGAGTTGCAGTATCAATTTGGTGGTTAGTGTGTGACGCAGAGGGGTTTATAAGCTAGGTAGCCTTGTTGTTTAGACTCTTGGAAACTTGGTGGTTGGACCAGGTGCAAGACTGGTAGTCTCAGAGATGGTTTGGGAACCTTTATATCGGTCGAGTGAGGGGTCTTCAAGAATCAAAAGGTTTTGGGTGAAACACAAGGGTAGATTTGTGGATCTCGGGTTATGATTTTAGTATCAAATTGGTTTCTAGGTAAAATATCGAGTCGGGTATCACAAGTGTTTTGTGCAGGATTTTCGTTTCTATGGAAAGAGAATTAGGGTATCTATATGCCAAGGGCATCAATGGCATTGTTCAAGGGTAATGAATTGATTTAGTTGTGATGATAGATCAAGCTGTTATGAATGTGTCTTGGATTGATTCTATTCGTGAAGGGTATCAAGTTAAGTTAAGATGGTAATATTGATTGGAACTCGTGTGTGGAGTTGCTTGTTATTCGGAGAATATGTTAGGTCACTTGTAGTTTGGGTTAAATAATCTCAGAGTAAAAGATTTGACTAGGTTGCACATCTCTCGTCTAAGTCTAACCGTTGCAAGGATGAGTTTTCTACTCGAAGGATTATCTGAGCCTTCTGTTAAGTATAAGTGTTCTGCAGGGATAATTGGTCGGTGATTCTGTTTTTTATGTGGGAACCTCAAGTTATCAGAATTTGAGTAGTCAGTTGGGAGATAGGTGGAATGGGCTCAGCAATGGTTCAGTATGGGCGGTCTATCAGGGATTCAGACCATCTTGAGACTTTAGGATTTAAATCGAGTAGATGTGGTTTTATGCAAGGAAGTAACGGATTCTTTCAGCTTCGGGTTGTAGAGACCTGCAAGGGTTGGTTTCGGACTTTCGGTCGCCTAGGAAAGTCTGGGGTATGCTTAGGGTTGTGGTCGTGTTGCTCAAGTGTTGTGCATGTCGGAGATGGTATGGACAGATTTCGAGGACGAAATATAATTTAAGTTGGGGAGAGTTGTAATGAATTTTTTCGAATCGTTTCCCATTTTAGAGTAATAATTAGGTATTGGGTATTAGTGGGCTTGGGACCCTTAAAGAATTAAGATTTGGACTTAGTTGGGGTTGGATAATGTAATTTGGAAAATTCGGGTATTTCGGTAATTTGTCAGCTCGGGATTTTATGGAAATTGGATGTTTGTTTGGGAGATTGTAAGGCAGGTATGGGTTGGTTAAAGTGTAGTGCTTCTCGTTACCTTTTCATGGATATAAGGATCATCGGAATCGGATTTATAATGAGGAAGTTATGACCTTCAGAGTATTTTAGGGTAAGGGGTTAAGCAGTACGCAAGGCATATATATGTGTACGCATGGCGTACTAATTCTAAAGCCGTTATGTGGGGCGTACAATAGTGTATGTAGGGTGTACTGATGCGAGGCAGGGTCGCGCCTTCAGGCGCGTATGCAGGGCGTACAATGGTGTACACGGGGCGTACACGCATCTTAATGAAAACCCTAATTTTGATGATGTACCCTATATGAGCTCATTAAGTCTTTAGGGATGGCCTCTCTACCAGCCTCCAAGTCCTCAAATCCCTAGAAATTGACCTTTAGCCTTCATGATGGTATTTTGAGCTCATGGTATCCATTTTTGGTGTATTTTGGTCCATATCCAAGAAGTAGGAGATTGGTTCAAGGTTAGGGATCAAGGAAGAGCTTATGGATCTTGATTATGTTCTTCATTTCAAGCTTGTTGAGGTATAAAGCAATGGACTTGATCATTGATGTCTTAGATCTATCATTTATGAGTTTTGGTTCCTTGTTGACCCCATGGACATGATCTAGTGGATTAATGCCACTCCATGAGCTTTGGGTTGCCCCTCTTGGTGTTTTTGAGGTCCAAGGTCCATAAAGTTGGAACCTTTAGGTTTTAAACCCATCCATGCGTAAGTTTGGGTCCTTTTCATGATGGTAGAATGCTATATTTTGAGGTTGGGTCTTCTTGGGGCATGTAAAGTTACCAAGTCAGTGACTTTATGGTTATAGACACTTATTGGAATCGGATCTATGGTTTGGACTTCTGGATGTATGCATTAAGAGCTTAATAAACGATTGGGATTATTGGGTGAGTACGTTGGGCGTACGATTCTGTATGCGCAACGTACAAGCCAAACAGTGAGTATGCTAAGTGTACAGATGGGTACGCCCCGTGTACTCAATAAGGAAGGATTTATCATGTTGGGCTTCGGTTTGGGCCATATTTTGGGCATTAGTTGTCTTGGGGCCTATTGGGCCATCAAGTTTTGGGCTGATAATGATTTTGAGAAGGCCTACAATAGGTTTGGGCCCAATTTGGAAAATTGGGCCATGGTTTGGGCTTTGGGTGGTTTTTAGTATTTGGACCTTATTGGATTGTTAAGTTTGGGCCCAAGTCTTGGTCCAAGCTAGGTTAGGGGTAAAATGGTATTTTTACGCCGAGTACGGATTTATGGTTATGATTTGGAACCCAATTGATAATTGGGTGTTGTTTTCATATTAACAGTTTGGGGAATTTGTCAGCCAACAGCCAGAGATCGTCAGTGTGTTTCGGCAGTATGAGGTGAGTCTCATCCCTATGTTTAGCGGGTCGAAGCACAAATTCCAGCCCATGGTTTGTTATGCTTAGTATGCTTGTTGTCTGCGCGACTCTTGCATTTGTTATGTGTTTTACGTTTACGAATTGGGGCCCCATGCTAGGCAGGGCCTGATTAGTATAGTATATGTTAGTGTTTTTATGATTATCGGGCACTCCCCGATGTCGGGCGGGGTCCGAAGGCTAGTTTGTATGCTATTTATCTATGTGATTATGGCATTTGCTGTGCATTTATGTGTTTATATGTTATTATTTTATATGTTTATATGTTTATACCGGGCAGGGCCCGATGTTAGGCGGGGCCTGGTGATTGACGGATTTGTCTACCAAGCGGGGCTCAATGTCGGGCGGGGCCCAATGCCGAACGGGGTCCGATGATGTCGAGCGGGGCTCAGTATGTGATTTTATGTATGTGTGTGTTGGGTTAAAAATATGGTTTATACTTTACTTTTCTAGGAAAATGTATTTTTATGTTTAGGACCGTAAACAACTTGGTGTTTATGGTTGTATATGTGTTTATTGTCGTGAACAGGATTACGGCCGTGAACCTGTTTGCGGCCCATATCTCATATATATAGGGAAAGGAGAACATATTGTAGAGAGAAAAAAACTAGAGAGAAGATTAGTGTGTGAGAGAGAATCTAATGTGTATGGAGCATCACTCATATCTTTGAATACATCATAGATTCAAGTTATTCTTCTTCTTCTTCTTCTCTTCTATTTTGATCTCGCATCATCCGTTTGATTGGGATTCCACACCATCAAACGGATCTGATTGATACACAAGCAGATTGGGGACTTACAAGTGGTATAAGATGTAACACCCAAGATTTTGAAAGCCAAGAAAGTAAAGGAAACCCTAAATTTAGGAGGGACTCGGCGAGTCCAAGGAAGGACTCGGCGAGTCGGAGCGGGATCCGGGTCGAGGAGTAAGTGACCAACTCGGCGAGTCGGCCAAGTGGACTCGGCGAGTCTGGTCTGTGCGAGGAAAACCCTAAATTCGGGGCTTGGAGCCTATTTAAACGTCTCAATCTTCTTCCTAGGGCTCCTTTACTGCCTCTCACACCCAGAACGCCGCACCCTAAGCCTCCATTGTGATGATTTATGCTTTTGGCCATTTTTGAGTGATTTAGAAGAAGAAGAAGAAGAAGTGGGAATCTTTGAAGCATCAAGGAGTGGCTTTGGATCTGAAGTTTGGGGAGCATTTCAGAGCATTGGAAGGTATCAATTCGTTTCCCTCCTTTGGATCTTCTTTGGGTATGAGTTTTGGGGCTTTTAAGCCATGCTTAAGATCAATTTCAAGCTTGAGGTCCAGATCTGAGGTTGCTACCTCAGATCCATGCTCGTGTTGGTTTAGAATCCCGTAAAGTATCAGCCATTGGGTGGATTTTGGAGCCTCTTGGTCTTAAACCCTAGTTATTGGTGCATTTTGCCTAGATCTCCCTCTCTACACGTAAAGTTTGCAACTTTACGTGGGGAATAGGCTTGGGAAGGGTAGATCTACAGTTTGGAGTTCATGCATGACTCGGAAGTCCTCTGCATGTAAGTGGACTCGGCGAGTAGCTTGAAGATGAGGAGGAACTCGACGAGTGGGATGAACAGCTCGTCGAGTCGGATGAAGATAGGCATGAACTCGGCGAGTTGGATGAACAACTCGGCGAGTTGGATGAAGATTGCCGTGTGCT
This sequence comes from Lactuca sativa, assembly GCF_002870075.4. Lineage (NCBI taxonomy): Eukaryota > Viridiplantae > Streptophyta > Magnoliopsida > Asterales > Asteraceae > Lactuca > Lactuca sativa. The sequence goes on along the minus strand of NC_056623.2, from coordinate 98,583,866 downwards.
CAGCGATTCTGTTCTTAGACTCGGCGAGTCAGGTTGCGTGGTCCCAAACCCTTCGAGTTAAGTCTCGAGTCAGCGAGTCGAGCCAGGACTCAGTGAGTTGGACAGGATAGGAATCGGGAATCACTAGACTCGGCGAGTCAGGGGCTGATTCGGCGAGTAGAGTCGTGAGTGGAAGGATTCTGGACTTATGAACTCGGCGAGTCAGTAGGGTGACTCGACGAGTAGGGTTGACCTGGAAGGTTGACTTTGACCAGGACGTTGACTTTGAACAGAGTTGACTTGGTTGACCTTTGAAGGTCAGTTAGACTAAGTGTTATGTTATTGGTAGCTCGGGGAGCTAATAGAGCAGCAGTTCGGAGTCAGTGGTCAGGTAGCGGTCAAAGGGGTTAGCAGCAGCAGTTCAGCAGTATCAGGTGAGTTTCCCTTTGTACGAATGGGTCTACGGCCATAATGCCGGCCCATGTAGTTATGAGTAGAAGACCCGGGGGTTAGCCCTAGGCACAGTATGCTAGTATGATATTCGGACGAGGTCCAATGATAGAGGGCGGGTGCCCAAGGAGCGGTTTATGTGATAGTTTTTACTTGTTGTCTATGTGATACTTGTATGTGCCTGGTAGGGAGGTGAGTGTGGGCGAGGTCCCGTATCTCACCAATAGCAGAGTGTGGATGGTGTTCCACATCTCAGAGCAGAAGAGCAGGGGCGAGGCCCAAGTTAGGAAAGGAGTGAGGGTGGGCTGGGCCCGTATCTCACTATCAGCAGGAGTATGGACGAGGTCCCATGACTCATCAGTAGCAGGACACGGGCGGGGCCCAGAGATAGGCGAGGCCTTAGAGCAAGAGTTGTTAGCATATGTTTAGTTTATGTAATGTTGTGTGATATGTTTATGTGCTATTATATGTTAGTGGGTGAGGCCCTGTGACAGGCGAGGCCTAAGTGAAACAGATCTATATCCGAGCGGGGCTCAAAGCCAGGCGGGGCCTGGAGCGGCAGGGCCGTTGTAGGGGGCGAGGCCCCGGATAGCGGGCGTGGCCCAGTATGTGCAGTATGTGGTTATGCATGGTATGTGGTAAGGTGGGGAACTCACTAAGCTTCGTGCTTACGGTTTTCAGTTTTGTTTTCAGGTACTTCCGGTAGCGGAGGGAGGAGCTTGGGGTGATCGCATGGCACACACCATAGATTAGTAAGCCTGGGAACGTTTACTCTGATAATAAACATGTGTTTTGAAAACTTATACTCAGATTATGTTTTGGAATGATGTATTTGGTTAAAGTAATGTTTTATTAAAAAGAAATTTTTGGTCTTGAATTTTGGGATGTTTCAAGTTCGTATCAGAGCCTTGGTTTGAGGGATTCAGGCATACTCTTGGGTGTGCTTGAACTCAAACTGAGGGGTCGGATAAAAAGTTTTCAAAAATGAAAAGACAGTTTTGTAAAAAGAATTTTGAGAACAAAAAAAAACAGTTTTAGAAAAGCAAAAGAATCCAGAAAGTGAAGAATTTTGTAAAGAGAAAAAGGGGTGTGGTGCATGCAATCAGCCGAGCTCAAGTAAGTACCCCAAAATACCCATACAAGTTTATGTTATGATTATCAGTTGATAGAACAGCATGCTAGAATAGGACTAAGGATCTAGGGATGATGCCTGATGTGCCTGTTATTTGTGCTTCTGAGCTGCATGATAGTGCTGATTAGACAGTAGTAGGATAGCCTGTTTAGGTTATGCCCGAGTTATGAGTTTGTGTTGCATACTAGTTCAGATTCTTGCTATGTGGAGATGATTTCTTGAGTATGTTATGGTTAGATTTTCCCTTGTTCGAATGCTGCTTGCTTTGTGCATTGTGGGATTCTGAGTGATGGGAGTTAGCCATTAGGTGGATACGACACGTCACATGCGATCAAGGTTAAATAATCTCAGAGTGCTGGATTTGGTCCTATTGCGCAGCTCTTGTCTGAGTCCAACCGTTGTAGGAACGAGTCTTTTACTTGAAGGATTATCTGAGCCTCGTCGCATGTGATGGTATCCAGGTGATGGCTAATTGGCATCGCAAGGAGGCCTTCAGCAGCTGAGGACTGCTTGAGATGAGTCGGAGGTTTCCCTAGGGTAAGCCTAGGATGAGATAGTGCTGGGAGCAGTAGTAGTGGATAAGGGACCTGGTGAAGTCAAAGCAATTCCTGAGGAAAGTACGGATAGATGTGGAAGGTAGTATGGGCCCGTACTACTGAAAGCAGAGGATCCGTACTCGATTCGGGAAAGGCCAAGACAAGACTGGGAACCTGGTAGTGCATGATTGGTCTCGCATCAGTGATGAGTATTCTGATAATGGTTGTGGTATATTTTCAGCATGGTGACATTGCGAGAGAGACCAGCGGGCGGATCAGGCGCCGGAGAGGGATCAGGCTCGGGTTCAGGGGCCGAGCAGCTCGAGGAGCGGATCAGAGAGTTGATATCAGTTGAGGTTACGCGCAATATTCTAGCTCAGACTCTTGTGATCTTTGGCACGATCAAGGAGGGTATACTGGAGATCTTGGATGAGAGGCTGGGAGCCTTCCGTACTGAGATGATGGCATTGATGGGAGCCCGTACTCTGACGTTTCGAGAGTTCAGAGCCTGCGGGGCACCAGATTATCATGGGGCTAGGGACCCCATTGCTAGCAGCAGATGGTTGGCTGATGTTGCCAATGGTTTTCGTACGAGCAAGTGTCCCGAGGGGGACAAGGTTAGACTCGCCTCCTGTCTTCTGAAGGACAGAGCGAGGGATTGGTGGGAGGAGATTGGTCATTCTTTGGGGGATGATGCCGCGTTGGACGCGATGACTTGGAGCAATTTCTCGGCCAGGTTCAGGGTGGAGTTTTCGCCGATTATTGAGGTGCAGCAGCTGGCACGAGAGTTTCAGGATTTGACGCAGACTACTGAGACTGTGGCAGAGATCACCGCCAAGTTCAGGGAGAGGGCTCTTCTTGTACCGCAGTATGTCGCGGATGAGGAGATGAAGAAGGCTCAGTACCATGAGATGTTGAGGGATGACATCAGGGAGTTCGTGAGCAGATCCAGCTGTAAGACGCTGGAAGATATGATTTCTCGGGCTAGAGAGAGGGAAATTGATTTGGAGCAGATCCGGAAGAGGAAGCCGGATGAGGTTCAGGTAGCTACGGGTTTGAGCAAAAGGCCCAAGGGATCGGATTCGAGATCGAGGGATCATCAGGACCGCAGTCGGTGCGGAAGGTGTGGCAGGGCGCATGGGGGCGCGTGCAGGAGTGGTAGTGGTGGTGAGTCTGGCTGTTTCAAGTGCGGTCGGACTGGTCATTTCAGCAGGAATTGTACTGTTACCGCCGCGCAGGGATCAAACTTGATATGTTTTCATTGCAACCAGCGGGGCCACAAGAAGGCCCAGTGCCCCAGTTTGTCTTCGGCAGGACGGGTGATGGCACCCGCCCCTGCAACTTTGAGGATCACAGATGGCCGTCAGGGCCGGGTAGAGGCACCTGCGGCAGGGAGCAGGGCTTTTCAGATGACGACCTTGGAGACGCGAGCAACGTCGGACGTTGCAGGTATGCAATTTCCCATTTTCAGTTCTTTTATTTGTGCATGAGTTCATTGTTATGGTTCTACATCATTAGCGGTAGAAGTATTTTATTTTGATTGGTTGATTGTGATCGAGTTATATGCCATCTGCATACCTTGGATAATTGTGTGGTAGTTAGGGGATGTGCTCTATTGAGGAAGGTTTTGAAGGATGCAGTAGCTGTAGCATGCTTGGGAGGGATTTGGTACGTTTCGCTAGTTCGGAGTGGTGCAGTGATTGTGATGGATTGGCTAAATCCCTAGCTATGGCGGGCTTGGGTTCCTCAGTAGATGGGTTATGGAATGGTAGCAAAGATCGGGATCTCTTTGAGTATTGAGCAGCAAGGGGTAAGCAGGATCAAAGTGGGGGAGAATCCTCCGGATATGCCCAGAGAGGAGCTCGCAGACCCAGAATGAGTACGTGACCTCCGAGAGGGAAGAGAAGTAGTTCAACGTTTGATGGAGTGAGGATTTCAGGGTTGGGAGTTTGAGAAACTCCACATCAGCTAGTACGTGTGATGGTAATGGCTAGTGATGTTTGAGAATTCAGGTTATGGATCGCCCGAAGGACTCGCAGGAGTCGGAATAAGGATCTTGAGAAGCTGATGGCACGTGGGTGCCTTCGTATTAGCAGTCAGTAGTGGAAGTGTTATAAGACTACAGGGCAGCTGTAGCATTCACTAGAGGTCAGCAATGGATGGTGATGTGAGCCTATGAGTAAGCCGTAGCATTCCTTAGTAGTTCCGTTGGTGGAGTTGGGGCGAGGCCCTTATCTCCTAGTGATCAGGTAGGGATCAAGATTGAGTAGTGGATGAGAATGATAGGGAGTTGCCTGTATAGCTCTAGAGAGGTGAGACCTTGGGAGAGGCCGCTCCAGGATATAGTTGGGTGAGACCCGTGGGCGAGGCCCGTATGAGATTAGCAGTGTAGATGAGACTTGGGAGCAGGGTTGCTCAGTAGTATGGTTGGGTGAGACCCGTGGGCGAGGCCCGTGAGTTTTAGCAGCGCAGGTGGGACCTGGTAAGGACCTGAGTGTCAAGTTAGGGGATCGGGGATCCCAGGTTTGTAGTGCCTGGATGGCAGGATTGATTGAGCAGTTATAGGTGGTCGAGGTTTCTTTGGAAGTCGCTGAGAGCGACCAGTGATGGTGTTGGGACTAGCTACCGGTGGGAGCCGGTAATCCAGTCACTGATAGGTTGGTAGGGACCAGGGCGGTCCCAGTTTATCAGGGAGTCAGTCGAGGAATAGTAGAATTGCCAGTCGGTGGCAGTGCGAGTATGCAGCGTATAGTGGAATTCAGTTAGTTGAGTCGAGGGGTGCTCGACACCAAGTGTTGGCAGAAAGGAGTGTCAGTGAGTACTGATGGTGATGACCCGTTCTGGGAATAGCAGGGGGCGATGGAGTTAGTGAAGGATAGGACCTTCATAGTAGCAGAGGAAAGGTCGGTTATGAGGCTTTGCCTTGGGAAGGCAAGGAAATTGCGCAAGGAAAGAAGTGGAGAACCTCTACGGGTTTAGTGCAGTACTCGGTGAGTATCAGAAGGATTATCGGTTGAGTAAGTTCTGTTTCTAAGATGTTCAGGGTCAGGTTTGACCCGAGGTTTACCTGCGAGGTTGATGTTAGTTAGAATGACCAGGTGGAAGACCAGCGCAGGTAGGCGGCTGGTGTTGGGTATTGGAGGCAGATCGCAGGCGGTGGGCCATGGTAAACTTCGAGGATGAAGTTCAGTTTAAGTGGGGGAGAGTTGTAACACCCAAGATTTTGAAAGCCAAGAAAGTAAAGGAAACCCTAAATTTAGGAGGGACTCGGTGAGTCCAAGGAAGGACTCGGCGAGTCGGAGCGGGATCCGGGTCGAGGAGTAAGTGACCAACTCGGCGAGTCGGCCAAGTGGACTCGGCGAGTCTGGTCTGTGCGAGGAAAACCCTAAATTCGGGGCTTGGAGCCTATTTAAACGTCTCAATCTTCTTCCTAGGGCTCCTTTACTGCCTCTCACACCCAGAACGCCGCACCCTAAGCCTCCATTGTGATGATTTATGCTTTTGGCCATTTTTGAGTGATTTAGAAGAAGAAGAAGAAGAAGTGGGAATCTTTGAAGCATCAAGGAGTGGCTTTGGATCTGAAGTTTGGGGAGCATTTCAGAGCATTGGAAGGTATCAATTCGTTTCCCTCCTTTGGATCTTCTTTGGGTATGAGTTTTGGGGCTTTTAAGCCATGCTTAAGATCAATTTCAAGCTTGAGGTCCAGATCTGAGGTTGCTACCTCAGATCCATGCTCGTGTTGGTTTAGAATCCCGTAAAGTATCAGCCATTGGGTGGATTTTGGAGCCTCTTGGTCTTAAACCCTAGTTATTGGTGCATTTTGCCTAGATCTCCCTCTCTACACGTAAAGTTTGCAACTTTACGTGGGCAATAGGCTTGGGAAGGGTAGATCTACAGTTTGGAGTTCACGCATGACTCGAAAGTCCTCTGCATGTAAGTGGATCTTATTGGACTTGGCGAGTCCTTCGAGTGGACTCGGCGAGTAGCTTGAAGATGAGGAGGAACTCGATGAGTGGGATGAACAGCTCGTCGAGTCGGATGAAGATAGGCATGAACTCGGCGAGTTGGATGAACAACTCGGCGAGTTGGATGAAGATTGCCGTGTGCTCGCCGAGTCTGTTCTTAGACACAGCGAGTCAGGTCGCGTGGTCCCAAACCCTTCGAGTTAAGTCTCGAGTCAGCGAGTCGAGCCAGGACTCAGTGAGTTGGACAGGACAGGAATCGGGAATCACTAGACTCGGCGAGTCAGGGGCTGACTCGGCGAGTAGAGTCGCGAGTGGAAGGATTCTGGACTTATGAAATCGGCGAGTCAGTAGGGTGACTCGACGAGTAAGGTTGACCTGGAAGGTTGACTTTGACCAGGACGTTGACTTTGACCAGAGTTGACTTGGTTGACCTTTGAAGGTCAGTTAGACTAAGTGTTATGTTGATATTAGTAGCTCGGGGAGCTAGTAGAGCAGCAGTTCGGAGTCAATGGTCAGGTAGCGGTCAAAGGGGTTAGCAGCAGCAGTTCAGCAGTATCAGGTGAGTTTCCCTTTGTATGAATGGGTCTACGGCCACAATGCCGGCCCATGTAGTTATGAGTAGAAGACCCGGGGGTTAGCCCTAGGCACAGTATGCTAGTATGATATTCGGACGAGGTCCAATGATAGAGGGCGGGTGCCCAAGGAGCGGTTTATGTGATAGTTTATACTTGTTGTCTGTGTGATACTTATATGTGCCTGGTAGGGAGGTGAGTGTGGGCGAGGTCCCGTATCTCACCAATAGCAGAGTGTGGATGGTGTTCCACATCTCAGTAGCAGAAGAGCAGGGGCGAGGCCCAAGTTAGGAAATGAGTGAGGGTGGGATGGGCCCGTATCTCACTATCAGCAGGAGTATGGACGAGGTTCCATGACTCATCAGTAGCAGGACACGGGCGGGGCCTAGAGATAGGCGAGGCCTTAGAGCAAGAGTTGTTAGCATATGTTTAGTTTATGTAATGTTATGTGATATGTTTATGTGCTATTAGATGTTAGTGGGCGAGGCCCTGTGACAGGCGAGGCCTAAGTGAAACAGATCTGTATCCGAGTGGGGCTCGAAGCCAGGCGGGGCCTGGAGCGGCGGGGCCGTTGTAGCGGGCGAGGCCCGAAGTAGGGGGCGAGGCCCCGGATAGCGGGCGTGGCCCAGTATGTGCAGTATGTGGTTATGCATGGTATGTGGTAAGGTGGGGAACTCACTAAGCTTCGTGCTTACGGTTTTCAGTTTTGTTTTCAGGTACTTCCGGTAGCGGAGGGAGGAGCTTGGGGTGATCGCATGGCACACACCATAGATTAGTCAGCCTGGGAACGTTTACTCTGATAATAAACATGTGTTTTGAAAACTTATACTCAGATTATGTTTTGGAATGATGTCTTTGGTTAAAGTAATGTTTTATTAAAAAGAAATGTTTGGTCTTGAATTTTGGGATGTTTCATCAGAGCTTGGTTGTATCAATCAATTTTTTCAGATCTGGAGCTTATTTGATCTTATTTTTTTAAGGAGTTTTCCATTTTTGGATAGATCTTGGCAAAATAAGGGGGGTTTGTTCTTTGCGTTTTTTATAAAAACGAGTTTTGGAGCTACAAAGTCGAATAACACTAAAGCAGGCACATAATTCACAAGGAAGGTACCTAGCATGAAACAAAACATAAGCATAAATGAGTTATCATAACAACATTAATAATGAGATATATACCAACAACAATGTCATGCGCTGCGCGGACGTCCTCCGCAGTCAGCGGGAAATCTCTCCCACGTGCTCTTGGAACCTTGACCTTCCCCGACTGACCATCAGTGACATGCAAGGCAGCAGGAGCAGGGGCCTGGGCTGATCCCTGAATGAGCTGAGGACACTCGGCCTTCCGGTGGCTAGTCTGGTTGTAATGAAAGCAAACCGAAAATCTCTTGGGGCAATCATGCACCATATTCCCCTCCTTGCCGCATTTGTAGCAAATCCCCAGTTGGCAAGATCCCTCGTGACTCTTACCGCACTTGCCACAAGTGCGTCCCTTCTGGCCTCCTGCTCTAATATCAACGGGCTTAACCCCCTTGGTAGCCGACTGCGACTGTGCTCGTTTCATGTCTCTCCCTTGAGTCTCTCTCTCCTCCCTCGTCTGACTCTCCAACTCAATCTCCCTCCTCATGGCATAGGTCTATAGCTCAACCAATTTCCAATATGATGAGTTCGCCATGAACTCTCGAATGTCCCTCCTCAAGATGCTTATGTACTGGCTCACACATGCCTGCTCCGCAGACATGTGTTCAGGGCAGAATAACGCTTTCTCATGAAGCATCCTCGTGATCTCCGTCACTGTCTCTGTCTTCATGCTAGGTACCTTCATTGTGAATTATGTGCCCGCTTCAGTGTTATTTAACACCGATTTTAATTTGGGGGGGGGGGGGGGGAGGTAGGGGCGGGCAGTCCCATCTGGAAAGCCCTTGGGGCGCCCATTAATAAATTATACATATATATATATATATATATATATATATATATATATATATATATATATAATAAACAATAATATTATTTTGAGCTTCCAAAATTCAACAAAAAACATATGTTTAAGTTATTATTATAATATTTCTAATATGTCATAACTTGTTGTTTTTAACGTGTAAATGTAGGCTATAAGTAATTATTTGTTACAAAAAAGATAGTTTCTTATAGCCCAATCAACAAATTCTTTTAGCCAACAAAAAAGCAGCCCAAAATGAATCGGGGTTGGGGGAACGAAGGCGGTTGCAGGGGTAATAAAGGGGATTCGGGGGTGGGGTGGGGGATGTACTCTTCGTTCCGTTTGCCCCCGTTTACATCCTTATATTTCTTTCTCTGCTACTTGTCCCCTATCTATTTGTTGTGTCTTTTTTTCATCCACTTTATTTTATTGTCACAACTTTTTTTTGAAAAAAAATTCTGAAAAAAACCAAAGTTCTTAAAACTTAATAATTTACAAATAACCTTAATTATGAAAATTTGAAAAAAATATACTTTTAAATTTTATAAAAATATACATAAAAAAATCTCCAAAAATGATGAAAATTCAAGGGATACTTCTATTCATTATACTAGTGACTTTCCAAAAAGTATTTTTAAAAAAATAATTTTTTGTGGTACTTACATTTTAATTTTACATAATTTATTTTTATAGAATATAACGAATTATTTTTTTCAAATTCAAATAGACAAATGATCGAATTCTTCATAATAATATTTTAATGATTTGGTTAAAGAAACATTTTAAAAAATATATTATTAAGGATACAAACCTTTTTTTAAATGATTTTAAATTTTTATAAAAAATAATACGTGAAAATTTTCATTTTCCAAAGTTAAAATCTTTTAAAAATTTATCATATATCAAATATTATGAAATTTTTAAAAGGAAAATTTATAAATAAGGTTGTTTAGACACCAAACTTTATTTTAAAAGATTATAAGTTTTTTTAAAGAAATATTGAATATAATATAATCCAAAATAAGATGATTCAAATCATTTATGGTTCAAAAAAAAACTATGATTCAAAATATTATGATCCTTAATCTGTTATGATCTAAAAACAATTTGATTCAAATATTTGATTATCCTTAATTATATTTTAAGATTTAAAATTAAATAATTCGATTGCTATGGAAGGCCTAAATCTAGAAATGAGAAGCACTTATGAGAAATCTATTTTTCAAAAAAATAAAGATTCCAAATATGTGGCCTATAATATCACATTTCTTCTATGTCGATGATGTGATTTTTATAGGTGCTTGGTCGGACTGCAAACCTAAGACATGGAAAATATACTTAGATATTTTCTTATCTCATCTAGTTTGAAGGTAAATTTTAGTATATCCATGGTGAATGGAATTAGGATACCCAAGGGAGAACATATAAGTAGTGCTAGAATACTTGGATGGCATACAAGTTCTCTTCCTTTGAAATTTTTGGGTGTCTCAGTGAGAGCTAACATGAACCGATGGAGAAATTTGAGGCCTATAACTGATCGAGTAAAGTCTAGGCTCTCCACTTTAAAAGCACTAACCTTATCTTTCGGGGGTAGACTCGCATTGGTTAATTTTTTTGCCTCTATTCTTCCATTATATTATTTCCCAATATTTAAAGCGCCTATTTTTATAGTTGACGACCTCGAAATTTTTTCATAGAAGATTCTTGTGGAGTGTCAACGAATATAAGTCTAACATAAGTTGACTGGCTTGGTGATGTGTAATTTATGCACTAGTTTTAAATTTATAAATCTTGTTTTATTTTAACTAGTTGTTACACACTAGCCAGTGTACTTAATCGATATATAATATAGTTGTTGCATGAAAATGTGTCGAACACTTGGGATACAATTGTAACATCCTCAGATAAGGTACGCATCGATGACCCTAACTTTTATTATATTTATCAAAACTAGTCCTTAATTGAGAAAAATGTGGCAATTGAGTACATAGGGCGTACGCAAGTGTACGCTCGGCGTACTCATGTGCGTCACATGTACGCGAAGGCCATCTAGTACGCTGGGCGTACCAGAGGGTATGCTGGGCGTACTAGGCTCAGAGCTTAAACCCTAATGACTTGTGTACCCCTATTTCAGGAACATGATGGCCTCATTTCCATCCAACATTTACAGCCTCCAACTCCCCTCAAACACTAAATCCCATTTCCATAGCTTGTGTGAGTATTTGTGGCTTATTGAGTTTTTTTGTGGAGTTTTTTTTGTGAAGAAGTAGCGTTGAAGTAAGCAGATTTGGTATCCAAGCTCTTGGATATGAGTTTTTATGTGATTGGTGCATCATCCAGAGGTATGAAGCTCGAAGCTTTCTAATCGTTTTGAATAGTTCATGTTTTGGTCCATTTCTAGGGTTTTATGTCCCAAGCTTGAAGCTTTATGAGTTTGATGAACTCCAGAGCATAGCTCATGTCCTTTTAGGTGTTTTTAGACGTTTGGGTTCATAAAAATGAGATCTTGGTCGTCAAGATCTCTCAATGCATGAGATATGTGGACCTTTGTGATTAGAGGATTAGAGTTTACAGGTTTTAGACTTGTCCAGCCTTGCTAAGGCTTAAAGTCACCAACTTTATGGAGTAATGGACCTTATTCAGCCCAGATCTATAGTGTTAGCAACTGTCTTAACGAATTAAGATCTTACGAGTGAAAAAAGGAAGTCTAGGAAGTATGTTGTGCGTACTCCCAGCTACGCGCCGTGTAACGCTGAGCCACCTCGATGCATGCACGAATAGGTGTACGCCCAACGTAGAGGGATGTACGCCCAGCATACGCATTGGGTGTTGAATTTCTTTGACTTTTAGGATTTTGGTCAAGATGTGGACTTTTGAGGGGCAAAATGGTCTTTTACCCTCCTGAGGTTTAGTAGAGAAACTTGGTCTAACATTTTAAGGGTTTGTCATGTCATTTATTAATTAGAGGTATATGTGACATATGTTAGGCAAAGACTTGGCAGACAGCTCGGGTGCAGGATTTACTTGCTTTACGTGCGAGATGAGTCTTCTCACTATACTTACCTTTGTGGTAATCGATGTGTGACCGGAGGGTCTTATTCGTGTTATTGACCAGAGGGTCCTATTTGCTTATACTGAGATATGTGTTATTGTGTGTTCTGTTCTTGTAATTTGTGCTATTGCATTATGATGTGCATATATCGAGTTATGACTGGAGGGTCCATACCGAGCCGTGAGACCAAAGGGTCTTCACTGAGACACATGACCGGAGGGTCGATACTGAACCGTGAGACCGAAGGGTCCTCAATGAGACACATGACTGGAGGGTCCTTACCGAGACATATCCATGAGAGGATAATTATTTGTGTATGGGGTATTTTTGAGAACTCACTAAGCTTCGTGTTTACAGTGTTTGTGTAAAATGTGTTTCATTAGGGGTGAACGCAGTGCGGTTCGCTGCGGTTATTAGCCAAAACCTCACCACTAACTGCAAATGTGGTTAATCCATTTTCAAAACCGCTTGGTGCAGTTATTTTGCGGTGTGGTTAGGCGGTTATTTTTGCAGTGCGGTTTTATTTTTCTGTATTGTGGTTATTAACCGCATGGATTTGGTGCGGTTATTTTGTGCGGTTTTTAGCCACAGTTTAGAGCTCAAACGGTTTTAAGAGTTCAAACATATTACTTGTAATTAAAAAAACCATAATATATAAGACAGTTAACTTAAATCACAAACAATTAATATCTTAAATATGTCAAATCAATAGTAATTAACAATAAATTTCTTAAAATTGTCTAATTTCACAAATTTTCAAAGTTAAAAATAACAAAAAAACCATATTTTTGTCTTCTAGTATGTTATTCATCTTTCATTCATGAAACTTGTCTTATTTTTAATATTTAATATATTAATAATTAATAAAAAAAGTTGTATATAATATATGCGGTGCGGTGCGGTTTTTTTGCGGTTTTTGAAAACTAATAACCGCACCGCACCGCAAATTTGCGGTTTTTGAAAAACATAAAACCTCACCATCGGTTTTTATTGCGGTTTATCGGTTGCGGTTTATACGGTTAATTTTAGTTGCAATGCGGTTTTTGCTCACCCCTATGTTTTAGGTACATCTCAGGTTCGCGGGAAGGCGTCGACATGATTGTACACACCAGCTTGACAATTTGTGTTTATATGGATTCTGGGATATTTGACAAAAAATCTATGATGTTTTGTGTTTGGGAAAATTTCAAATTTGGCATGAGAAATGTTAAACTATGTTTTGTGTGAAATTTTTAAAGTTAAAAAAATTGTCTAAAAATTTAGAGCGTTACAAGTTGGTATTAGAGCCTTAGTTTGAGGGATTCGATTGCACCCTCGGGTGTGTCAGGAATCAAACTGAGGTGTTGATAAAATTTTCCAAAAAGAAACGATTTTTCTAAAAATAGCAAAGCACTTTTAAGAGGAAAGTAAGATAAAGCAGTGTGTACAATCAGTCAGAGCCCGTGCGGTGATTTCCCAATTGCCTGATTCTTGAGTTGTTAGAACTGCATGCTAGATGGTAGGCTAGGTATTTTTAGGGATTTTGAGCTACAATTGCCTGATTCATGATGCCTTAGCCTAGGATATCGTTTCTTGATCGACACTGTTTTTTCCATTTAGTCTGTGTGTGTTGCATAGTTGTACATGACAGACATCTTTAAGAGACAAATTAGAGTGGGAGAGTGATCTGCGCAGGGGGGGGGGGGGGGAGCTAGATGTTCAGTTTGAGAACTCTACTAAGAGAGTAGTTAGATTTCCATGGGGGACAGAGTACTTGTGAATTAGGTTCCTAGGAGGAGGACTTGGGACAAATACGGGTTGATGTGGAAGGTAGTATTGGACCCATACTTCTGAAAGCACCGGATCCGTACGCGAATCAAGTAAGAATCTTTAGACACTAAGGAACATGCAGGGGTATGTAAATGTGTGTGTGCGATTTAGCGTGTCCTTGATGATTTCTGTGTTTTTGTGAGAGAGAGAGAGAGAGAGAGAGAGAGAGAGAGAGAGACTATGGTGGTTACCTAAGGTTCATGCTCCAGCAACCCCGAGAAGGTGAGTAGCAGTGACGAGGACATCTTCAGGATTATTGCAGTGAGATGACCGCATCTAACAAGGAGTCCACTCTGGAGCTGTTCGGGTCTATTAATACCACGTTGATTGAGACGTTTGACGAGCGTTATGCTGCCATCACTGAGGTTGCCGCTGCCGCAGCCACCGCAACCCTTGCAGATGTAAGGCCACAGGGGGGGTGATTCATTGACGTTTTGGGAGTTCATCAACACAAAGCCAACAGAGTTTGACGAGGCCCAGGACCCAATTTGTGACATCCCCATTTTCACGGCCAGAAAAGACCGCTATCGTTTATGCTTGTTTGAAAATCAAAGTAACATTTTAAATAAAAGTGTTGCAGAATTTGTCCCAAAACAAAATATGATAAAGATTTATCAAAAGCATTTCCAAAGAAATGTATTTCATTAAAAGACTCGGGATGTCATGTTCGATACAGATCAAAAACATAAACAATACAATATAAGCCTTACTACATTATTTCATATCTACAGGCCTATATCCGTAATCCCTCATCCAAAACATCACATCTATGCTCTAGCACCACTACCTGTAATACATAAAACTGAGTGGGTCAGGCTTGGGAGCCTAGTGAGCACATAGGGTTTTTAACCCACAATAAATAAGTTATTTAATTTCATCAACCAATAATAACCCGATTACCCGTTCCCCTTATCCTCACTTTACGTCCCTAAATATCTATCGTAAGGGACCTAGCCTAAGGATCATCATTAGGATGGACACTACTGCTAAGGGGATTCCTCAGCAATAAATGTCCTTAAGGCAACCATGTGGGGGATGGAGTACACCGGTGAACACATCGTTCACAAACACCTACAGGTTGCGAGCCTGCTAGCGTTCCACTGGACTGTCTAGAAGAGTCTGTGGTCGTCATCCATACTCTGCTAGATGACAGAATCAACAACAACATCGAGGCCTCTCATCAATTTATTATACACCAACTATTTCAACTACCAATGTTATACCCAACATATTTGTAGATAATATATATATATATATATATATATATATATATATATATATATATATATATATATATATATATATATATATATATATATATACAGTTTAAATCATTTTAAAACTTGTATAAACAATCATTTAACTTCCATCTCAAATAAACAATCAATATATATACACATAGCACGTATTTATATAAAATACTTCATATCTATGTGTAAGATGAAAGTGACTATACACTCACTTGATTTTGATGATAATCAGGCAGCACTTCGTTTCTTAAAATGATCGTTTCTGATAAAACCGTGGGCTTTTATGAAAAAACGGGACAGGAAAATCCGTTAAAAATTCATAACTTCTTCATCCGACGTCTGTTTTCGTCAGTATTTTTACCGTTGTACTACTATAGACGAGACCTCCGTTTCTTATTTAGGTTGTTTCGGCTAAAAATTACTCGATCTAAAATTCGAGTTTTTAGCTGTCTACTGCTAAGCTGAAACTTAGAAAAATCATAACTTCCTCATACGATGTCAAATTTGGACGTTCTTTTTATCAAAATTCTCGGTTTAACGAATACTATGACTTTTGTTTAGATCGCTAACGCTAAAAAGAACTTTATCATAAATTCACTTTTTACGCTTCCCGGTGCCGTGCCGGTTCCGTCGCGAAAGTTAGACATGTCATAACTTCTTCGTTATAACTCGGATTTCGACGTTCTTTATATTTCCGGAATCCTTGTTTCGGCCACTAAAACTTTATGTAAAAATATCGGCTTTATATATTATTCATTTTCAACGCTTATTTTCATTATTAATTAAGTAAATCATAATAATTAAACAAATAATCACATAATTCACATTATATTCACATAATTCCTCTTTATTACTTCGAAATGAGTTACAAATGTTGACCTATACTATTACACCATTATTAATGCTTTAGCCCAGAAACACAGGTGTTACAATTCTCTCCCCCTTAGGATGATTCTGTCCTCGGAATCACACATCAGCAAATAAATGCGGGTAACGACTCATCATGTCACTCTCCGTTTCCCAGGTGAGATTTGGCCCATTCGTGTGTTTCCAATGTATAAGAACTAAATCGACCATCTTGCGTCGCGACTTTTTAGTCTTACGGTCAACGATTGCCTCTGGTTCTTCGATTAACCTCTTGCTTTCATCCAGCCTTAACTCAGAAATTGGCATTATGTCGGGAACATATCCCGTGAATTTCCTCAAATAACACACATGGAAAGTGTTATGAATACCATCTAGTTCTTCTGGTAGTTCTAGCTTGTAAGCTTGAGTTCCAATCCTCTGAAGAACTTTAAACGGTCCAATAAACCTTGGACTCAACTTTCCCCTTTTACCAAATCTTATAAGTCCCTTCCACGGTGAGACTTTAATAAAAACCGAATCACCAACTTTGAATGTTATCAGTTTTCTTTTCTTGTCAGCATAGCTTTTTTGACGATCCTGAGCTGCTAACATCCTTTCCATAATCACTTTCAATTTTTCAACAGTTTGATGGACTATCTCAGGTCCCATAAACTGCTTTTCTCCAGCTTCAAGCCAACATGACGGCTTTCGACACTTCTGTCCATACAAAGCGTGATAAGGTGCTATCTTGATGCTCGAGTAGAAACTGTTATTGTAGGAAAATTCTACGAAAGGTAAATGTTCATCCCAGTTACCTTGGAATTCCAGGGTACATGCTCTTAGCATATCCTCCAGTGTTTGAATCGTTCGTTCGCTCTTACCATCGGTTTGCGGATGGTAAGCTGTACTCAGACACAATTTCGTACCCAATTCCTCTTGTAAACTTTTCCAAAACCTCGACGTGAAACGACTATCACGAGCTGATACAATAGTTAAAGGCACACCGTGAAGTCTTACTATCTCCTTCACGTAAGCATTAGCAAGTTTCTCCATAGACTATTTCTCATTGGCTGCTATGAAGTGTGCACTTTTCGTAAACCGATCAACGACCACCCAAATCATGTCGTGACCATTCTTCGTTCTGGGTAGTTTAGTCACAAAATCCACGGTGACGTCTTCCCATTTACCCATGGGTACAAGTAAAGGTTCTAAACTCCCATACGGTTTCTGATGTTGTGCTTTAACTCTCGCACGTGTCACACACTCGGCCACATACTTAGCAACATCGAGCTTCATCGTCGGCCACCAATAGTAGGGTTTCAGATCCCTATACATTTTAGTGTTATTGGGATGAATCGAGTACATGGCTTTGTGGGCTTCTTCCATCAGAAGATCTCTTATTCCTCCTGTCTTATGTACCCAAATTTGATCTTGGAATACCTTTAGTCCTTGACTGTTTATACCGAATACTAACATTTTTCCCACACGTTCTCCCTTTCGGTCATTCTTCTCTGAAGCTTCTTCCTGAGCTTTCTTTATACTCTCCACAAATGTTGAGACAACTTCAATTCTCAACGCTCTTGGCTTTTTCTTTTCAAGGTTTACCTTCCGATTGAGAGCATCAGCGACAACATTGGCTTTACCGGGGTGGTAAAGTATCTCACAGTCATAGTCCTTAAGCAGTTCCAGCCAACGTCGTTGCCTCATATTCAATTCCTTCTGATTAAAGAGATATTGGAGACTCTTATGATCAGTGAACATTTTGCACTTTGTGCCATAAAGATAACTCCTCCATATCTTTTGGGAGAATACTACCGCTTCCAGCTCCAAATCATGAGTGGGGTAGTTCTTTTCGTGCTCTTTCAGTTGTCTTGATGCATATGCTATCATCTTATCCCATTGGGTCAGAACACAACCTAACCCAACTCCAGATGAATCACTATAAACTGCAAAGTCTTCAACTCCTTTTGGCAAAGAAAGAATTGGTGCTTCACATAATTTCTTCTTTAACTTCTCAAAGGCTTCCTTATGCTTTTCACTCCAAGTATAAGTAGCTCCTTTGTGGGTCAAAGCTGTCAATGGAGCAGCTATCGAAAAAAATCCTTGGATAAACCTTCTGTAATATCCAGATAATCCCAAAAAGCTTCGGATCTCTATGGGACTTTTCGGTTGTTCCCACTTCATTACAGCTTCAATCTTTGCTGGATCAACCAGTATTCCATCTTGGTTGACTGCATGACCCAAGAATTGGACTTCCTGAATCCAAAAATCGCATTTGGAGAACTTAGCATAAAGCTTCTCCTTCTTTAACACTTCCAACACTTTCCGTAGATGTTTACCATGATCCTCCTGGCTTTTTGAGTAAATCAAAATGTCATCTATGAACACTATCACAGATTTATCTATTGGATTAATGTCTAAGTCCATAACTATAATTGGTAAGACTTGACCCGACCCAGCATGGTCCATTTGGGTTGCATGGTATCATGCATTTGGATAGACTAAATGAGAGAAATAAGACACTTATGGTTATTAATATATTATAAGTTCTAGTATATTAATAATAAGAATAATAATATTTAATTAGTATTCATCAAGATTTAATTATGTGATCAAAAGAAGACTAATTAAATATATGGGTTGATTGTGCAAATCATCCATAACTTATATAGTGGGCCAAAGCTCCATGGATAATCAAGTTGGGTTAAACCCATAGGATGCTCCATAGAGGTTACATAACCCATGGGTCATGGAAATGAAAGGTCATGACAATTAGGGTTTACATGGTGTAACCCTAATTGTAACACACTATATAAGCATCATATTATTCACCAAAATCGGCCACTAGTGTGTGTAAAAGAAGGGCTAGCCGATTTCATGAGTTGCGGATTTCTCTCAAGTCACTCCAAGTGTATTTGGTGTTGTGTGAACCATTTGAGGTGTCACACTTGAGGCACTAGGCACTCAAGCTTCATGAAGACATTATAGATCAAAGAGGTATGTATTCTATCTTGTTATATTCATTGTTTTGTATGTTAGATTAGGATAATACCTTGGATGTTCATATTTGAATATATAATAGAGAAAACATAGATCCAAGGTATTTAGGGTTGCATGTACACTTAGGAGTGTTAGAATGCTCAAAACCCAACATTATCGAGGAATGGTTTACAAACCCTATTCATCAAATCCATGAAGGCTGCTGGAGCATTGGTTAGTCCAAATGACATAACCAAAAACTCGTAGTGTCCATATCTTATTCTGAAAGCCATCTTCTCAATATCCTGCTCTCTCACCTTTAGCTGATGATATCCTGACCTTAGATCGATCTTCGAGAAATATCTCAAAGCTTGCAACTGATCGAACAGGTCATCAATCCTTGGCAACGGGTACTTGTTCTTTATTGTTGCCTTGTTCAGTTCTCTGTAATCAATGCACATTCTCATACTCCCATCTATCTTTTTTACGAATAACACCGGAGCTCCTCAGGGCGATGAACTAGGTCTAATGATACCTTTGTCCAATAATTCCTGAAGTTGAGTCATAAGCTCCTTCATCTCCGTTGGTGCTAATCGGTATGGTGCTTTTGCTACTGGTGTTGTTCCTGGTAACAAGTCTATTCTAAACTCCACTTGTCTATCAGGGGTAATCCAGGAAGATCTTGGAGAAAGACTTCCGGAAAGTCACACACTACTGGTATCTTTTGCACCTCCTTTTTTTTTTTTTTTTTTTTTTTTTTTTTTTTTTTCCTTTTTAGCATCGATCACAAATGCTAAATATGATGTACATCCCTTGGCCAAACACTTTCTGGATTTCATTGTGGAGATGATTCCAGAACTCACTCTGCGTTTGTCCCCATACACCATAAATGACTCTTTCCCTAGCGGGTTTACTTTTCCTATCTTCTTCCTACATAATATTTCGGCATCACTGACGCTAAGCCAATCCATTCGCAGCACAATGCCGAAACCATTTAACTCAATAGGTAATAATTCCTCGTGGAACTTATTCCCATTCACGTCTATGATGATGTTTTTCATGCGATAGCTAATAGGTATAAACTTGCCACTAGCAACCTCAACTATTAAGGCATTATCTAGTCTATCAACAGGCAAAGGTAGTTTTCTACAAAATTCGTGCGAAATAAAGGAGTAGTTGGCTCCAGAATCAAACAAAATTTGGGCAGGCAATTCGTTTACGAGAAAAGTACCTAAAGCGACATGCACTTCCTCCTTTGCAGCTTCAAGTGTTATTTGAAAGGCTCTGGCTTTTGGCTTTGGTGGGAGATTGGGCCTTGCTTCACATTTCTTCTTTAGGCAGTCCCTTGAGATGTGCCCTTCCTCACCACACCCATAGCAAACTTTCTTGATGAGGGTGCATTCATTGGCATAGTATCCGGGCTTTCCACATTTAAAACATGTGACCTCTTCGCCACATTTCTCATGGTGCTTCTTTTTACATTTGTCGCACCATTTGGCTTCTCCTCCTCCTCCTCTCGAACCAGACTTTGAGAATTTAATTTTCTTGTTGGGCCTCGAAGGTCCCTCAAACTTCCTCTTCTCACCAACATCTGTCCTCTCCAGACCCTTCTCCCTGATCTGGGTCTCAACATTTTTAGCAGCCCAGATGGCGACTTTCAATGTGGTTGCTTGCTTAACCATTAGACTAAAATCCGCTGGTAAACCATGTGCAAACTTGTTGACCTTAGAGAGTTCAGTTGGAACTAGGTAAGGAACAAGCTTCATCTTTTCCGTAAAACTAGCAGCGTATTCAGTAATGCTCATCTTTCCCTTCTTTAAATTCTGGAACTCATAATTAATTTCTAGAAGATCCTGCTCAGAGCAGTACTGCAATTTCAGTTGTACCACAAAATCTTCCGAAGACATCTTACTAGCTTTTCCCTTGGGCATCGAATCAGCTAGTAACTTCCACCAGCTCAATACACCAGATTTTAACAGAGGAATTGCAAGTGTGGTCTTCTGTTTGTTGCTGCACTCACAACTTTCAAACATTGTCTCCATTTCAGAGATCCAATTTATAACTTTCACGGGTGTCGGACTTCCGGATAGACATGGTGGTTTGGATGCCATGAAATCTTTGTATTTGCATCCACGTCCATCACCTCCTCCATCCTGTTTGTTTCGTATAGCTATCGGTGGGTTGGCTTGACCAACAGTCCTACTGTAGTTCCCTCCTACTGATTGTCCTTCATTAAAATCAGGCTGTTCAATAGGTATCGTAGTTTCTTCCCTATTCTATTGTAGTAATCGCCTTGTCTCCTCCATTTGGCGATCCAACATCATCTGTATCATCTCTTGTACTCCAACCATTGTCATTGGCTCAGGTGCAGCCCCTGCAATAGGTACTTGCTTAAGTACTGGGGGTTGATTCCTATTCCCATTTTCATTCCCAGCTCCACTGCGGGTTCTTTCCATCTTGATCTATACACCAAATAGGGCGAATTTAGATCTTTATTCACTATAGACTCTGAAACGTTTTCATGCTAGTTCTAATATCGTAGTCATACGCTTAGAATCCTACACACATAAGGTTTCCAGATCCGGTCGACAATAGACCATAGATCCGAACATTTAATGGCTTATATGGTAACCATATAAAATTTAGCACATAAAAGCATTTTAGACAACTTTCCTAAAATATACTAGTGCTCGTGTCTTAATATATGGTAGACACTCATCTCACAATCAACACTTAGCATTCTAAGTTTAAGTCTAGAAATCCTTCAAATTCCTAGTTCGCTTAAACTAATGCTCTGATACCAATTTGTGACATCCCCATTTTCACGGCCAGAAAAGACCGCTATCGTTTATGCTTGTTTGAAAATCAAAGTAACATTTTAAATAAAAGTGTTGCGGAATTTGTCCCAAAACAAAATATGATAAAGATTTATCAAAAGCATTTCCAAACAAATGTATTTCATTAAAAGACTCAGGATGTCATATTCGATACAGATCAAAAGCAAAAACAATACAATATAAGCCTTACTACATTATTTCATATCTACAGGCCGATATCCGTAATCCCTCATCCAAAACATCACATCAATGCTCAAGCGTCACTACCTGTAATACATAAAACTAAGTGGGTCAGGCTTGGGAGCCTGGTGAGCACATAGGGTTTTCAACCCACAATAAATAAGTTATTTAATTTCATCAACCAATAATAACCTGATTACCCGTTCCCGTTATCCTCACTTTACGCCCCTAAATATCTATCATAAGGGACCTAGCCTAAGGATCATCATCGGGATGGACACTACTACTAAGGGGATTCCTCAGCAATAAATGTCCTTAAGGCAACTATGTGGGGGATGGAGTACACCGGTGAACACATCGTTCACAAACACCTACAGGTTGCGAGCCTGCTAGCATTCCACTGGACTGTCTAGAAGAGTCCGTGGTCGTCATCCATACTCTGCTAGATGACAGAATCAACAACAACATCGAGGCCTCTCATCAATTTATCACACACCAACTATTTCATCTACCCATGTTATACCCAACATATTTGTAGATAATATATATATATATATATATATATATATATATATATATATATATATATATATATACAGTTTAAATCATTTTAAAACTTGTATAAACATTCATTCAACAACCATCACAAATAAAAAATCAATATATATATATATATATATATATATATATATATATATATATACACATAGTGAGTATTTATATAAAATACTTCATATCTATGTGTAAGATGAAAGTGACTATACACTCACTTGATTTTGAAGATAATCGGGCAGAACTTCATTTCTTAAAATGATCGTTTCTGATAAAACTGGGGGCTTTTATGAAAAACCGGGCTCCGCGAGGGTCGGAGCTTCAAAACTGAAAAGATAAAGTTTTTCGGGTCTTCGGGCAATTCGGGACGTGTTTCGAGTGTTGGAAATGATACTGGGGCTTCGGAGGAAGTCAAAATAGTAAAAATATGAGTTTAGGGGTGAAAAATGACAATTTTCACATTCTAGCTGGGAGATCTCGCAACCCCCTATTTATAGGGTGTGAGACCGAAGTTTGAATGGCTGAGAAGGATCCACGTAGCAGCTGCGAGGCTCGGACCTGGAGGGGAGACGTGGCTCGTGCGAGCTTCGGACACACGAAGGGCAGGTGGCGCGCATGCGAAGGGCTGGGTGCGAGGTGTAGAAGTGTGACGCGAGGCGAGGCGCATTGGACGCGCATTGGACCGAGGCTCTGGGTAAATCAGACTGCGACGCGTGTCAGACACGAGGCGTGATCTCGCAAGGGTGACGTGGCCGGTTCCAATCCATGCGAATTTCTCAGAAATTGCACCCAAACCTTCTGAAATCCATAACTTCCTCATACGGGCTCCGTTTTTGATGTTCTTTATATTCACATAATTCCTCTTTATTACTTCAAAATGAGTTAAAAAGGTTGACGTAGACTATTACACCATTATTTATGTGTTATCCCAGAAACACGGGTGTTACACAATTGTTGTGATGAGATGGATCTGTGACGTTGAGGGATGCTTTTATACTTGTTCATGCTTTGAGAACCTATAGGTTTGATTTGCGTTGAACCGACTTTTCTTGGGAGCGAAGGACTAGTGGAAGTTTGTGACGATTGAATGCTCTTCTACAGGTCATGCTGTAATGACTTAGGAGAGATTCACCCAACTATTTCGATATGAGTTCGTTCCCCAGGTGCAGAGGGAACGGTTGGCCAATGAATTTCTGTCACTCAAGCAGAAGACAGAGACGGTAACGAAGATCATGAGGATGCTTCATGAGAAAGCGTTATTTTGCCCTGAGCACATGTCTACGGAGCAGGCATGTGTGAGCCAATACTTAAGCATCTTGAGGAGGGACACTCGAGAGTTCATGGCGAACTCATCATACTAGACATTGGCTGGGCTATAGACCTATGCCATGAGGAGGGAGACTGAGTTGGAGACTCAGACGAGGGAGGAGAGAGAGTCTCAAGGGAGAGACATGAAACGAGCACAGTCGCAGCCGGAAACCAAGGGGGTTAAGCCCGATGATACTAGAGCAGGAGGCCAAAAGGGACGCACTTGTGGCAAGTGTGGTAAGAGTCACGAGGGATCCTGCCAACTAGGGCTTTGTTACAAATGCGACAAGGAGGGGAATATGGTGAATGATTGCCCCAAGGGATTTTCAGTTTGCTTTCATTACAACCAGACTGGCCACCGGAAGGCCGAGTTTCCTCAACTCATTCAGGGATCAGCCCAGGCCCCTGCTCCTGCTGCCTTGCATGTCACTGATGGTCATTCCGAGGAAGGTCGTGGTTCCAAGAGCACGTGGGAGAGATTTCCGGCTGACTGCGGAGGAGGTCCGCGCAACGCATGAGATTGTTGTTGGTATATATCTCATTATTAGTGTTGTTATTATGAATCATTTATGCTTATGTTTTGTTTCATGCTAGGTACATTCCTTGTGAATTATGTGCCTGATTTAGTGTTATTTGACGACGGGCATGCGGTTTCTGATCGATCTGGTGCTGATAGCAATGGGGGATGTCTGCGTTATAGTGGGCATGGACTGGTTGAGTCGATTTGGAGCAGTGATTGATTGTGAGCGTCAGATGGTGACGATCCGAGACCCTAGGGGGGAGTACTCACTATCTATGGAGAGGGAACCAGATCGGGATCAACTTTCTGCTATGCCGCCAGGGCGAGGCAGAGTCTACAGCATGGATGCGTGGGCTGCTTACCTTATATAGTGGATACCCGGTTGCCAATGAGAGGTTTATTTTTGTTTCTAACATTCCAGTAGTATGTGATTTCTTGGATGTTTTCCCGAGGATTTGTCGGGTGTGCCTCCTGAGCTGCAGGTAGGGTTTCAGATCGATCTGATTTCAGGTGCGACGCCTATTGCCAAGGCACCATATCGTCTTGCACTGCCCGAGATGCAAGTGTTATCCTCACAACTTTAGAAGCTGTTGGGGAAGGGATTTATTCGGCTGAGTAGTTCTCCATGAGGAGCTCTGATTCTTTTTGTCAAGAAGAAGGATGGTTCACATCGGATGTACATCGATTACCGGAGTTGAACAAGTTGACGGTTAAGAACCGTTATCCATTGCCAAGGATTGACGAATTGTTTGACCAATTGCAGGGAGAGTCTTGGTTTTCCTTGATTGATTTGAGATCTGGATATCATCAGATGAGGGTTCACGAGGAGGATATTCAACAGACGGCCTTTCGGACTCGTTATGGGCATTATGAGTTCGTGGTGATGCCTTTTGGGCTCACCAACTCATTGGTAGGATTCATGGATCTCATGAACCGGGTGTGTAGGCCCATGTTTGACTGGTTAGTGATCGTGTTCATTGATGATATTTTGGTATACTCGAAGTCTAGGGAACAGCACGAGGAGCATCTTCGGGAGATTCTTGGAGTGTTGACGAGAGAGAGGCTTTATGCCAAATTCTCCAAGTGTGATTTCTAGTTGCGAGAGGTCCAGTTCTTGGGACGCCTTGTTAATCAGAATAGGATTTTGGTCGACCCAGGCAAGATTGAGGCAGTTATGTAGTGGGAGGTACTGAGATCCCCATCCGAGATCAGAAGTTTTCTTGGCCTGGAGGGTTATTATCCGAGATTTATCACGGATTTCTCCAAGATTGCAGTCCCTCTCACCAAATTGACCAAGAAGGGTGTTGTTTTTGCTTGGGGGTTTGAGCAGCATGCATCATTCGAGACTCTTCGCCAGAGGTTGTGTGAGGCTCTAGTGTTAGCCCTACCGGAAGGAGTGGAGGACTTCGTAGTCTACTACGATGCATCTATAACGGGATTGGTGTTGTGTTCATGCAAAGGGGGCACGTGATAGCATATGCATCGAGGCAGCTAAAGCCTCATGAGACGAGATATCCCACCCATGATTTGGAGTTGGGGGAGGTGGTATTCTCCCTCAAAATTTGGCGCCACTATCTCTATGGTGTCTGATGGACCATATACACGGACCATAAGAGGCTGAGGTACCTTATGGATCAGCCTAACCTGAATATGAGACAAAGGAGGTGGTTCGATGTAGTGAAGGACTACGATTTTGAGATCTTGTATCATCCAGGAAAGGCTAATATGGTAGCTGATGCCTGGAGTCGTAGAGCAGTGATTACTCTGATTCAAGATGTACGTATGCGGATGACGGTGATGAATCCAGTCTTAGATGTCATTCGAGAGGACCAAGCGATGGCCATGAGACCAAAGAACCACAAGATAGAGCTGGTGACAGAGTAGATTTCTGAGTTTGAGACAGATAGTCGGGGGCTTATGACCTTTCATGGGCGGGTATGGGTGCCATATATGGGTGGAGCCCAACGGATTTTGATGGAGCAGAACCATAGGTCAAGGTTCTCAATCCATCTTGGGGACACTAAGATAAAATGAATATTGGTAGACCTGTATGAAGAGAGATGTGGCATGGGTTGTCGAGAGATGTTTGACCTTTCGCAAGGTCAAGGCGGAGCACCATCGCCCTTATGGCAAGTTGCAGCCTCTGGAGGTTCCCCTATGGAAGTGGTAACATATCTCCATGGATTTTATTACAAAATTACCGAGGACAATGAGGGGTGTGGATACGATCTGGGTGATTATAGACCGATTGACAAAGAGTGCTCACTTCTTGGCTATAAGTGAGAACTCTTTCGCGTAGAAATTGGCTGAGGTCTACGTTCGAGAGGTGGTGGCTCGACACAGAGTGCCAACATCGATAGTGTCTGATCGTGACGTGCATTTTACTTCTAGGTTCTGGAAGAAATTTCATGAGGATTTGGGCACCCGGTTACATTTTAGCACTGCATACCATCCACAGATAGACAGACAAAGTGAGCGGACGATTTAGACGCTCAAGGATACGATGCACACTTGTGTTATGGACTTTTGTGGGAGTTAGGATTCCTATCTACCCTTGGCTGAGTTTTCATACAACAACAACCATCACTCCAACATTGGGATGCCTCCCTTTGAGCTTTTATATGGGAGGAGATGCTGAACTTCTATCTGTTGGGGGGAGGTCACACAGAGAGTGATTGGGAGCACCGAGATAGTACTCAAGACGACAGAGCAAATCCGACAGGTTAGAAAGAGGTTGCTAACGACCCAGAGTCATCATAAGAGTTAGGTAGATCGAAGGCATTCCAAGCTAGAGTTCCAGATCGGCGACTTTGTTCTCCTGAAGCTATCCACTTGGAAAAGGGTGATTCAATTCAGTAAGTAGGGAAAGTTGGGCCCTAGATTCATTGATCCTTTTAGGGTGATTGCTCGGGTGGGCTAGGTAGCTTATCGGTTAGAGCTGCCCGAGGACTTGAGCCAGATTCATAACACTTTCCATGTATCCCATACAAGGAAGCGTATAGCTGACGAGACGACAGTGGTTCCTTTAGAGGACATTCAGTTTGGTGATCGCCGAAACTATATTGAGAGGTCGGTAGCAATATTGGATAAGAAAGTAAAAATCTTGAGAAAAAAGGAGGTGCACTTGGTTAAATTTCAGTGGCAGCATCATAAAGGTTCGGAGTGGACATGGGAGCCAGAATCTAAGATGCACGAGTAGTGCCCAGAGCTGTTTCCAGAGGATGAGTTCGAGGGCAAATTCTGATCCTAGTGGGGGAGAATTGTAATATCCTGAGATAAGGTACGCATCGATGACCCTAACTTTTATTTCATTTGTCAAAACTAGTCCTTAATTAAGAAAAGGTGGCAATTGAGTACGCATGTGTACGCTCAACGTACTCATGTGCGTAGCATGAACACGTAGGCCACCTAGTATGCTGGACGTACTAGGCTAAGAGTGTAAACCCTAATGATTTTTGTATGCCCCTATTTAAGGAACATAATAGCCTCATTTCTAGCCACCATTTCCAGCCTCCAACTCCCCTCAAAACTTAAATCCCGTTTCCATAGCTTTTGTGAGTATTTGTGGCTTATTGAGTGTTCTTGTCGAATTCTTTTTGAAGAAGGAACTTGAAGGAAGAAGATTTGGTGTCCGAGCTCTTGGATCTAAGTTTTTTTTGTCATTGGTGCATCATTCAGAGGTATCAAGCTCGAAGCTTTCTCATTGTTTTGAATAGTTCATGGTATGCTCCATTTCTAGGGTTTTATGTCCCAAGCTTGAAGCTTTATGATTTTCATAAACTCTAGAGCATAGCTCCTGTCCTTTTAGGTGTTTTTAGATGTTTAGGTTCATAAAAATGAGATCTTAGTCATCAAGATCTCTCCATGCATGAGTTATGTGGACCTTTGTGATTAGGGGATTAGAGTTAATGAGTTTTAGACTTGTCCAACCTTGCTAAGGCCTAAAGTCACCAACTTTATAGAGTAATGGACCTTATTGAACCCAGATCTATAGTCTTAGAAAGTGTCTTAACAAATTAAGACCAAACGAGTGAGAAGAGGAAGTCTGAGAAGTACGTTGTACGTACTCCCAGCTACGTGCCGCGTAGCGTTTAGCCTCCCCGATGCATGCATGGCTAGGTGTACGCCCAACGTAGAGGGATGTACGCCCAACATACGTGCTGGGTGTTGACTTTCTTTTACTTTTAGGGTTTTGGTCAAGATGTGGACTTTTGAGGGTCAAAATGGTGTTTTACCCTCCTGAGGTTTATTAGAGAAACTTGGTCTAACATTTTAAGGGTTTTTCATGTCAATTATTAATTAGAGGTATATGTGACATATGTTAGGCGGAGACTAGACCGACAGTTCGGGTGTAGGATTTACTTGATTCACTTGCGATATGAGTCTTCTCACTATACTTACATGTGTGGTAATCTATGTGTGACCTGAGGGTCTTATTCGTGTTATTAACCAGAGGGTCCTATTTGCTTATACTGATATATGTGTTATTGTGAATTCTGTTCTTGTGATTTGTGTTGTTACATTATGATGTGCATATATCGAGTTGTGACAGGAGGGTCCATACCGCGCTGTGAGACTGGAGGGTCTTCATTGAGACACATGACCGAAGGGTCCATAACGATTCGTGAGACCGGAGGGTCCTCACAGAGACACATGACCAGATGGTCCTTACCAAGACATATCAATGAGAGGCTAATTATTTGTGTATATGGTATTTTGGAAAACTCACTAAGCTTCGTGCTTACAGTGTTTGTGTAAAATGTGTTTTTGGTAGATCTCAGGATTGCGGGAAGGCGTCGGCATGATTGTACACAACAACTTGATGATTTGTGTTTATGTGGATTTTGGGATATTTGACAAACAATTTATGATGTTTTATGTTTGGGAAAATTTCAAATTTTGCATAAGAAATGTTAAAGTTTATTTTGTTTGAAATTTTTAAAATGAAAATAATTGTCTGAAAATTTAGAGCGTTACAAGTTGGTATTAGAGCCTTGGTTTGAGGGATTCAGATGCACCATCGGGTGTGTCAAGAATCAAACCGAGGAGTTGATAAAATTTTCCAAAAAGAAACGATTTTTTAAAAAGAGCAAAGGACTTTTAAGAGGAAATCAAGACGAAGCGGTGTGTACAATCAGTCAGAGCCCGTGCGCAGATTTCCCAAAATAACCTTACTTGAATATATTATGAGATAAGTTATTCTTGAGCTGTTAGAACTGCATGCTAGATGGTAGGCTAGGTATTTTTAGGGATTTTGAGCTAGAATTGCTTGATTCATGATGCCTTAGCCTAGGAGGTCGTTTCTTGATCGACACTATTTTTACCATTTGCTTTGTATGTGTTGCATATTTGTACATGGCGGAGATCTTTAAGTGACAGATTAGAGTGGCAGAGTGATCTAGGGGGGGGGGGGGGCGGATGCCTAGATGTTCAGTTTGAGAAGTCTACTAAAAGAGTAGTTAGATATCAATGAGGGATAGAGTACCTGCGAATTAGGGACCTAAGAGGAGGACTTGGGACAAATACATGTTAGTGTGGAAGGTAGTATTAGACCCATACTACTGAAAGTACTAGATCCGTACGCGACTCAAGTAAGAATCTTCGGATACTAAGGAACATGCAGGGGTATGCAAATGTGTGTGTGCGATTTAGCCTGTCCCTGATGATTTATGTTTTTTTGTTCGAGAGAGAGAGAGACTATGGTGGTTACCCGAGGTTCATGCTCCAACAACCCAAGAGGGTTAGTACCAGTGACGAGGAGATCCACAGGATTATTGCGGTGAGGTGGTCGTAGCTATCTGGGAGTCCATTCCGGAGATGTTCGCGTCTATTGTAGCTGAAATTTATTCATCTCGTAACGATGAACAAATCGATTCAATTCCTTTGACTTATGAAGAACTTCAAAATATGATTCATATTGAAGGTACAAATAATTTGTTTTAGTACTACATATTACATTATAATTTCTACACTTCATTCTGATTTTTTTATTATACAATATAAATTATGATTAATTATATGTTAATGTGTATATTCATATATGATTATACATACTAATATTTGATTAATCGTATATAACAATTTAAAAAAACATATGATTTATCATATGTGTTCATAGATCTAAATATATGATTAATTATATATTAAATAGTATAGTTATATATGATTATATAGTATAATATATGATTAATCTTATAAGACATTCTACAAAAAAATATGATTATACATCATAAAATATGATCATATTAGGATGAGTAATCATATATGATTATTCATATGTATGATTAATCATATGTATTTATAGTTTGTAATTCTGATTTATCATATATGTTTTCAAATTGAAATATATATTAATCATATATTAGGATGAATAATCATATATGATTATACATCATAAAATATGATTAATCATATATTACAAACTACAAATACATATGATTAA
Source organism: Lactuca sativa (assembly GCF_002870075.4). Classification (NCBI taxonomy): domain Eukaryota; kingdom Viridiplantae; phylum Streptophyta; class Magnoliopsida; order Asterales; family Asteraceae; genus Lactuca; species Lactuca sativa. The sequence goes on along the minus strand of NC_056623.2, from coordinate 98,553,518 downwards.
TCATACATGATTAAACAGTATCAAGTATGATTACTTATACATTAATACATATAATCATTTATGATTACACAATACAGTATATGATTAATCATATAAGACAATGTACAAACACATATGATTTAACATCTAAAAATATATTAATATTTATAATCATATATGATTTTTCATACTAAAATATAATTAATAATATATTACACTATATAAATACATATTGTTAATCACATGTGATTATTACAGCATAAAATTATATAATGAGATATTTGTCATTCCCTTCTTTTATCAGGTGAAAGTTTCAATTCAACAAATGAATCATATTGCAGTAACATAATTGAAGAATCTGAATATAAACCAGATGTCCTTACAGAATTTGTACCAGTTGTAAATAGCGTTTTCAAATCACTAAATTAGGCAGTAAAAATGTATATTGATTATGCAGAAACGGCAGGTTTCATACAAGACTGAGTAGCCAATCAAAATACAATATCCAAATAGTAAAACAAATATGTTATATGCAATAGGGGTGGCAAGGATAAACCAAAACCTTGTGATATGTTAGCTACGAGTTCTATCAAGAGGAAACCAAATTCGAACAAGATAATTACTGGGTGTACAGCAAAGATTATATTTGAAAATGTTTATGGAACAACAGATTACAAAGTTAAGAAATTCTTAGAATTGCACAACCACCCACTGGAAAGTATTGAGGAAAGACCTTATATGAAAAGGCAAGAAAGATGTCATATTCTGAAAAAGAGTTTGTAGTACGTGCATCAAAAGCTAAAATTGGTCCAACAATGGCTCACAAAATACAATCAGTTTTGAAAGGAGGATATGAATATGTAGAGGCGAAGGTAACAAACTACAAAAACTTGAGGAGAGGAGTAAATAGAATCTTATGTTACAAGGATGCTAAAATAATGATAAACAAAATGAATGATCGTATAGATCATTACCCAAATTATTAATTTGAGTTCCTACATGATTCGAGATCTGTTGGCTGCTATGTTTTGGGCAGATGAAAGAGAAAAGGATTTTTATGCAGAGTTTGGAGAAGTTATATCATTTTATGCAACTTTTAGAACAAATAAGTAAGTTAATGTATATACTTTACATAATTTATACATTTATGATTAAAATAAAAAATATATACAATTAAATTTAAACATACTATTAATCAAATATGATTGTACTAAACACATTTTCTTTATATATGTATAAAATGTTATTTGTTCCATTCACATCAGTTGACCACCACAAGAAGTCAGTTACTATTAGCACTAGGTTGATGAGTAGTGAGACAATTGAGTCGTATGAATGGCTACTTAAAGCTTTTCTTAGAGCTCATGAAGGGAAAGCACCAAAAATTGTTCTAACTGATCAAGATCCAACAATAAAACAAGTAGTAGAATATGTCTTACCAAATTCAAGACATAGACTATGCATGTGACACATAATGAAAAAACTACAACCAAAGGTATAATAAAAATAAAAATAGGTAATCATATATGATTAAGTATTCTAATAATACGAATTATCTAATATCTTACTGTATGATCATATATGATTAATCATATATGATTATGTAGTATGATATATAATAATACAGTATATAATCATATATGATTATATAGTATGATATCTGATAATTCATATTATTAGAATAGTTAATCATATATGATTATAATAATATGAATTATCAGATATAATAATGTATAATCATGTATGATTAATCCTACATTACAATACATAATCATATATGATTACTCATATATGATATATCCAAATAAGTATATAATTTATACTTATATAAGTAAAATTGTTCATTTATAGGTTATTGCCGATTTATTTAAAAACAAAGACTTCAAGAAGAGATTTAACAAGCTTGTATGGAACATGCATATCAAACCTGATGAATTTGAGAAGAAGTAAGATTTATTTATTAATGAATTCAACCTGGAAGATAAAAGATGGTTCAATGATATGTTCGAATTACATGACAAATGGATACCTGTATACCTCAATGCACTAAAATGTCTGGATTGATGAAAACCACTTCAAGATCAAAAAGCATGAATTCCTTCTTCAACACTTACTCGCAATTTGGAAATTTACTTTTATATGTCATGAGGAACTATGACGCAGCAATTCAAAAACAAATAAATACACAAAAGGAGCTTGATCATCAAACAAAGAAAGCAATATATAAATTTATTTCACTGCAGCCAATAGAAAAACATGCTGAAAAAGTTTATACAAGTACATTGTTTTATGAAGTACAAAAAGAAATCTACAATGGTTCCTGGTACTTCCAATACAAACATGTTGGAACAATAAACGGATGGGAGTTATACAAAGTGGAACAACTGAAGAAAAGTAGTGATCTAAAAATAGAATTTGAGGTAATATATTCTTATTTGAAATTTTGATGAATCAAAACATAATATATAGCAATTTTTAGTTATGATTAAAAAACACTTAATGCTTTAATTTTATTTTGAACAAGTAGAAATAAAACTTCTAATAAATGATGTAAAATGTAGCTGTAAACACTTCAACCGCTTTATGACTTTGTGCAGACATGCATTCAACATACTCATGAAACATGGAATTAAGGAAATACCTGAAAAATACATTGAGAATCGTTGGAGAAAGGATGTGATATCAAGGCATTATCACTTTGGTAGGCATGTATATGATACATGAGACAGTGAAATTAACAGATCTGTCAATCAAGCATACTACAACCTTAAAGCATGTTTGGAATACGTAAGAAAAAATAAAGATAAAATAGATTTGTTTGTTAAAAAAAACAGAAAGCATGTTGAAGGAATACGAGAACGATCCTACAAATGAATTGCAGAAAAATAGGACAGATGTTGAAGAGGTAGGAAAGCTCATTGGCATTTCTATTCCAAAAGACGTTGACATCAATGTTCCAAATGTTCAATGCAATAATGGAAGTGGAAAGAAACATAGAATTCAAAGTGTAGTAGAAATAGAATATAAAAATTCAAACAAGCAAACTAGAGGATGCTTAGGATGTAGAGAAATGGATCATCATAAATTGCGTACATGCCAAATAAAACTTGTTGTAGAACAATCATTAAAAGCGACATAGATAATTACTAGTTTAATCAGTAATGAATAATTCAAGATTTTTTTTTCTAAATAATATACTTTTTGTTTGGTACACTTCACTATTTTTATAAAACATAATTTACTTTGATAATTCTTTCTTCGATTTTATTATTAGTACAAGAAATCAGTTTTCTTGAAATTTTTCTATCTTAAACCTTCTTCTATCTAGTTTTATGTCTTTTACGATTACAAAAGTTTATAATCACTTATGATTAAATAAAACATATAAATTGGTATTACATAATCATTTATGATTATACAAATAAAAATAATTATGTAATTTGTTAACTATCATTCAATACATGTAATCATTTATGATTACATATAAATAACATCTAAGTTCTACTACAAAACTCATTACATATAACCATAAAAAATATTCATTTGTATAATCATAAAGGATTATGTAATACCACTTCATATGTTTTGTTTAATCATAAGGGATTAAAAATATTATTACATATAAATAACATCTAAGTTCTACTACAAAACTCATTACATATAACCATATACAACAACATTGTTCCTAACAAATATGCAACACTGTTCATAAAAAATATAAACATAACAATATCCATCTAGAAAATCAACTTCTAATCACCATCATAGAATAACATCAAACATGATAAAATCTTCAATAACAAATAATTTCACAAGTCTCAAATATCACATTCCCCATTTTCCAAGATTCTTCTTCTTCATATTCCTAGCTAGATTTTCATACAAATTGTAGCTGACTCCAAGATCACTTCCACCATTACTTAGAAAGATTATCTCCATTGAACATAACAAATCTTTACTACATATCTAATGTAGAGAAATATTGCTTATTAAAAACAAATCTTCTTAAAATGAACAACATTCCTCTACTTCAAAGACATCTAGTAAATATCTTATATGTTCATTGAAGATAAACTTTTTAAGTAATTGCGGAAGTGGCGTTATCGGGGTATCATATACAATCTGTATGAAAATCTAGCTATGAATAAAAGAACAAGAATCTTGAAAAAAACGGGGAACATGTTATTAGATACAACAAAATTAGTTATTTTTGAAATATAGAGTCCATAATTTACCTGAATAGAAATGGAAGTTGTTTACATCATAAATAAGTAATTGTGATGTATGAAAAAAATAAATTAAAAATTGCAGAAATTAATATAAAAAACTAACCATTGGGGAGGTATAAACACTATCTTTGAGCAAATATAAAGGGTAGCACGAGGCTATACCCTTTATAAAAACAAATTAACAACTCGAACACTATATGGATGTCCCAATTTGTTTTGATTTATAAAGAAAAGATTCTTCACTACAAATACTTAAAAACAAAACTGAAATCTTAGAAAGATAAGATTTTGCATGACGATGTTTTTCATGCACTAAAGATAAGCTCACTTATCAAGAAAAAGATATAATAAATTATAATGTGCTGTACAACATATGTAATCATTTATGATTACAAAAACATAAATAAATAATCGATACAATCACTAATGATTACATATAAACAACATATAATCGATACTAAAAACATAATTACATATAAAAATATAACATAATCACTTATGATTAACATTCAATAACATAATTCATATAAACAAACTTACATAATAAAATCCACCAAAATACATATAAGCTTGTTTTCCACACCATAAAAACAAACATTCTTCAGAATATCCATAACATTCACAACATAAACAAACATGTTCTTTTAACATCATCCATTTTCTTCTAAAATAAGAAACTATTCAATCAAAAAAACATTGACAGCCTTCTTTCTATATTCCATTGAGCATCATATGCATGCTTACCACGAATCTGTGGACCAACTTTTTGATACTCATACGCAGCTTTCAACACATCATCACGCTTTGTATTAATCCCAGAAGTTAAAATTACTGTCGCATATTTCATTCTCAACTTTTCCATAATTTTTTCTTGAGAAGCACCTTCTTTTGGAAGACCACATTTCCATTTAGAACCTTTTTTCTCCAACATAACTCTCCATATGTCTAATAGCAAAAATACCATAATCCAATTTGTTATAAACTGTCCTCTATGGCATTATCATTCTTACTGGTGTAAGATTTTTATCAGCCATTTCATTTTCTTTAACATGATTGATCTCTTTTAGATACTTCAAAAAAAACTTTTTATGAAAATCATATATGATTTGACATCAGAAAAATATAAGTATAATAATTATAAAACATATCATATATGACTTCAAATCTAAATAATAAATATGATTTGAAACTTACAAGAAGTTTAAAAACTGCACCATACTTATCATCGAAATCAGCATCAGCTTCACCATTCTCAATAACCTCAAAAGCATGTTTCTTCAGATTTATAACAATAAGATATATGTGCTTTTGCCTCAAAACAGGGAAAAATACCTAACATCAACATGTATAATATTAGAAAGAAAACATATATATATATATATATATATATATATATATATATATATATATATATATATATATATATAACTAAATATACCATATCAACATCCTTCAAAACCTTCAAGTCTCTATCACTAGAAACACTACGAGAGAAGTTCTCCTTGAAAACTTTGTATTTTCGAATTTCATTCAGATGATTATATTCAAATGACAAAGTCTGTACTATAAAAAATCAGAAATGATTATATAATTAATGTAAAATATTTAATAAAGAAATTATTAATGATTATAGAAATATGAAAAGAAAACAATAAAATAAAAACTTACAGTGTCAACATTCATGAACAATCTGAGTGGAGAATTAACAACATCTCTAAATTTCTCTACATGATTTAGTATACGAGACCATGAATCAAGAACACTTACATGCAAATAGGTTTATTTCTAAAGACTTTCATAATTAGTTCTAAAACCCATAACATCTGTTTCCATAAGCAAGACAATATCCTTGTAGATATTTATTTAAATGTCATTAAAAATAAAAAATTATAATTATAAAAATTAAAGATTATATTTAAAAAATTACCCTGGATTTCCTTGAAGACTGAAAAGCCATTCACAAACAACATTTTCTATTTGTGTCAAACTTGGTTTAAAATCAATTAACCTTTCCTTAAAAGGTGACTTGTAAACATAAAAAAACTTCATTTCTCTCTTTTCTTTGACATCTACTACTGATGTTCCTTCTTCATTTATATCTTTAGGTTTGCCAGAAATTGGTTTTGATGGTCCTTTTAATGTACCCAAAGGGGGTGCAAAAGAAACTGGACTAGCATCAATAACATCAACATTTGGAATAACAGACTCTGGACTAGCACTTGTTCTTCAAATAAACTCTATCCTTAATCTTTTTCCTAGTCATCCGTTCAGAAGAACTTTGACTTTGAGATGACTTCTTGGAACCTTCAGAATATTGACTAAATCCAAGACTAAAACTTGGAACAGAAAACTTCTCAACTTTCCCTTCCACTTTGTCCTTTTTTCAATGATTGAGTCTCATTTGAATCCTTCCATTGTATAATTTCTAAACCATCTTCAGCAGTTTCTACCCAATAAAATCATAAAAATCATATATGAATAAACAAGAATTAAAAAACACAATCATATATGAATAAACAATAATTATAAACTAATTACCTCCATCATTATTTTTATTTGAACAATCTTCTAATGCTTTCCCTAAATCCAAATCAACTTCAACATCTTCACCTTCTCCATCCTTCTTTGCTACAATAACTTTATCAACAATATGATCTGAAATTACTTCTTTCTTATGATCATCCTCACCTAAATTTACAGTCTCTAAATTATTAAAATCATAAGTGAATCATGTATATAACATATTCATATATATTTTATGTATAAAAAATACATAAATAAATACTTACCATCATTAAATTCATTTTTCTCAAAACTAGTCAAATTGTCATTCACATCATCTTCAACTCGTTTCTGATTTATACAACCATCAACCAAGCTTTCAGTACCTATAAAATTTAAATATAAAAAATTAAAATCATCTATGATTAAACTATATATAATAATAAAATATGATTACTGTTGAGTCTAAGGAGTTGCGCTATGGGCCTTGAAAGTTCGGTCCATTATGTACTCTCGGTTTAGGCCTGTCCAGTCGTGTTTAATTTTAGGGTTTGTATACATATAGTGCATGCATGCATTATATTGATTACGTTTCTATATCTTTATTTTGTTCATCAAGTATTGTAACCCTAGCTTATCTCTACTGTAGCAATTCACATTGAATTCTTCTGAGATAGAGCATATTAATCATTCGACACTCGTTTAATTTATTATTGTGTTCATCGTTTTCCATTCTTGTCATTATTATTTATTATCTGTTGAATCTATATATAGAAGAGAATAATATTCTCATCATTTGGTATCAGAGCAGGATACTGTATAATTTACATGCATCTCTTCTGTTGGAAGAATCTTTTTAGGGTTTCTGCTTTTATCAAATCTGTAGGAGCCGTCATCTATCAATTGACATTGTCTCTTACTTTTGGTAAAACCCTAACTTAGTTTTTACAAGTCTGATTCTTAGCATATATCTAAAAAGGTCATCATGTCTCTTGACGATTCTCAAACCAATCCGATTAATATCGCCAACAGCATTGGATCCACAACGAGAATTCCTACTCTTTACACTCAGAATTATGAAGTTTGGACGCATCACTTTGAAGACTACGTCGTCGGTTCTGAAGACAATGGCTATATTGTATGGGAAGCAATAACATTGGGTCCTTTTGTTCATTACGGAACAAATAGAACAATAAAGACTCAAAAGGAGTACAACCAACTCTTGACTGATGTGGAGAAGATTCCTCAAGATAAAAAAGAAAAGTTATTATGCAACATGAAAGCCATGAGAATGATAAGGTTTGCCTTGCAGACCGATACCTTTTGTTTGGTTAGCCCATGCACCACAGCGAAAGAGATTTGGGATACACTCAAGGAGTTATACTCAATTGATGAAGATCTGGAACACTCCATCAAAACTCTATTGCTTTCAGAGTTCGATGCTTTCCAACAAAAGCCTGATGAAAAACTCATTCAGGCTTTCGATCGTTTCATCCACTTGCTGAGCAAAATGATCAAGCACAGTATTGGAAGAGAAGTGATCGAACAGAAGGTCACGTTTTTGAACGGTTTAAGACCTGAATGGATGGTTGTAGCATCAGTTGTGAAGGCTCATGAGCAGTTTAAGTCATATTCTCTGGAAAAGATGGTAGATATTAACAAATCTCATGAAAATGTTGTGACAAAAGAAGCGAAAGTGGTGTCTGGTATGGGATTCTTGGCAGAAGATGAAGACGAATCAGAGATGTCAGAATGCAATCTGACAAGTGAATAATATGCTATTATGGTTTCCAACCCAAAGAGGTTTGCTCGCAAAAAGTTCCCTGTTGCTAAGAACCGAAACTGGCAGGGAAGCTATAGCTCAGATAAAGCGAAAGAAGATAACAAAAGTAGTCCTCCAAAAGAAGAAGAGAAGAAGGAGAGCAAACTGGTGGGAGACTCCGGATATGATTTCAACTTTTGCCATGGCAAAAACCACTTTGCCAAAGACTGCATGCTATGAAAGTTGTCAGAAAAGAAGGAGGGTGAAGATGATGAAGCATATTATATACGAAAGCTGGAGGAGATAAAGAAGAAGAAAGCTACTAACAATTCATTGAATGCTTTGATTGTGTAGGAGAATGTCATGGATGATGAGTTCGGTGGCGTGGAAGTCTGGTCTACAGACTCAGAAAACGAGGAGGTGCATAAACCCTCGCATGGTAGGGCGTTTATGGCAAAAGAGGATAGCACTAAGTTCGCATGAGAATGCTTAGTGGTGATAGCTGGAGTGTTACACATGAGGGGATATACAATCAAAGGTGAGCATGAAAAGGCGAATCAGAAGGAGGACAAGTGTTTTGCGGCCAACCCCATGAGCGAAAGGATCAACGACTGTGATCAGTTGGTCAAGAAGGTACAATCTATTCTCGAGTCACTTAAAATACCTGTTTCAAACTATGAAAAGGAATTGAACAATTTAAAATTTAAGTTTTCTAGTTTAAGTGGAAGCCTAATGCAAACTCGCCTCACAAATGCTAACTTAACCGATCAACTTAGCAGGGTGACATCCAAAAGTGAGGAGCAAAGGATGTGGATCGAGAAGACGGAGTTAGAGTTAACTAGGTCGAGAGATGATCTGATTTACTTACAGCGAGACAATTTAAAGTTTTTTAAAGCAATGGAATATTTTTTTTTTAATAGCTAAACGTCGTTACTCTAATATTACTCAGTTGCACTTAAATTGTGATATTGGCAAAAAGGTTCACAAAATGATCTTGTCATTTCTTGAATTTAAGGAGGATGAAGTGGATGTGGATTGATACAATTGTGAATCAATTGTATCATCAGATGAGGTGTCAAATGCTTACAGGATTGGTCTAGACAAAATCGAGTCCTTTATAAAGTCCAAAGACCATAAGAACATGCTTAGGAATTTGTTGGACGAAAATGACAGATTGAACATAAAGACCGAAACCATGCAAAAATTTGACTCATTAAGTACCAAATTAAGTTCAGAAAACAAGATAAATGTGGAAAATTCTTCGTAATTTAATGAGGACACCGATATGAGTGAAATTTCTGTAGAGGATGAGGTTGACTGCTCTGAATTTCTCAAAAGCGAACCCAAACAAGCAAAACCTATCATATCTGAAAACTCAGTTGCCTTCGCTTGTATGTCAAAAGACAAGTCCAAAGTCCTTAAAGAAAAGGCAATGGTATTCAAAAAGGTGCAAATGGTACCTAATCAAGTTTATACCAACACTGGAGTTACTAAAAGGCAAACAACTGAATTGACTTCCTTGGTTGATGAAGACAATGCTGATGGTTGTGATAACTTTTTCTGGTCAGCCCCCATTGACAATGCAGACGAAACAAAAGGTCTATCAGAGCAAACCTCGTGGAGAGTCAAGGGTAGATATGTGGCTGAACCTCTCAACAAGCCATCAAGCTTTGACAAGCCAATTACGAGTGGCACTAAGAAATTCCATGCGAAACAGAAAAAGCATCTGGAGAATCATCGCCAAGCGAAGCTGGTGAAGACAAACCGAAACCAAAAGCATATATTCACAAGTCTCAAAAGCAACTTGCAGAGCAAGCACGTCAAAGGAAAAAATGTATAAAAAGAATCTCAAAGAGAAAAATCAATTATGGAATTCCCAAAATGCTAATTACGTTCCCAAAGTATTGAGTGCACAGGCAAAAGCAAGCCCTCAGTCGAACAAAGCTCCATGCACTCACTGTCAGTCTTGCAAACCAACAAACCAAAGAGATAATTTCGGTGCTAAATCAAGCAGGAATATGAACCAAAAACCCAGATTCGGTCATAAATTCAACCAACAACCGAAGCCAAATCTAGTCAAGGATATCAAAGGAAAGGGAAAGCTAGTCTCGCATCTTGAAATTCAAGTGAAGAAGGCGTTAGCTAACCATAGGAATCTAAAAAGAAGCTCAGATGAAAATCTAAGCAAAAATAAAAAGTCAGTTTTAGGCAAACCAAATCAAGAAAATACCAAAATCAAGTTTTTACCATTAAATGAAAAGATAAAACCACGCTAATAAAGAGAACATATATGGTTGATCTTTCTGTTGCAATTCTATGTCCTGTAAAAGGCTCACAAGGACCCAAGAAACTTTGGGTTCCTAAATCTGCTTAATTTTTGCAGGTTATAAGTGACAAGCAGTTCGACAACGAATGGTACATTGACAGTGGCTGCTCACATCACATGACAGGAAGGAAGGAAGAGCTAAGGGAGTTTCGGTCCCTCAAGGATGGTGGTTGTGTCAAATACGGGAATAATTCATATGGCACAATCAAAGGCTATAGAATGATCACAAACGGAAAATTATCAATCAGGAAGGTTGCATACGTTGAAGGGCTACAACACAATCTCATCAGTGTTTCTCAACTAGTTGTGGGATCTGGGTTAAAAGTTTCATTCGATGATGAAGGTTCTGAGATTGTCGAGAAGAAGACGAAGACTGTCCTGTTGAAATCCAAGCGAAAAGGAGAGATATATCTTTTAAATCTTAACCCTATTCAAGGAAAGCCAGCCATAGGTCTTTTGACAAAAGCGAACTGTGACGAAAGCTGGCTCTGGCACCGAATGCTCTCTCATCTCAATTTTAAGGACATCAATAAGTTGGTTATCGGCGATCATGTACAAGGACTTCCTCTTCTCAAATTTTATAAGGAACACTTGTGTGCTGCGTGAGAAATGGGAAAGAAAAGCCGAAAGAGTCATCCTAATCGTGTTAACACGAAGATTATTGAACCACTGGAACTACTACACATCGACTTGTGCGGTCCTTCAGCAATCGAAAGCATCGGTGGTAGTAAGTACATTCTGGTTATTGTAGATGACTTTTCACGTTTCACTTGGGTGTTCTTTCTTAAACAGAAGTCAGAGGCGACTCCTAAGCTCAAAGCGTTTATAAAGCAAGTGGAGCTTCAAATGCGAAAGTTGGTTAGAAATATCAGAAGTGATAACGAGCTGGAATTCAAGAATCAAGAATTCGAAGAATTTCTAGTTGATAAGAGAGTAACTCACAATTTCTCAGCTCCCTATACTCCACAACAGAACATAATTGTTGAAAGGCGAAACCGCTCTTTGTGTGAAGCAGCCCAAATCATGCTTACATTCGCTTCATTACCCGTGTACTTCTGGGCTGCTGCTATAGCTGTTGCTTGCTATACCCAGAACCAATCCTTCCTCAACAAGCGCTTTTCAATCACTCCGTATGAGATCTTGAATAATCGTAAACCAAACTTCAAGTTCTTCCATGTGTTCGGTTCAAGATGCTTTATTTTCAATTCCAAAGAGAACCAAAAAAAGTTTGACGTAAAGGCAGATGAAGAGATCTTCCTAGGTTACTCGCTAACCTCAAAGGCATATAGAGTTCTGAACAAGCATTCAAATAAAATTGAAGAAACCTATTATGTCACCTTTGATGATGATTATGTGAAGAAACTTCAATTCAACAACGAACCAACAGACAAAATCTTTCCAGCTTCACATCAAGTCTCGGTCCCTATTTCCAATCTATTTGACGAATATATGTTGCTATTTGATGAACTAGAGAGAGCAATGAATTATGAGACAAAGGCAGCTAAAAATAAGATAGACAACTTGAAGAAAGTTATAGATGAAGCAACAGATGAAATGGAAAGAGAACATCACGAACTAACCGAACTGTCAGCTCCAAGCAAACCTCCAAAAGAAAGTTCCATATTCCAGGGGGAGGGTTCATCGACATCAGAAAACCCTGACTCATCTTTCCAATAGGAAAATCAATCACCAACAAAGTCTCAAGACGTCTTTTTCGAGGAGGAGAGTTCTGATCCTGATGTTGAAGTCGTCTCATCATTCGAGGGGGAGAATCATAATACGAATGATGATTCGGATTTTCAATCAAAATTGGAAGAAGAAATTAATGCCGAATTGGATCCAGTATATGATCCAAACTACCCTCCTCTCTCTAAGTGGACAAGAGATCATCCTAAAACTTAAGTAATTGGTGAAGCATCTGAGGGAGTTCTTACTTGGTCTCAAATAAAAGTGAAGCGAACTACTCTATTCTCTAAGGTTGAATTTTTCATGTTTAACTTGTTCGTCTCAAAGATAGAACCAAAAATGGTTAACATTGCACTCAATCACTCAGATTGGGTACATGCAATGCAATACAAACTCCATGAGTTCGAGCGAAATCGAGTTTGGAGACTTATTCCAACACCAAAGGATGCATCCGTCGTTGGATTAAAATGGGTTTTTAGAAATAAAGTTGACAAAGAAAGGAATGTTATTCATAATAAAGCGAGATTGGTTATGAAGGGATATTGTCTGGAAGAAGGTATCGACTATGAAGAAACCTTCGCTCCAGCTAGGTTAGAATCCGTGCGAATCTTTCTGGCATATGCGGCACATAAAAACTTTGAGGTGTTTTAAATGGATGTCAAGTGTGCATTCCTGAATGGTGAACTAGAGGAGACCGTATATATTGATCAACCACCAGGTTTCATGAATGAACGGTACTCTGATCATTGCTATATTCTAGATAAATCCGTATATGGGTTAAGACAAGCTCCTAGAGCCTGGTATGAAACCCTTACCTGGTTTCTAAAAATGTCAAAGTTTAAACAAGGTTCGGTTGACCCAACCTTCTTTCATAAGAAAGAGGATGACCATTTAATGATCGTTCAAATTTACGTCGATGACATCATCTTCGGTTCCACGAATCCCAACCTAACTGCTGAATTTAGGAAGTTGATGGAGACAAAGTTTGAGATGAGATCAATGGGTCCAATTAATTTTTTTCTTGGCTTGAATATTAGATAGGGACCCAAAGGCATATTTATCAATCAGGAGGCCTACACGAAGACACTGCTAGCGAAGTTTGGCATGATGGGTGATTCCAAAGTAAAGGTGCCCATGGCGTTTGGAACGAATTTAACACCATCTTCTGAGAAACCGGTTGTTGATATGACTCTTTATCGACAAATGATAGGCTCTCTTATGTATCTAACAGCTAGTCGTCCAGACATAATGTTTTCTGTCTGTTATTGTGCTAGGTTCCAAGCTAATCCACACGAACCTCATATGGTGGCTGTTAAGAATATCTTTAGATATTTGAAGCGAACCTCTTCTCTAGGTCTATGGTATCCTGCTAAATCAGTATTCTTTATACAAGCATTCTCTGATGCTGATCTTGGAGGATGTGGTCTGGACCGAAAGAGAACTACAGGTGGATGTCAATTTCTCAATGGTAAACTTGTCAACTGGAAGTCTAAGAAACAAACATGTGTTTCTCTCTCTACAGCCGAAGCTGAATATATCACTACAACATCTTGCGCTTCTCAGGTCATTTGGATCCAGAGCCAACTAAGAGATTATGGCCTTAACATGAAGAAGATTCCACTTTATTGCGACTATGAAAGCGCCATTAGGATCTGTCATAATCCAGTGCAACATTCCAAGACGAAACACATAGCACTGCAATATCACTTTATCAAGGATCACGTATAAGACGGAAAAGTTGAAATTAGTTCGTTCGGTCCTTTGATCAATTGGATGACATCTTTACTAAGGCCTTGCCTGAAGCATCATTCAATAAAATACTACAAGGCTTGGGAATGATGGAAGCCAAGTCAGTTCCAAAACCACACTCATTTCATTGAGTATAAATTTCGCTTTCGTTTTCTTTAAGTTTTTTTTAACAACCGAAATGAGCCGAACGCTCGGTCTATTTCGGCTCCTAATTTTTTTGGGAACCGAAGGCTTGGTCTATTTCGCTTATTATAATTTTTCTTTAAAGCAAGCGATTGTTTTATCTTCTGGTTTGGAACTCATATGTCCTTTGTACACTATGTATAACTTTATATCTTTAAAGTGATAAAACACAAAAATATTTTCTTTTCTGTTTTTATTTCTTTTTCAGAAAACTCTTAAAATCCAATATATATATTTTTTTTAATTTCGTATCACAAAAGAAATCTCATGATGTAGCTGGGGCAGGTATAAACTTTCTATCTATTTACTAGCTATGTGTCCCTAGAAGCATGCTGCTGCATGTCGACTGAAGCCAACAAGACTTTGAGTGAAGCCTTAATGATTTATATACCAATAATTTCTTCCTAATAAGGTTGATAATATCATTCAAGTCATGAGCTACCTTACTCTTCTCATATCGAGTTAAGAGTTTTCTGCTTGGTCTATTTAAATAGCAGAGGTACTTTCGGTTCTTTAACCCCCTCATACTATTTCTCCATCTCATTTCGTTTCATAATAGTAACCCTTAAGACTCTCAGCGTTTACAACTGAGGTTTATGGTTACACAACATCTGTGTTGATGATCTTAGTTTCGTTTCACTATGTAGTGTAACCCAAAATTCAACACCAATAATGAATTGATGGTGAACAATTAATTGTTCTAGTTTTCACTCATGATTTACACGAAACCACTTTTGTGGTAGGTACCAAGAAGTCTCTTTTTAATTTTTGTGCGATCTTTATGAAATTGTCTAAACACCAAGGTGTTTCTTCCCATAAGATCCACTTTATTTTTGTTTTTGAGATTTATATAACACTCACCAAGTCACTGAAAATAATTCCAAGCTACTTGTTTTAAAGGCCACATCGGTCTCACAAGTACTTCATCTAACTTTCGTTCTTATGTTAAGTACCGAAGTTCGATTGAAGCTGAGCCACCCTTTATAGCTTAAATTTGAAAAGATGCCTTTCAATGTTTCTTAACAAACATTTGATCGTATTTCAACGGGAAACCACACAGACACTTCTAAGTCTCTCTTGACTTTGAAGGAAGTGATTCGTGCCCGAGATCCACTGTTCCGCGTCTCAATAGATGTTACTTGAATCCCACAAATAATTTGCTTTATTTCTTCTTCATTGGCACACTCTTGCATGAAGGTCTTTATGATTTTCCCATTTCTTGTTCTTGGTACTAATGTCAATTTTTCAGATCTAATGCTCAGAAGCGAACATTACTAGCATTATATGATGCGAAGGGTGAGTCACAGTTGGTAAACGAATATCAAATGTTTTTGTAGTTGAAGAGGCGATAACAAGATAAGATTTCAAACGTACCAAATCAATGGATAATATTTGCAAAGGGCACATGAATTTGAAACGGTTCCTAATCCCACGCCTGGTGACGTATTTCTAGGGAAACCAAACTGTCAAATCGCGCTTTTTCAGGTGCCGATTCAGAAGATCATATCATCATTAATTTGGATACTTTCTCTCTCCTCGGAATAGTATATAAGGGTTTCTCACACCCCTTGTACCTCTTTCCCACTTTCAAATTTACTCAAGAATACAACAGGCGATTTTCTACTGTTCATCTTCTTCGTTCCTGCAACATTGGTGGAATCGTCATCAGTTCATGAACAAATCGCATCCTCTTCTCTTCTGACCATCAAACCATACCAAAACCTGATTATCGAACTGAATCCCTTCCTTTATGATCCTTACATGCTACACGTGGTTGAATGTCTCAAATATTCACCGCTGGTTATTTCTTTAACCCATGTCGAATCAGTACCAATGTCTCTATTATCTCAATTCTATTCCTCTGCTTCTTACGATAAACGAAAGGAAAGAAACTACTTTGAGATTTTCAATCACAAGTCCTCTGTCTCTAAAGCCCGTTTTTGTTCGCTATTAGGGCTAATTACTGATGACTCTGTCGTGGCTCTGATTCCATCACCACCAGACAGCTATTCTCGATGTTCTATGATATGGGCTACACTAATGTGCTTACCACGGTGACGAAATTCAAGAAGTCATGTTTGCCTTCTTAGTGGAAAGGTCTATTTACACTTTTATTCAAAGGATTAGCAGAACGGGTTGTTGGGTCTGATGGTGCCAGCAAGGGATTTATGACCATTCTTTATGGTATTTACCATGGGATCAATCTAGATTATGGATCCTTGGTTTGGTCACAACTGGTGCAGAGTCTTAATTCTTCTTCCAAACACTCCGAAATTTCTTGTGGATGATTCTGGACGTTAATTACACTCAGAGCAATGGAGCAATTTCAAATTCCGGTCATGGAGGACGCATTGAAATCTTCTATTACGGCCTTCCACACAACAAAAATCACCGTCTCTGATCCTACAAAGTTCACGTTTGTCAGTTCCATCCCTGAATCGATGTACAGGTGTGTTACAGCCGAGAACAATGTTATGGCTGATTATAGGAAATTGACACCAACAGGACCGAGGAAACTAACTCCAGAAATGCAAAGTGCGTTGGAGGTGGTTGATAAACCAACAAAGAGGAGAAAGAAACCAGATCAGAAAAAGAAGGATGCAGAAGGGCAATCATCCCAAGTCACCTCGCCCAAAAAGCGCAAGGCAAAAAAAGGACCTTCTTCTGTCCATAAGAAGCGAAAGATCAAAAAGATGGCTAAGAAACTGAAGGCTGCCTCATCTAGTGACTCGATTATGTTCCGTTGGATCAAGATCAAATTGAAGGCGAAGATGTTCATCTTGAAACCTCACCAAGAGGAAATACACCCCCTCGTTCCCCAACTCATGAGGTAAGTTTATACAACTCTGTTCCAAATCCTCCTCCTTATCCATCTCTTACTATAGTGCCTATTTCAATTACATCTCTTCCCCCACAGGTTACTTCTCAACCTACTTCAACTATAGAAACAACTTCACCTACTCCTATTCCACCTCCAATCATCACACAAGCAACAACCACAACTACTACAACCGAACCTCCGGTTGTTGTCAACGTATCTGATACGGGGGCGACTACTGAAGGTCTCGCAATCCATGTTACTTCAAAACCTTTATCACCACCTCCCTCAACTAAATCTGATGTAGTTCATGGCGGAGCTGAGATGGAGTTTGACTCTGTTTATTATATCCCATATCGTGTTCTAAGCAATGATGATGACGAGGCTCCCATCACTAAGCGACACCTAAAGGATCTCAATGAGAAGCTTGACAGGTTGCTCGCTTCATCTTCTACTTCCTCCACCTCTACTTATTCTTATGCTACTGTCAAAGTCCTAATTGAAACTTCCATTAAAAAGCATCATGAGTCCATCCAAACGGCAACCCAGGCTGTGGATGCCTCTACTTTATCTTGTAAGAATACATCTGCAGAGGTGTCCCATGTGATTGACGATGCTAAGATTTTTCTGGACTCTCTTAAGGAAGGTGTTGAGTCCAACGCGAACAAGGTCAATTCTACTATTGATTCTCTTTCCAAGTCAATTCAAGGTGAGCAACAAAAATTTGAGGCAATGCTTGATTCTCTCAAAGCAGATCAGAATGTTCTTCTATCGTCCATCTCCTCTCGTCTGGACAAACTGCCAAACGATGTAGCCATGGAAAACAAGGTCATGGATGCGCTGGCTCTCAAAACCACTCAAGTCAAAACTCAAGCTCTGCAACTCACCCAGGTCCAAAAGGAGAATGCTGATATCAAGACAGAACGAGTTATCATCAAAAGCAGCATTGGTGACGTACATTCTATTCTTCTGCCTCTACTTGAAGCTCATGACTCCTCTCTTACTATTACGGTTCGACGCCACCTGGTTGAGAAATTGAGACCTGATCTGGACATTTTGAGCAGGATTGAGGGTGTTCCGGAGCCTGTGGTCTTTCCAAAACAAGGGGGAGATAGTAGCAAAGATCAATCTCAACAACCTCCTATAAGCAAACCGGTCACTCAACCGAAAGTCACTACTGAACTGAAGGGTAAGTAAGCTTCGGGCAGTATGAAGGACAAAGGTAAGAGGATAATTGGTGATGATGATGAGAATGAGAATGAAACATAAGATTTTCTTGAAAATATAGAAGAAAAGGCTTCAAAAATCGAAGATCGCAAAATCAAGCAGAATGATCAAGAGCTTGAAGAGAAAATCCGTATCGCTGGGATTGTTATGGAGAAAGAAAGACAACAAAATGAAGCTTTGGAACGAAGGAAATCCTTATTCCCTCTATGGACGATGGAAAGACTTTTAAAAGAGGCATTCGACTCTCCAAGGAAACACTGGTTTGAACCGGTTCTTTCCTTCGGTCTTGAAAACTCCAAAGATGCTCAGTTTGACATGCCAATCACTCGAAAGGCATTTATCTTTCACTACTTTGATTCAACGGTCGCCATCGCTTCTCCTGATCCAAAGGTTGATCAGGACTTGCTAGAATATTATATTTCGTTCTCTCAAGCGCAATACTTGACGTGGAGTAATCACAAGATCACCATTGTCAAGGTGTTGGAACCTACTTCAGCAAGAAAATTCATCAACATCAAGTTCAAGGTGACTTGAGGGTCAGAGGGTTCGGTCCATATGATCTCCCTTGATGATCTACCAAATTTGAATCCTCATGATTTGATCTTTCTAAACAACATCTTGCTGACCAATCAACAAGAATATGGACCTATCATTGACCATATCAAGCGAATGCTGGTATGCTATATTCTTGAAGTTGAAAAAATGGATCAAGAGGTCGCCTCTGCCATCAAAAAGAAGCCCATTGTAAATCCGATTGGGATGGCAAGCGACATGTTTATCATGATAAAAGGGAAGATTGATTCACAGTTTCACAGCGTTTTGTTCACCAGGGGTGAAGGTCATAAATTCTTGTTCCCTCTTGCTGACAAACATCTGTTCTTTACTGCTTGCTTGGAGCATATTCTTGAAATCATAGACTGGTGTGATCAGAATAGTGATGCAAACAAGAAGTTGTTTTCGGATATGCTTTGGTGGTATATTAACTTTTGTCAAACTTTTCTTACCATCGTACTGAAGTTGTTCAAGACTGTGAAGTCATCTGCTCTTACTCAACCGAAGCGATCTCTCGCCTCAATTGGCGCAAAGGGGGGGGGGGGGATTGTTGAGTGTAAGGAGTTGAGCAACTGGGCCTTGATATTTCAGTCCATTATGTACTCTCGGTTTGGACCTGTCTAGCCGTGTTTAACTTTAGGGTTTGTATACATATAGTGCATGCATGCATTATATTGGTTACGTTTCTAGATCTTTATTTTGTTCATCAAGTATTGTAACCCTAGCCTATCTCTACAGTAGCAATTCACATTGAATTCTTTTGAGATAGAGCATATGAATCATTCGACACTCTTTTGATTTATTTTGTGTTCATCGTTTTCCATTCTTGTCATTATTATTTATTATCTATTGGATCTATCGATCTAAGAGAATAATATTCTCATCACTTACCTGGATCCAAAGTTTTAAGAAAACTTTCAACAACTGGATCACAAATGAATTGACTAAAAGATACACATTCCTGGCTATCAATTAGACTCATACTCTTAGTAACATTTTCGACAACATAATTTAAATTCATGGCCTCTTCTTCATTTCCTCCACTTCCATTTCCTTGTTCATCATCTTCATCATCTTTAACATTCAACAAATCATTATTTTTACCAATATCATCCACATATGCATGATCACTAACATCACTTTTACTTTAAACATGATTTTTAGCAATATTGCCCTAATGTAGACCACTTCCATACCCTGAGCACCAAAACATTTCCCTTGATCATCATCTTCAACATTTTCATCATCATTCGGAAAATCATTCCCAAAATCTTCATCATTAACTTGAACAAAAGTAGGTGTCAATATCGGTTCTTTACTTTGTTTTGAAACATAATGGAAATCAAAACTTTCTGTGCTTAAATCTTCAACAAGAAATAATAATTTCCAGTTTTTCAAATTTTGAATTTGAGGAAAGTTCAACACTCCCTCATCTATCTTTACAACAAGATCCTTTTTCAAATCTTCCATCTTCTGATACATATATGAAATTTCATTTTCATACACCTACATAAGAAAAAAGATAATTACCAATAAAACACTTAAACATAATAAGTCATAAATGAATACACTAATAAAATAATAAATGAATAAAAATATAAAATTACCTCCGCAACACTAACTTTATTAACATCAAAATCTTCTTCATCCTGATCACATAAATCCTCATCACCATAAGATTAATCCTCATCACCACCAGATTCCTCCTCATTATACTCAGATTCTTGATATTCTTCTTCAACATATGGTTCATTAACATCTCCACATCTAAATCCTCCATTCTATTGTAAAATATCATCAAGAAACCTTATCTTCTCTGACGTCCAATAAAAAAATAGCCGGACATTTACGTGTGACTTGAAAATGATCAAACTTGAAACTGTCCTCATACAATAATGGCAAAAAAACATATATAACAAGTAAGTTAACTTTCTAAAAAGATTTACTTTTACAGTTTAATATATCATTAATTATAATATATATGAATAATCATATATATGATTATGATCTGTAATATATAATTAAACAAAAATTAGACAATATAATCATATATGATTATACAATCATATATGATTTATACAAATAAAATATATCATTTAATTATAATATATATATATATATATATATATATATATGTATAATCATATATTATTATGTTGTCTGATATATAATAAATCATATATGATTATAAATCATATATGCTTAAAAATAAAAACAAACATATTTTTACAACTAGGAAGAATATTTAATATAAAAAATTAGCTCACGTACCATAAGATATGCTGCTGGTCCATAAAATAAAGAAGATTCTTTCTTTGGGTTGTAAACCTTCTTCGTCCTTACCAAACAATCGATAATGAAATCGCACCAGTCAATGCTACTTAAATCAGTATCTCTTCTGATTAAAAATACAATGGATTCAGATTACATTTACCCATGCTTGTAGAGCCACAAAATGTATTTATAAAAAGAACCAAAATATTGATTCTAAAGTTATCATCCGCTGCACTAGTTCGAACAAGTTCATTATTTAGTTGTTTTAATCTCAATTTATCAATATTTTCATACTGTTTCTTCCACTCAAACATACAAATCTCTTCATTATTCTCGAAAATGTAATCCATGTTTGAAAGTAATGAGCCACCAGATGGTAATCCTAACATCTCATGAACAGACTTACTATCAACACTAACTTGACAATTTTCAAACTCCACCTTCAAAGTTTCAAAATTAAAATGATCAAGAACATAATAAACAATCTTCAATAGTACATCAATCATCATCATCCGTAACAAACTCCCAAATCCCATAGCCCAAACACATTCCTTATATTCTCTACTTAAACCTTAAATAACACCCAACAATGAACCAGGTGAACATCTGTTCTTCAATGAAGGAAATTCTTTTATGACAACACGTTTTTTCTCTTTCTTCACAACTTTAGTTTCTCTCTTTGGTTTCTTCGAAGATCCATGACGACTATGAAAATCAGAATCATCTTCATCAGATAGTTCATGTTTCTTACTTACAATTTTGACCTTAACCCTCAGGTTCACTTTTGGTTGTTTAATAACTATTTTTTAGATTTATTTGACCGTTTTTGCAACACCTCCTTGGCATTTTCTTTTTTAGAAGATGACCGTGTCTTTCTTGAGCTCTCTAAATTATCTTTTTTAACTACAATTTTCATTAGAAACATAGTGTTAGTAAAAAATAAAACATAATACATATAGTCAGTTGCAAATGAAGAAACATATGATTGCAAAAACATACCTTTATCATTTTTAACCTTGAAATTTTTCTCTAAAATATCTTCAATTTCCTTCTCATCAACATAAGCATTTACTACAACAAAATTAACATATTTAGTAATTAGTCCTAAACAAAAATGCATATGACTAATAAACTATGATTTCAAATCACACAATCACTAATGATTATAAAAACATACATTTATCATTACTATTTATTAATGATTATAAACAAATGTATAAAATCATTTATGATTAGAACTAAAACTAAACATACAACTAAATGCTATGTTCAATAAACTGAAAAAATAAAAAAATCAGCTATGATTACAAAAAATACCTTTAAAATTTATGCTCTTCGAAATGTTCTCTTTATCCACTCCAGAAAGATCTTCATATTCACGTATGATACATAGAAATACATAAACACAAAATATGACAATCAATTATGAATAAAAAAACTAAACTATGATTTTAAATCACACAATCACTAATGATTATAAACACATACATTTATCATTACTATTTACTATTGATTATAAACAAATGTATAAATTCATTTATGATTAGAACCAGAAATAAACGTATAACTAAATGTTATGTTCAATCCACTGAAAAAAATAACAAATCAATTATGATTACAACAAATACCTTTAACATTAAGTTATATGTTTATTTGTAGTTCTAACCATAGATGATTTTATACGTTTTTTGAACATCAATTTTTTGAATTGTACCTTCGAAAATAACAACACTTCTACCGCCTTCGGTATTTTTTTGATTTTTGAACTTTTTTCGAATTGTACCATCTGAAATCCTTATCTATGAAAATTACAACAATTTTTTGAATTGTACCATCTGAAATCCTTATCTATGAAAATATAAACAACAACTTAAATCAAAAACCACCACAAAGAAACATAATAAAAAGCAGATCAACTCTAAACGAGAAAATCATCAAAATCAAGTAAGAATGACGAAAAACTACTGAATCAAAATAGAAAACATCATTATCAAATTAAAACTATAGTTAACTAATTAATACAAACATGCATTATCAATAAAATGTAAAATCACTCGCATTCTAACCTTTCACTCCGACTAACGAAGATGCAACTTCGATTATATTTTCTCCTGAAGAGATTTACCGATTTTCCAAACTTAATTTGAACAACTAAGAAATGAAAACTAGGGCAAAATGCAATAAAGAAAGAAAACAAGGGTTTTCGTGAGAGTTCCAATTGAGATTTTGATTGAGAAAGAAAAGAATGGTATAGGTGGTTACAGTATCGTAGCCTACAAAACGGATATGAATCTTTGTAAAGTTACAACAATACCCCTACAATCGTTATTAACGCCGTTAATTTAACATGTTACAAATGTATTTACAATTATGCCACTGCCACATTTTAGAAACAAAAATTATAACATTAAAGGGTTATCCTCCTATCTCACAATCTCTAATTTTTTATTTATCTCATAGGAACCAACATATATATATATATATATATATATATATATATATATATATATATATATATATATATATATATATATATATATATATATATATATATATATATATATATATATGAGAACGTTCAATCATGAACATTTCTTATTGTGAGAACATTTGAGAATAAATTTTGACCACACCATTTTTTAAATTAAAACCATCATATAATATTAATATAAACCAAAAAATAAGTAAAAAAATTTAAAAAAGACCCAATAACCAACACCATTCACCGCCCAAACAATACCATCCACCACCACCACCTGTTAACGCCACCCACCACCACCACCCGCCACCACCACCCACCACAACCACCACTATCCACGTTCACCACCCGTCATTACCACCCACCCACAACTATGACCACCACCTGCCACTACCACCACCCACTACCTATCATCACCACCCGCCACCACCACCCATCACCACCGACCACCATTACCCCCACCCACCACTCACCATCATCACCACCACCCACCCACCTACACCACCCATCACTACCACCTAGCCATTACCCACCATTATGACCACCACCCATCACCACCACTCGTTACACCCTCTATTCACCACCACCATCCATCACCAACGACCACCACCACCCATCACCACCACCCGCCACCACCACCATCAACAACCATTGTCGTGTATTCTTTAGCAGCATGCTCGAAGATCTCTTCAGCCACTTTGATTTGTTGTTGTGCCAAATGATGAATATCCCACTTTCCGAATTGAAGTAGGTCTCTTTTGTCGAACAAGAGAAAGCAACCATCTTGACACTTAATGATAGCAGTCGCAGTGGTTTCATCAAACACCCAGTAGAGCATATTCGCAAGAGATCCATCACAGCAGTTCTACAACACAGGATTCTGCCAAACCTAATTGGTCGGTGGCCACATCACAGTCTGTAAAGGCTTATTTGTCTTGGGATCCAGTACTTTAGGGAATCTTTTAATGAAAGACTCAGCCAGGAAATCCCTTATTTACTTGGTCTTCCAAGAAAAGCTTGAAATGAGTTGCCCATGGATCACCTGATGGATTTGCAAATGGAGCATTTGATAGTTCTGAAAGATCAACCCTTTTCCATGAACCGAAATCTTGAAAATCTTTGTAATACTCCATGTTTTTGATTTTGCATCTCAGTATCCACATGCTTAACCTGTCATGAAAACCCCATGAGTCAATTCCAGTTCTATCACCGTACCTATGTCCAAACCTTTTCTTTTCAAGATTAGTGACGGTGACTTTGGGTTGGTCTCCAGGAGCGTTCTGATCTGAGCTCTTCTTGAACAATAGTTGCTTTTTCTTGTCGGATGCTGCTAATTTGGTGCATTTTAGTGCAGCAACGTTGGGTGCTTGAACTGGTTCTTTTTCAAAGCGATTAATGACCCGAGTTCTTTTAGCGGGCGAGTTAACAGGGGGATCTTGAGATGACTGGACAACTTTGAATTCTTGAACGGATGATTTGAACTTGTCGCCAAGCTCTTCTACCAGTTTTTTCTTCAAGTCAAAGTAGCATGCAGTTATGTTTCCCATGTGTGTTTGTAGATCAGAGATTTGCTTTGATTTCAGAGTCTTATTTGCTTCAAGATCTGCAACACGAATGATAAGCTAAGCTTTTTCGGCTACAAGATCAGCAACACGAATACCAAGCTCAATGTTTTTCTGGTTTAGTACGCTGATCTTCTTTATAAGTTCGTGCATGGTGGAATCATCCTCTCCTGAGTGGATTTCCTTTATAGAAATTCCTTTAGTGCAGGAGGAAGGCATTGAGCTTTGTTGTTGGGCTAGATGCAAAGCAAGCCTCGCAAAGGCATCATCATGAAAAGTTCTAAGAGGAGATGATCCGGGGGGAGCTGATGAACCACCAACATCAAAAATGGTTCTTGGTCCTTCATGGTATAGATGTATCAACAGCAAAAGTAGTTGTGGGATGAGTCAGATGGCCTTGAGATAGTTCTGGAATGAATACTCCCTGCCTCGGATCTTGTCATCTCCTTTTCAACAGAGGCTGGGAAGTCTGAGTTGTTAATGGTTCACTCACAGATGGCTCAGTAGAAGGAATAACATCCTCAAGGGGAGGAATCCCTAAAGTTGTCTCCATAGTTGTTGTAGTGTTAGCCATTTGGTTGGAAGTAGGATCCGTTGTTTCAAGAACATCTTCTGTATCCTTTATCTCTATTGCTGGATGAGCAACATCATGGATACTGTCAAAAAATGTGTGAAGGTCTTCATTGGACAAGAGGTTATCACTGCCTCCAAAGTTCAAAGAAATTTCATCTTTGTCATAACCTGAAAGATCAAGATCATTAAACGAATCAACATCATCTCCTTCATTTTCAGTTGCATCCTCCATGGTTCCCTCATTGTAGTCACTCTCAACATGCACAAATTGCAAGTCATGCTCTTTAGCCACTATATAACTAGGTGTAACGACATTATCTTCGTGATCTGATACAGGAATGACATTATCTTTGGGAATGACATCGCGTACAGAAGATACATGGATTGAAGACTCATGAGACTCAGATACCTCACTTGAATCGGAAAACATACCAAACTTCACGAAGGGATACTTTCCTTGAAAAGTAACTTTTCCCTTTCGGTTTTGCTTGATTATCCCGACAGTGTTTGGCCCAAGAGACTTCATGTCAAGAGTTTCTCCATCTTTAACCATCGCAGGAAATTGCTCGTTGATGAACACTTGGATGAACCTTGGATACATAAAGAACTTGTCCCTTGTTTTTCCTTTGATGTTCACAGTCAGCTCGTCAAGAATGAACATAGAGAAGTTGAAATCCAGTCCTGCAGCGAGTGAAATGATGGCACCTGTGTTCCTTAAAGAGATTTCATCCGCGCCAAATTTTCTTCCTGATATGCATCTCACAGAGACATGAGCTAGGAACCTCCAGTAAGGTGGTAGCAGCTTCTTCATTGTCGGAGAAAATTCGCCTTCATAGCCCATCTAGTTGAGAAATTCTTGAGCTTGATCTATTTCAATCACAGTAGGAAAGGTAGATTGATCGTCGATTTTCAAAACGTCCCTGATGAATTGTTCTGTGATGATGATTTTGCATCCCTTTACTGTAGCTTCAACAAATACAGATCCATCTTCTCCTTTCTTCACATCTGCTAACCTCCAGAATTCCTTGATTATGCCTTGATAAATTGTTGGATTCACAGTAAGAGCAGTGGTCAGGCAACATTCTCTTAATCAATGCATCTTTGACGTTAACTCTCCTTGAGCAACAGGAGGATCAATCAAGAGAATTGCCAAATTGTGACTGTCAGCGAATTTGAGTTATGTCATTTGAATCTGCACTAAACCAAGCCAAGTGAGAAAACAATTTATTTAAACATTTAAAATTTATGTTTCACTCATGTTGCAGTTCAATTAGGCTTTGAAGTGAAACACACGAAGAAAAGTCAAATTTTATTGTCCTAAACTGAGTTTACGGTCAAAGGGAGATCATGGCCGTAAACACCTGGTCGTAAGCTTTGGACGTAAATTTCTTGGCCGTAAACGGTCTGACCATAAATTGCCTGGCCGTAAACGCCGACAGTTCAATTTTTCTTCGATTAAATCCTAAAAACATGTCGATTTGGTGGGAGAATGGCTTATTGAGGATCGGAAATGGCATACCGTCTGTTTCAACCGATCAATTTCACAAAAAAAGCACAATTTTTTTTAGAAAGGGAGAGAGAAATCTAGAGTTTGCGGCCGAAAACACGAAAATAAAGAGTAGAAAGAGTTTTTGGCTATACACTTCTCTATATATACCCGGTTCAAATGCAATGGGCCGCAATCCACAATGCATAAAATAAAGTCCAATACCCAAAATTTTTAAAAATAAAACATTTTGAGGACAAAAATAAGAAGAAAATAAAATTAAAATTAAAACTAATTTTCAAAACTAAATTTTAATTTTATCAAAATGAAAAATAAAATAAAGTAAAAATAAAATTAAAAGTAAAAATAAAAATAAAAATAAAAATAAAAATAAAATTGAAAGAAATTGAAATTAAAAAGAATTAATACTAATTTCTCCTCAACTAACACTAATAATATTTTTGTGATATTGGGATCAAAGTTGTTAGACAACCTTAATCCACTTATCGGTACTTCTACCATTGTGTCCATGTCTGGTCGATCGCCGATATTGTGGTCCACTTAAATACGAAAGGTTGTGACAATTTTAGAACATAGTATAAGTAACAAAACATTAGATCCTATGAACTTAGATAATATTCCTAAAATACCATTCAGCTAACGACGACCAAAGATATTGTTAACCACCTAAATTGAGCAGCAAGATCTACAGACAACCTATAAATGTTCAATTTTAATTGTATTAGAACGTGTTTCCCGCTTCCTGATATACCCCAATAATCAAGGTCTTCCAGAATACTCCTTACTTCAGATGAGAAGACAATTATTAAGGAAGAAGTCAGATTTAGAATGCATATGTTGTACACTCAAGTCAGATCTCTTCCAATCACGCAGAGAGTGAAACATATGACTAACTAGTGTTTAGAGGGATTGAGAAGTAGAAGGTTGCATATACTATGTACCAGGTCGGATTGTTAATCACACAAAGGAGACAACATATGGCTAACATGTATGAAGAATAACATAGATGAAGATGCAGAGAGACAGATCCGCATATGTTGCATTCCAGGTTGGATCTCTTCCAATCAGCAGAGGAAGCAACATATGGCTGACAGATAGAAAGCAAGAAAATAATTTTCTACAGACCTAATTTATCGGAATTGCCCATTTACCCCGTCAATACCGGAATAAAAGACGAAGTCCGCACATCGAGGAAAAGTTAATCTACAGTTCTAGATACAGATCATTTAATATATCTGCAGATTCCCATGTATATCTCTCTGCTCAACCTACCCAAGCGTCGAATTGTCAGTCTAAATGGAACTATCTAGGTCAAGATTTGTCAGGTCTCTAGATTCCTTAAGTTCATCTGATCCCAGGTAAGTCCATTTTAAAAACTTTCGTGCCTACCAATACATCGAACACAGAGCTTAGACAGTTCAACTTTGGTACCTTACACAGATTCAGATTGCCTGTTATCACATGATTATATCACTTCCCAACACATCACCTACAAACATAAACTATCAGAAACATAATTTTTTTTGATTTTTTGATTTTCTAATGTTTTTGGATTTTTTAATTTTCTAAGTTTTTGTTTCGTTATTGATTATTTCTCCCCCTAAATTTGTGCATGGGTGAGAAGGAAATTAAAATGTGTAAATTTAAACTAATCTAAAACAAAAGTTAGTCCTCAAAACATATCATTTTCAAAAAGCTCACAAGCACATCGAATCGAGCTTTGTTAAATGACTTTGTGAACAGATCCGCTACATTATTAGCAGTGGGAACCTGTTCCAGCCGAATGAGCGAACGCTCATAACAATATCTAACAAAATGAATTTTGATGTCAATGTGCTTGGTTTTTGAATGTTGGACTGGATTTTTAGCAATCTGAATTGCAGCCTCATTATCACAAAATATAGGGGTTTCTAGATAGTTCAAACCGTAATCCAATAGTTGATGATTGATCCAGATAACTTGAGAACAACAAGCATAGGTGACAACATATTCCGCTTCTGCTATTGAGGTTGAGACGGTGTGTTGTATCTTGCACTGCCAAGACACCAGCCAGTCACCAAGGAATTGACACCCTCCTGATGTAGATTTCCTGTCAAGCTCACAACCTCCATAATTACTGTCAACAAAAGCATATAAATCAAATTCTGAATTTTTCGAATACCAAAGACCCAATTTTGGGTTGCCTTTGAGATACCGAAACATTCTTTTGAAAACAATAAGATGTGAAAGTTTAGGATTATCCTGATAGCGTGCACATTGACAAACTGAAAACATGATGTATGGTCTGCTTGCTGTTAGATACATCAATGATCCGATCATCGATCTGTAGTGAGTTTGATCTACGGATTCGCCATCAGTATCTGGAGTTAACAACAGTCTCTCGGCCATTAGCGTCAAATCAGTTTTTGCGTCTTGAAACCCGAACTTCTAAAGTATATCATTAACATACTTTGCTTGATGGAGCAGGATTCTGGTTGATCTTTGTTGGACATGAAGCCCCAGAAACATGGTCATTTCACCCAACGAACTCATCTCAAACCTCTTTTTCATAACACCTTCAAACTCCTTGCATAGCTGAGGACTTGTAGACCCGAAGATAATGTCATCAACATAGATCTAAACTAGAATCTGATCATTACCCACATGCTTGATGAACAAGGTTTGATCGATAGTGCCACGACAATATCCATACTCGAGTAAGTGCATTGTGAGAGTTGCATACCACGCTCGAGGAGCTTGATGTAACCCATGCAACGCCTTGTCCAACTTGTAGACATGATTAGGAAACTTTGAGTTAACAAAACCCGGGGGGGGGGGGGGTGATCAATGTAGATTACTTCCTTCACCTTTCCATACAAGAAGGCTTTCTTGACATCCATCTGGTAAACCGTGAAGTTCATGTAGGAAGCGTATGCAAGGAAGATGCGGATAACCTCCAAGCGAGTCACTGGAGCATAAACCTCGGTGTATTCAAGACCCTCGGTAACATCCCAAAATTTGAGGCCAAAAATTTTGTTTTTAATTAAGTGATTTATAAATTTATTTATCAAAACATTTCCAAGATCATGTCAATACATAAAACCATTATATCATGTTTCAAACCAAATCATCTTGAAGTAACAAAATATCACAATACGATCCCCGAAAACTCTAAGTGGAAATCATGTGTGTGTGTGATGCACTGCTACACCGCCAACTCCTTCCCCTTAGACAAAGAGGTACCTGAAACCAAAAACTAAAATTGTAAGCATGAAGCTTAGTGAGTTCCCCCATCATACCACATACCATACAATCACATAACATACATAATGTCGGGCAATTCTGGGGTGCTGACCTACCCATGTCAAGCCATTTTGGGGTGCTGATCTACCCATGTCAAGCCATTATGGGGTGCTGACCTACCCATGTCAAGCCATTTTGGGGTCCTGACCTACCCATGTCAAGCCATTTTGGCGTGCCGACCTACCCTCCGATCTATCTCAACCGAACACGGGGACAATTTCACCCCTTATTACGAACATATAATAT
Source organism: Lactuca sativa (assembly GCF_002870075.4). Taxonomy (NCBI): domain Eukaryota; kingdom Viridiplantae; phylum Streptophyta; class Magnoliopsida; order Asterales; family Asteraceae; genus Lactuca; species Lactuca sativa. The sequence goes on along the minus strand of NC_056623.2, from coordinate 98,522,582 downwards.
CATATCATAATCATGCTTCCAGACATATATGGGGTGTCCGAACTACCCATTGGTCCTAGCGACCGAATCGGGGACTAGTCCCCCTTCTACTGATACTATCTCCCATAACATAGCAACTAGCAAAATAGCATACTCACATATCAAAAAATCTAGCATACTTACATATCCAACGATAACAGAGCAGAAAATTATCACAAAGATAATCGTCCCAACTAACAATTACTAGTGGGTCGGCCTTGGTGCCGTTAGACCTACTTCTACTGGAAGGTAACTCACCTTGATGTCGTGTAGTGTCTGAACTGTCCTCGGCGTGAAAGTAGGATCGCCTCGACTCCTTAATCCCTACATGACAACCATTCTAAGTTATCAATTTGTACTAACAATCCCTTCAAGGTTAACCTTGTATCCAAGTTAAAGTCAAAGTCAAAGTCAAGGTCAAACCCTGGTCAGGTCTACTCTTTGGTTGACCAGACTCGCCGAGTTGGACCGACAACTCGCCAAATCCCTTCGTCCACATAATAGTACAAACCTGACCCCACTCGTCGAGTCTAGCAAGAGCTCGACGAGTTCACCTTCAAAAACACTTTAGTCAATCTTCAACGGAATTGGCGAGTTCTTCCTTGAACTCGTCGAGTTCATCTTCAGCATATGAATGCGTCCAGTCTAGGACTCGCCGAGTTGTAAGAACAACTCGTTGAGTCAATCTTCAAAGACTGGGAGATTGCCTTGGACTCGTCGAGTCTGTTCTAGCACTCGTTGAGTCCCATGATTTCCATATCCAAGGCAAACCCTAGCAGTCTAAGCGTTCCTTTCACTCAACCAAAACCATTCTAGAAGACGTTTTTGGGGAAAAAGCTTCTCGACTCGCTGAGTCACCCAAGTGACTCACCGAGTCCCTCCTTGTCCAACACTATACAGTCGATTTCAGTGGGACTTACACCACCAAAACGATAGATCTAGCCTCTTAATGTCCATTTTACAAATAAAGTTCCAAACTTAGTATGAATGCAAGGGGTCTTTGGCCCAAAAAGCCATAAAAATGGCCTCCAAGGTGCATGGGGTGTTCATGGCAGCAAAATGGGCACCTTTGTGCCATAAAACTCCGCAATAGACCTGGATCTAAAGCATACACTGACTTCGAACACCTAATCCCGAATACAACCTCTCTAGGGTTTAGAAAGATGAAGGAAAAGGCCTAAAAATCAAGATCTATAGACACAAGTTCAGCTTCATACCTCCAATAAGCTGAAAATAGGCTCCAAACTCTAGATCTTTTTGTTTCCCCTTGGTATTAGAAGCTTCTTTCCTCTTCTCATGCTTCACAATCCACCAAAAAGCACCAAAATGGCCTTAGAACACACAAAAACGGATAGGGTTTCGATATGATGTCTTCTGGAGTGTATGGGACAATGGAGGCTGAGATAAGGTGCTTAAATAGGGTGAAAACCCTCAATTTAGGCTTTTACCCAAACAACACCTACTCGCCGAGTCAGTCTTCCGACTCGTCGAGTAGGTCACTAAACTGTTCTCGGATCTTGACTCTACTCGACGAGTTGGACCTCCAACTCGTCGAGTCCCAGAAAAGAACACGAGAAATGCTTAAATTAACTACGTACCAGGAATCGGGTGTTTCAAATCTCTTCCACTTATGTTAGACTTCATCCTCGGAGTCTGTTGCTCGATCCTGAAAAAGCTCGAGGTAATGTTCCCTCATCTCGTCCTCCGGCTCCCAGGTCCGTTCTGAGCCCTTTCGGTGTTGCCACTACACCTTTACCCGCTCCACTCTCTTGTTCCTCAGATCCTTTAACTTCCTGTCAAGGATTGCCGCTGGCTGCTCTATGTAGTCCAGGCTATCATCAACATGAATATCCTCCAAAGGCACCACTGCCGAATCATCCACCAGATACTTCCACAACTGGAGACGTGAAATGTGTTATGAATCTGACTGAGTTCGGCTGGCAGATCTAGCCTATATGCCACCTTTCCCACCCAAGCTATAACCCTGAAGGATCCAATATACTTGGGTCCTAGCTTGCCCTGCTTTCTGAATCGAATAACGCCCTTCCAAGGCGACACTTTCAGGAGTACCATATCCCTGACCTGGAATTCCAGGTCCGACCGACGCTTGTCAACAAAAGTTTTATGCTGACTCTGAGCGATCTGAAGCCTCCTCCGAACCTGCTGGATCCTTTCCGTAGTCTTGAGTACCACTTCGTTACTCTCTGCCCAACCTCTCCCCAACATATCAGGGTCTTGCACTTCCGACCACACAACATCTCGAAAGGAGGACGGTCTATACTTGCATGATAAATATTATTATAAGAGAACTCAACTAACGGAAGGTAAGTATCCCAACTACCTTCGAAGTCTAAAACACATGCCTGCAGCATATCCTCCAAAGTATGGATGGTTTGTTCGCTCTGACTATCCTTCTGCGGGTGAAAGGCGGTGCTAAAATGTAGTCGAGTACCCAGATCGTCATGAAACTTCTTCCAAAACCTAGAAGTGAACCACACATCCCTGTCTGAAATCACTGAAACTGGCACCCCGTTCCGTGTCACTACATCCCGGATATAGATGTTGGCCAACTTTTTGGCAGGAATACTCTCCTAAATCGGAATAAAATGGGCGCTCTTGGTCAACCGATCAATGATGACCCAAATCGAATCCACTACTCGCGCGGTCCTGGGAAGCTTCGTAATGAAGTCCATAGTAATATCGTCCCACTTCCACAGTGGGATATCCAACGGTTGGACCTTGTCTTGAGGTCTCTGGTGCTCAGCCTTGACCTTCCTACAGGTCAGACACTTCTAAACAAACCAAGCTACATCCCTCTTCATACATGCCCAACAGTAATAGAGACGAAGATCCATGTACATCTTTGTCGCCCCGGGATGAATAGAGTACCTGGATTTGTGCGCCTCTGACTTCAATACTTGGCGCACACCCCCATGATAAGGGACCCACACCCTACGGTGAAGAGTCAACAATCCTCGACTATCATAGTCAAAGGAGGAAACCTGACCCACGATTCGTTCGCTCTTCCGATGTTCCTCCTTCATGGCCTCCTGCTGGGCCTCCCGAATATGCTCCAACAACGGAGTCACAACTGTCATCCTCAGGAAGATATCCCTGATCAGCACTGCCTTGTGTCTAAGCACATTAGACACGACATTGGCCTTACTCGGGTGGTAGATAATCTTGCAATCATAATCCTTCACCACATCAAGCCACCGACGCTACATCATATTCAGATTTTGCTGGTCCATGAGATACCTCAGGCTCTTGTGATCCGTGTAAATGGTACAAAGAACCCCATAGATGTAATGACGCCAAATCTTGAGGGCGAAAACAACAACCCCCAGCTCTAAATTGTGCGTCGGATAATTCGCCTCGTGAGGCTTCAGCTGCCTTGAAGCGTAAGCTATAACATGCCTCCTCTACATCAATACCGTGCCCAAACCCGAGATGGATGCAACGCAGTATACAACAAAATCCTCCATGCACTCTGATAGGGCTAAGCTTGGTGCCTCACACAATCTCTGTCTCAATGCCTCAAATGCAGTCTGCTGCTTAGGCCCCCAACGAAAGACCACGACTTTCCTTGTCAACCGGGTTAGGGGCACGACTATCTTGGAGAAGTCTTGAATGAATCTCCGATAGTATCCTGCCAGTCCCAGGAAGCTCCAAATATCAGATGGAGACCTTGAAACCTCCCATCTCATCAAGACCTCCACCTTGGTCGGATCAACCGAAATCCTGTCCTGGTTAACAAGGTCCCTAGAAACTGCACATCGCGCAACCAGAAGTCACACTTGGAGAACTTAGCCTACAAGCTCTCCCTCCTCAAAGTATCCAAAACCTCCCGCAAATGCTCCTCATGCTTCTCTCGCGTCTCAGAATAAACCATGATGTCATCGATGAAAACTATCACAGACCGATCCAACATCGGTCTGCACACGCGGTTGATGAGATCCATGAATGCGGCAGGAGCATTGGTGAGCCCGAAAGGCATCACCACAAACTCATAATGGCCATAACGCATCCGAAAAGTAGTCTTCTACACATCCACCTCTCTGACCCTCATTTGATGATACCTTGAACGCAAATCGATCTTGGAGAACCAAAATGCTCCCTATAGTTGGTCAAAGAGGTCATCGATCCTCAGAAGTGGGTAATGATTCTTCACCATTACCATACTCAGATCCCGATAGTCTATACACATCCAATGCGACCCGTCCTTCTTCTTCACAAACAGAATCGGGGCTCCCCAGGCTGAATTGCTCAGTCTAATGAATCCCTTGTCTAACAGCTCCTGCAGTTGTGTAGAAAACTCATGCATCTCAGGAGGAGCCAACCGATACAGTGCCTTGGCTATCGGAGCCGCACCAAGGACTAGGTCGATCTTGAACTCTACCTACCTCTCAGGATGTATCCCAGGTAACTCCTCGGGGAATACATCTGCAAACTCTCGTACCATGGGCACATCACCCACCGTCGCCTTACCCGCCTCCCGGGTATCCATAACATAGGCGACAAATCCTGCGCAACCCTGCTGAAGGTAGCGCCTAGCTCTCACTGCTGAACATAAAGTTGGTCCTTGCTGTGGCCTCTCTCCCTGAATCACCAGCTCTCCCCCACATGGGGTCCTGATCCGCACCAACTGTTGGGTGCAGGCAATCACTGCCCCATTAGGGCTTAGCCAATCCATACCAATAATAACCTTATTCCCCTACAAATGTATGAGAACCAGATCTACCAGGTAACGCTCCTCGAACAACCTCAAAACACAATCTCGGTAGACTTTTGATGCTCGCACTAATCGGTCGTCCGCAATCTCGACCTCTACAGGGCAATCCAACATGCCCGAAGACTTGGGAAACTTCTTGCTAAGCGTAAGAGAGACAAACAATCGGGTAGCACCCGAATCAAACAATACCTGAATTGCGATACTGTTCACATGGAACGATCCTAAACAGAGCACATACAAAACATATCAAAATCATAGCGACATAACATAAAAGCATAAGGAAGAAATCGTACCCGTCACCACATCGGGTGCAGCGCATGCCTCCTCAGCTGTCAACTGAAAAGCTCGGCTCCACACAACTAGAGCCTCTACCTTGGCCTTCCGGCCATCCGTAACCCGTGTTGACGCTGGGGTCGACGCTGCCGCTGGCGCTGCTACTGTCGTTGCTGTCAATCTAGGGTTGTTGGCCTTCTTGTGGTCCCTCTGATTACAATGGAAGTAAATCAGGTCTGACATTTGCACTGTGGGGGCGGGGGTAGTACAATCCATGCCAAAGTGCCCCGTCTTGCCGCACTTGTAACAACCCGGCGATCCCGCTCTACAAGCTCCCTCATGTGGCCTGCCGCATTTCCTGCAGCGGCTCTGGCCCGGCTGGCCCTTCGACCTAACGGCAGATCCCTTGGGTTTCTTCCCCGAAACCCCTGTCACCTGCTTAGTCTCTGCTTTCCTCTTCTGTACGTGCTCCAAATCGAGTTCCCTCTCTCGTGCCCTAGCAATCATGGAATCCAGGGTCGGGCAGGCTAAATAGCTGACATGCTCCCGAATATCAGCCCACAACATATCATGATAGCGGGTCTTCTGCATCTCCTCATCCCCTACATACCGGGGTACCAACAGGGCCCTCTCACCTAAACTTGGCGGTGATCTCTGCCACTGTCTCAGTCGTCTACTTCATATCCAAAAACTCCCTGGCCAACTATTGTCTCAGTCGTCACGAAATCTGACCACATCATAGCCTCGATGGCTGGGGCTCCCAACGAGTCACCAGCCGACTCCCACCAGTCTCTAGCTCTATCCCTCAGACATGCCGCAGCAAAGCAGACCTTCGACCCTTTTGGGAAGAAGCTTGTCAATTGCACAGACTCAATGTCTATGATCCATCTCCTGGCACCAATGGGGTCCTTCACCCCGTGAAAATCCGGCACACCACTCCCTCTGGAGTCCTTGAAGGACAGTGTGCGCGTACCCGCCCTGGCCAGACGCCAAATCACTCTTGAATGCTCGGAGGCGATCCTCCATCAGCTCGATAATCCCCTCCTTGATTGACCTGAAAATAATCGGGGTCGACTCAAGGATACCCCTCGTGATCTCAGACGCGATGAACTCGTGTAGCCCGTCATCCACCTGCTCGGATCCTGCCCCCGAGCCTAATCCTGATCCTGACCCAGATCCTAAGCCTCCTGCTCCATGTCGTGTGACCACCATACTGAAAATAAACATGTAAACATCAGGATCATATGTACTCCCGAGAGGTCTCACACACTCCCTGTAACGCCCGTAGATAAGGGCTAGTCAATTTAGAGACGATAAGCGTCAAAAATGACTTTTTGATAAAAGATTATTTAGAATGAATAATATTAACTAAGTTGTAGTATATGTTACAAGGATTCCATACATATAAAGAACGCCGAAATCCGAGTTATAACGAAGAAGTTATGACCTGTCGAAGTTTCGCGACAAAACCGGCACGACACAGCGCGGCGTAAAAAGTGAATTTACGTTAGAGTGATATTTAGCCTTAGCAATCTAAATGAAATTCGTAGAATACATTAAACCATGAGCGTGCATAAAAAGAACGCCCAAATCTGACTTCGTATGAGGAAGTTATGATTTTTCGAAGTTTCGACTTAGCGGTATACAGCCCGAATACTCGATTTGAGACCGAGCGGTTTTTAGCCAAAACAATCTAAATGAGAATTGAATATCTCATTAATTGTAGTAAAACGATAAAAAGATAGGCGAAAACGGACGTCGGATGAAGAAGTTATGATTTTATAACGGAGTTTTCCTGTCCCGGCCTACTAAAAATAAATAATAAAAATAAAGTCAAAATTAGCCGACGAAGTCTAAATGAAAGTTGTAGATCATAGTCTCACCTACGCGTGGATATAAAGAATGTCTAAAACGGAGTTCGTATGAGGAAGATATGAATTTTTGAAGTTTATTAAATATTTTCGAAATTTAATTTAAATATATATTGGCCGCTATTATCCATGGGGGGAGTCAGCGACCTTATCGTCGTTACGCCCACGTAACTATGAATTACGCCCCGCGTAAATCGGCCTTCCAGCCCCTATAAAAGGGTGTCGAGGGCAGCCGAGTAGTTTGCTCATTTCTTCCATTTTTCTCGCGTTTTTGCATCGTTTTTCGTGCAAGAATTATCCCGAAGCCCCTGTATCATTCCCAAGCCCTGATGCAAGTCCCGAGGCCCCGAAGATCCCGAGAAGTGCAATTCCCGAGCCGAAGCTCTGCCCGCGAGAAGTTCAATTTTTGTAGAGATCTTCCAGATCTGCTGAGGATTACTACTTGTACAAGCCGTAGTGTTGTCCGATCATCTTCTAATCAAGTGAGTGTGTAGTTACTTTCTTCTAACACATAAATATTAAGTATTTGCTATGAAATACGTGCTACGTGTATAATATTTCGTTGTTTATTTGAGATGATTTTGGAACGGGTGAATTATATAAGTTTTAATGAGTTAAACTATATACATATTTTGTATCTAAAGATATGTTGGGTAGAACATGAGTAGATGAGGTTGTTGGTAGGTGATAAAAGGTGGGTTGGACCATGAGATAAAATGATAAAGAGATAAACTTATTTTAGATCCAAGGGTATGGATCAGATCAAGAGGTTAGTTTTAGATCTGGGAATATGGATTAGGTAATGAGGCAAATTTAAGATCTGGGAGTAAGGATTATGTATTTTTGAATTACGTGTTCATTCGATAAGGTATCATGTGTATAGTCCCTTTTAGGAACGTGATTTTAACACAATAATTGATTAAAGTATGAAATATACATATGTATGTGAAGTACTTGTTATTTTCTGAAATACGGGTTAGATATATTTGATAATATACAACGTGAGAATCAGATATGGTTCAATATGTGTTAAGATGTATATATATATATATATATATATATATATATATATATATATATATATATATATATATATGATATTATTACTTAAAACCTTGTGTTAAGTATACACTAGTTAATCTTTTTCCTAAACGGAGATAGTATCGGGAATTGATTATAAGTATTGTAGGTTTGCCTAGTGATGGGTTAAGACCTAAATGGGATGTTTAGTTCAATTAAGTTTGGACATTGGGTAGTCTCTTATTAAGAGTACGTGCGTTGCGAGATTGATGATCGGTGGAGTACGTCCTACGTACAGAAGTACATTCTATGTACGAAGTCTTTTTCAAAGCTCTATGTCTTGGGTGCTGCTTGTGCCAGGGTACTATTATGTTCTCGGGTACGATTCTTTCGCATACCAAAGTACTATAATGTGCCAGAAGTATTATCAAGTACAAAGTCTTTTTGACAATTTTGTGTGTCGGTTATGGGAGCGTACGGGAGTACTCTAGTAGTATTTCCTAATACTTTTATTTTGAGAGAGCTTTTGAGTCAGCATTTCTTTTATGAAGTGATCGACCGAGCTTCATATGTCAGCGTTTTCTTTCACAAAGTAATTAAGGGAACTTCGTAGACTGCCTAATAAAGTGTGTCGGTTACAGACCACTGCTAGGTATGTTTGGTGTTATATTGCTGGATAGGGTGCGTCTCGGGGTTAAATACCTCATGTATTCCGGCCACTGCTAGGTAAAGCTTGATGCTGGGATAGGTAAAGTCTGGGGGTATAATACCTCATGATAGTCAGACCACGCCTAGGCATTGTTATCTAGATAACTACCCCTGACTTAAAATGTCTTGTGGTTCTTTGTTTTACGAACGAAGGTTCGTGGTGAAACTCATTCTATTCCCCTCGTTTGATGTCTTTATTGATCCTCGTTTGTTGCTAGGGAATTTCCGAAGCAGCTTCGTCAGTTTGTTGTTCATACCGATTCCTTAGGCTAGATCTCGTAAGATCATAGTATAGGGTCAGTATGTGGGGATCGACGGGATGGGATATATTGTTTTAGAAATATAATTTATATGTGTTTATAATATTAGTGATTTTGCAGGATCGAGATATAGTCTATTATCACGTTGTTTGAACTAAGAGCTTTCATACTCTGTGTTCCTTAGGTGATTGGGTTCACCAGGGATATTCGAACTAAGTATTCATTAGATATTTGAATTTAGTGTTCATCAGAGATAATTGAACTAAGTGTTCATTAAGTGTTTGTGAACTAGGTGTTCATTGGGTAATATTGGAACTAAGTGTTCATTAGGTGTTCTTGAACTAGGTGATCATTAATTATTGTGAATTGCGTGTTCACTAGAGGTAATCTAAGAACCTTGGTAGCTCTAGACATTGTGTTAGTTCCTTAGGGCAATCCTTAGGAATGAATGGGAGAAGGATAATTGGTTCTTAGGATAAATCTTTAAGAAATAAATGGAGATAATGGGCGTGGGTATTTGAATTGATTGTTTGATAATTAAATATAATAATTATATTATTGTGGGTTGAAAACCCTATATGCTCACCAGGCTCCCAAGCATGACCCACTCAGTTTTCTTTGTATCACAGTTATCAATACGAAGATATATTTCACGGAGAGATTAAAGGAGATGTAAAATCTTTAGTATAAATAATGTAAGTTCTGTTTATGCTTATGTGTCTGTATCGGAACATGACATCCCGAAGTTTTATTATTTAATAAAAATACATTCTCTTTGAGAAATGCTTTGATAAATCTTTATCATATTTTGGGAACAAATTCCGCAACTGTTTTCTTTAAAAGATTACTCTTATTTTAAAAACCAAGCATAAACAAATCGGTCTTTTCTGGCCGAGAAATTGGGGATGTCACAGTTGGTATCAGAGCATTAGTTTAAGTGAACTAGGAATTTTTAGGAAATTTCTAGACTTAAACTTAGAATGCTAAGTAATGATTGTGAGGAGTGTGTCTAAAATATGTTAGGTAGTACACCTAAATTGACACAAGCACTAGTTTATTTTACGAATGATGCCTAAAATGCTTTTATGTGCTAAATGTTTTGTGTGATAGCTATATTGATGCTATTATTTGTTCGGATCTATGGTTTGTTGCCGACCGAATCTGGAAACCTTATGTGTTTAGGATTCTAAGCGTATGGCTACGATATTAGAACTAGCATGTAAAAGTTTTGGGGTGATAAGGAGATTTATACGTTTATCGTAAATGAAGCTTTCTTATCTTAAATTCTCATTGGTACACCGAATGTCTGCTTGGATGTACAAAAGGTCATGGTGAAGACTTGTAGAGAATTGAGTAAATGGAGGAAATAAAGAAGGCTTACGATAGTGAATGAAACCTATCGGAAGATATCGTAAGAGTGGTATCTTGCATTTAGAGTATGTCTTATGAAATAAAAGTACGTTTAGAGTAGTACGGTACGTCTAAAGTACACCTTCGATTGGCAGGATGATGGAACGATTGGTGAAATTCTTGAAGTTGTCTCATCGTCTGATATTTTCATCACTAATCGAGTTGAAGTAGAGTTGATGATTGAAGATTGAGCAATGAAGAAGTCCTAGTAGAGTCTAGGGAAATTGTTTATGATTACTTGGACACATTCGTATGTGTTAAACTGTTTGTGATATTCTTGTATGGTGACTTGGTTGACTGCGGGACAATATTTGGGACGAGTATGAGTAGGTGTGAAAGATAGTAGATGCATATACTACCGGAAGCATAGGACTCGCACTTGGATCAGGGAAAGTCACGAGGTTACCAAGAAGCTAGTGATTGATTCCATTTTATTCTAGTATGTCATTACCATTGTTTCGGTAATGACTAGTAAGATGGTTCTTGTTCCGACCCTAGTGGTAATATTTAAATTTGAGTTCGACTACGAGGAGTATGTTACGTGGTCTAGAGGACCAAGTTAGATGTAACATCTGACTTAAGTCAGAAGGTTGAAGTTAATGCGATTGATAGTGTCGCGCTCGTTCTGAAAATAAGTTTGCAGGTAGAAATGCTACATGCTGAAATGTGATTATATCACATTAGAATATGAAGGAAGGTATATTCCATTCTGGAATTTAACTTTATTAAATACCAAGTCTAAGCGTCGCATCGTGCGATGAGAGGTCAATAGAGCACGACCCATCGGTTTGTTACAATAGATAAAGGAAAGTATTTATCCTGAGAAGAAGAAGGAGTCCACAATGAGGACTTATTTGGTAACTTTAAGGTTACGATTGAAAGTACAACATAGTACGATAAGCAGATGCAAGATTTGGCATCTTCTGCGGTCAAGAAAGCCATAGAGTTAAATACTCTTTCGAGGAAACATAGAAGTTACGGTTATTACCTAGGATGAATAAATAACGTGTGGAGTCATTATGCAAGTCCTATTTCGTTGATGATTCCGGGACGTAATCATCCTAAGGGGGAGATAATTGTAACGCCCGTAGATAAGGGCTAGTCAATTTAGAGACGATAAGCGTCAAAAATGACTTTTTGATAAAAGATTATTTAGAATGAATAATCTTAACTAAGTTGTAGTATATGTTACAAGGATTCCGTACATATAAAGAACGCCGAAATCCGAGTTATAACGAAGAAGTTATGACCTGTCGAAGTTTCGCGACAGAACCGGCACGACACAGCGCGACGTAAAAAGTGAATTTACGTTAGAGCGATATTTAACCTTAGCAATCTAAATGAAAGTTGTAGAATACGTTAAACCATGAGCGTGCAAAAAAAGAACGCCCAAATCTGACTTCGTATGAGGAAGTTATGATTTTTCGAAGTTTCGACTTAGCGGTATACAGCCCGAATACTCGATTTGAGACCGAGTGGTTTTTAGCCAAAACAATCTAAATGAGAATTGAAGATCTCATTAATTGTAGTAAAACGATAAAAAGATAGGCGAAAACGGACGTCGGATGAAGAAGTTATGATTTTATAACGGAGATTTCCTGTCCCGGCCTACTAAAAATAAATAATAAAAATAAAATCAAAATTAGCCGACGAAGTCTAAACGAAAGTTGTAGATCGTAGTCTCACCTACGCGTGGATATAAAGAACGTCGAAAACGGGGTTCGTATGAAGAAGATATGAATTTTTGAAGTTTATTAAATATTTTCGAAATTTAATTTAAATATATATTGGCCGATATTATCCATGGGGGGAGTCAGCGACCTTATCGTCATTACGCCCCACGTAACAATGAATTACGCCCCGCGTAAATCGGCCTTCCAGCCCCTATAAAAGGGTGTCGAGGGCAGCCGAGTAGTTTGCTCATTTCTTCCATTTTTCTCGCGTTTTTGCATCGTTTTTCGTGCAAGAATTATCCCGAAGCCCCGGTATCATTCCCAAGCCCCGAAGCAAGTCCCGAGGCCCCGAAGATCTCGAGAAGTGCAATTCCCGAGCCGAAGCTCTGCCCGCGAGAAGTTCGATTTTTGTAGAGATCTTCCAGATCTGCTGAGTATTACTACTTCTACAAGCCGTAGTGCTGTCTGATCATCTTCTAATCAAGTGAGTGTGTAGTTACTTTATTCTAACACATAAATATTAAGTATTTGCTATGAAATACGTGCTACGTGTATAATATTTTGTTGTTTATTTGAGATGATTGTGGAACGGGTGAATTATATATGTTTTAATGAGTTAAACTATATACGTATTTTGTATCTAAAGATATGTTGGGTAGAACATGAGTAGATGAGGTTGTTGGTAGGTGATAAAAGGTGGGTTGGACCATGAGATAAAATGATAAAGAGATAAACTTATTTTAGATCCAAGGGTATGGATTAGATCAAGAGGTTAGTTTTAGATCTAGGAATATGGATTAGGTAATGAGGCAAATTTAAGATCCGGGAGTACGGATTATGTATTTTTGTGTATAGTCCCTTTTAGGAACGTGATTTTAACACAATAATTGATTAAAGTATGAAATATACATATGTATGTGAAGTATTTGTTATTTTCTGAAATACGGGTTAGATATATTTGATAATATACAACGTGCGAATAAGATATGGTTCAATATGTGTTAAAGATGTATATATATATATATATATATATATATATATATATATATATATATATATATATATATATATATGATATTATTACTTAAAACCTTGTGTTAAGTATACACTAGTTAATATTTTTCCTAAACGGAGATAGTATCGGGAATTGATTATAAGTATTGTAGGTTTGCCTAGTGACGGGTTAAGACCAAAATGGGATGTTTAGTTCAATTAAGTTTGGATATTGGGTAGTCTCTTATTAAGAGTACGTGCGTTGCGAGATTGATGATCGGTGGAGTACGTCCTACGTACAGAAGTACATTCTATGTACGAAGTCTTTTTCAAAGCTCTATGTCTTGGGTGCTGCTTGTGCCAGGGTACTATTATGTTCTCGGGTACGATTCTTTCGCATACCAAAGTACTATAATGTGCCAGAAGTATTATCAAGTACAAAGTCTTTTTGACAATTTTGTGTGTCGGTTATGGGAGCGTACGGGAGTACTCTAGTAGTATTTCCTAATACTTTTATTTTGAGAGAGCTTTTGAGTCAGCATTTCTTTTATGAAGTGATCGACCGAGCTTCATATGTCAGCGTTTTCTTTCACAAAGTAATTAAGGGAACTTCGTAGACTGCCTAATAAAGTGTGTCGGTTACAGACCACTGCTAGGTATGTTTGGTGTTATATTGCTGGATAGGGTGCGTCTCGGGGTTAAATACCTCATGTATTCCGGCCACTGCTAGGTAAAGCTTGATGCTGGGATAGGTAAAGTCTGGGGGTATAATACCTCATGATAGTCAGACCACGCCTAGGCATTGTTATCTAGATAACTACCCCTGACTTAAAATGTCTTGTGGTTCTTTGTTTTACGAACGAAGGTTCGTGGTGAAACTCATTCTATTCCCCTCGTTTGATGTCTTTATTGATCCTCGTTTGTTGCTAGGGAATTTCCGAAGCAGCTTCGTCAGTTTGTTGTTCATACCGATTCCTTAGGCTAGATCTCGTAAGATCATAGTATAGGGTCAGTATGTGGGGATCGACGGTGTCACACCCCCAAACCAGAATGGCGGAAACATTCGGGGGTGGATGACTTCACGTAGTATCACAACCATTGAATATTGTAAAGAAAGTAACACAACCATCACATATATAAGGAAAACGTATGTTGTTGCGTTATACATAATAGCAAAAGAATATTACAATGAGATGATAAATGTTCAATAATAAAACATCTTTAGTGTTTCCTTCTCCAAAAGCTGGTAGTTACCTGTATTACTGATTCCCTGAGAAATACAAGTGGTTTCGAAAAAGTGTCAACAATTAAGTTGGTGAGTTCATAAGTGTTTTGCATTGAAAAGTATGTCCTTTTTGATAGTAAATCGATGAACGAGGTTTTCAGAAAATCCAATATTTTCTATAGATGATTTGAAAAGTTTCCCGTGTTGGAGTGCATTAGTGTTTTCCATGCTTGAATAATAGTGATAACATTTGTATTAACAATGAAATGGAAAACTAAAATGCATGTATGAATCTCGTAAATCTAACTTGTTTTTATACTTTTATGTGAGTTTTATAACCATGCTAATGACATTGTTGGCCTGTAACAACGTTCTTCAGGCGTTGGAACTGTTATGACATTTGTCACCCCAGGCCTGCCGGCCTAGCTGTAGCTAACAGCTTAGGTGTGGGATTGTCAATCCCGTATAGATCTATACACAAGTATCACGCTCCCCCTACAAGGGATTATGGTATATAATACAGGACTTAATAATGCATACTCGAACGTACGTGAAGCTGTCTCACATTACTAGGTATAAACAGATTTACGATGATAAAAGACTGTACTTCTTTTGAAAGCATTTCATTTGTCGAGATGTATATGTAAAATGTATGAATCACTTGAATACTATGCTCATTATAGTTTGTTAAAAGTACGTTCCCATTTGGTAATAACAACTTGGTGATATAATATCCCTTTAAAACATAAAGTTATTTTTGTATCAACACTCTATAAGAACGATATTATAAAAATAATACTTTGATTTGTAATGTACTTGTATTTCCCCCCCTAAAACGTGAAAAGAATTGAAAAGTAGGGGTATGAACTCACTCGTTTCGAAGAGAGAGGCTAGGGTTGAGCAGAACTTCGTCCGCGGATGGTTGCGTCGTCGAGCTCTTCGGGGATCTCTGCAGCGTAAATCTTCCGTCGGGGGCTCGAGTGCGGAAACGAAGGTCGTCGGGAGTGGTCTCTGGGGCTTAGAAGTATGGGAGAATGACTGATGAATTGTGAGGGTGTGCCAAAGTTCGAAGCTCATGCCATCTATTTATAGTGCTGGAAAACCCCGTACGCGGCGCGTACTTCCGGAGTACGCGGGGCGTAACATGGCGTCATGGCTTACGACTCGGGTCTAGCTAGCGTAGCTTGGGCGGGTCGATGTGACTACTGGTTCTAGCCGGGTGTAGCTTGGGCGGGCCGATGAGACTCGACTCTGGGTCTAGTACGCTGGGCGTACTCCCAGAGTACGCGGGGCGTAATCCCTGCTTCCGACTTCTAAATTCCGTAACTCTCGCGTACGATCTCCGTTTTTCGCGTTCTTTATATCCACGCGTAGGTGAGATTATGCTCTATAACTTTCCTTTAGACTCCGTCGGCTAGTTTTGACTTTATTTTTAATGATATATTTTTAATAGGCCGGGTCTCCTAAAGTTCGTTAAAATTTCATAGGTTCTTTATTCGACGTCGGTTTTCGTTTGTCTTTTTGTTGTTTTATTACTACTGAGGAGATCTTCAACTTTCGTTTAGGTTGCGTTAGCTAATTAACACTCGATCTTCAATCCGAGTTTTTAGCCCTCTACTACTGTTATGAAACTTTGAAAATTCGTAACTTCTTCATACGAGGTCCAATTTGGGCGATCTTTTTATGTACGCTCACCTTTCAACGAGATCTACGACTTTTGTTTAGATACTTAAGGCTAAAAATGCATTTTATTGAGATTCTACTTTTTACGTCAAATAGTGTTTTAACGTCGCGTCGTAAATATACGAGTGGTTATAATTTCTTCAATATAACCCGGTTTTGAGCGTTCTTTATGTTTTTGGAAACCTTGGCATGATATCTAATATTCGATGCATCCCAACTTAGATACTTGAACACTTTATTTTCGAGGTTAATTTCGTTGTTTTTAGCTTTCGAGTGTTTACAATGCTTTTCGGGAAAAATAGGGTTGTCACATCATCCCCCTGTTAAGGGAATTTCGTCCCGAAATTTACTCTAAGATATAGTTTACAGTTTAGGAAAAAGATGCGGGTACTTTTGTTTCATTTGATCTTCGCGTTCCCAGGTGTATTCAGGTCCTCGCTTGGCGTTCCAGCGGACCTTTACAATGGGTATGCGGCTTTGTTTAGTCCTTTTGATTTCCCGATCCATGATCTCTACTGGTTCCTCCACAAATTGAAGGTTTTCATTTATTGCAATTTCGTCTAGAGGGACGACAAGGGTCTCGTCGGATAAGCACTTCTTTAGATTTGATACGTGAAAGGTAGGGTGTACGTTGTGGAGTTCCTGAGGTAGTCTAAGTTTGTAAGCCACTGGACCGATCCTGGCAAGAATCTCGAATGGTCCGATGTATCTAGGGTTCAGTTTCCCACGTTTTCCGAAGCGTATTAAGCCTTTCCAAGGTGAGACTTTGAGTAGGACATGGTCTCCAACTTGGAATTCCAAGGGTTTGCGTCTCTTATCTGCGTAACTCTTTTGTCTATCTCTTGATGCTTTTAGACGTTCTCGGATTTGAACAATCTTCTCCGTAGTCTCCCTTATGATTTCTGGTCCAGTGAGCGTGTTGTCAGTTGCTTGTCCTTTTGCTAGTTGCGTGTCCCCCACTTCGGCCCAGCACAAAGGTGACCTGCATTTGCGGCCATAAAGGGCTTCGAACGGGGCAGCCTTGATGCTGGTGTGGTAGCTATTGTTGTACGAGAACTCGACCAATGGTAGATGTGTGTCCCATGCTTTGCCAAAATCGATTACGCAAGCTCTCAGCATGTCTTCTAGGGTTTGTATAGTTCTCTCGCTCTGGCCGTCGGTTTGTGGGTGATAAGCGGTACTCATGTCTAGCCTTGTCCCCAAAGCTTTTTGTAATGACTGCCAAAACCTTGAGGTGAATCTACTATCTCGGTCCGAGATAATGGACATGGGTACACCATGCAGTCGTACAATTTCTCTGAGGTATGTCCTTGTTAACTTCTCCAATTTGTCCGTCTCTTTGATCGGTAAGAAATGCGCTGACTTAGTTAACCTGTCGACAATTACCCAAATGGTGTCGAGTCCGCTTGTTGTCTTGGGTAATTTTGTAATGAAATCCATGGTTATCCGCTCCCACTTCCATTCGGGTATTTCTGGTTGTTGTAATAAACCCGAGGGCTTCTGATATTCCACCTTGACTTTGGCACATGTTAGGCATTTGCTTACGTAGGTAGCAATTTCGGCTTTCATGTTTTGCCACCAGTACAATTTCTTGAGATCGAGATACATCTTATCGGAGCCGGGATGTATGGAGTATCGTGTTTTATGGGCTTCGTCCATAACGATTTCTCTGAATCCACCAAACTTTGGTATCCAAATTCGATCCATGAAATAACGAATTCCGTTGTTCTTGGTCTCAAGGTTCTTATCCATTCCTCTTAGGGCTTCTCCTGTCACATTTTCGGGTTTCAAGGCTTCTATTTGGGCTTCCTTGATTTGCGTGAACAGGTGTGAATGGATTGTCATAGTTAGGGATTTCACTCGGCGACCTGAGTACTCCTTCCGACTGAGTGCATCAGCCACTACATTAGCCTTTCCGGGGTGATATCGGATTTCGCACTCGTAATCACTTAGCAGTTCTACCCATCGCCTCTGTCTCATGTTGAGTTCCTTCTGGTTGAGGATATGTTGGAGGCTTTTATGATCAGTGAAGATGGTACATTTTGTACCGTAGAGATAGTGTCTCCATATCTTCAGAGCGAAGACGACTGCTCCTAGCTCAAGATCATGCGTTGTGTAGTTCACTTCGTGCGTCTTTAGTTGTCTTGAGGCGTAGGCGATGACCTTCCCTCTTTGCATTAAGACACACCCAAGTCCTTGGTTTGAAGCATCACAATAGACCATGAAGTCCTCCGTTCCTTCTGGCAAGGTTAGGATGGGCGCACTACATAAGGCTCTCTTTAGTGTCTGAAATGCACTGTCTTGTTTTTCTCCCCAGTCGAAGGTCACATTCTTCTGGGTTAGGGTGGTAAGTGGCTTGGCAATCTTTGAAAAATTCGGTATGAATCTTCGGTAATACCCGGCGAGTCCCAAAAATTGCCGGATTTCTGTAGGGGTTCTTGGAGTAGTCCAATTATCTATTGCCTTTATCTTGGAAGGGTCCACGTGTATTCCTTCTTTGCTTACAACATGTCCTAGGAAATCCACTTCCCGAATCCAAAATTCACATTTGGAAAATTTTGCGTAAAGTTTCTCTGTCCTTAATGTTTCCAATACTTGGCGGAGGTGTTTGCTGTGTTCTTCCTGGCTTCTTGAATAGATGAGTATATCATCTATGAACACGATCACAAACTTGTCCAGGAAGGGACGACATACTCGGTTCATCAAGTCCATGAACACTGCTGGAGCATTCGTCAATCCAAAGGGCATTACCACAAATTCGTAGTGACCATAACGTGTTCGGAAAGCCGTTTTGGGGATGTCTCCTTCCAGTACTCGTAGTTGGTGATAACCAGACCTTAGATCGATCTTTGAGAAGTAGCTTGCCCCCTGCAGTTGGTCGAATAGATCGTCTATGCGCGGTAAGGGATATCGGTTCTTGATTGTGAGTTTGTTTAGCTCCCGATAATCGATGCACATGCGAAAGGATCCGTCCTTCTTCTTCACAAATAGGACTGGCGCTCCCCATGGTGAGAAACTTGGTCTGATGAATCCCTTGCTTAGCAGCTCGTTTAATTGACTGGATAGTTCCTGCATCTCGGCTGGAGCTAAACGGTACGGCGACTTTGCTACAGGGGTAGCCCCGGGGATTAAGTCGATTCTGAACTCGACTTGACGCTCCGGTGGGATTCCTGGAAGATCTTCTGGGAAAATATCCGGGAAGTTGCAGACTTCCGGAATATCTTTAATGTTTTTCGATTCTCGTTTCTTGTCTACTACGTGGGCTAGAAAGGCATGATATTCCTTACGAAGATACTTTTGTGCTTTAATACAGGAAATGATTTGTAAACTTGAACTAGGTTTGTCGCCATAAATGACAAGAGTTTCACCGTTTGGCAGATTTAAGCGAACAGCCCTTTCGTGGCAAAGGATATCGGCATGGTGAAGGCTCAACCAGTCCATACCGATGATGACATCGAAACTTCTTATGGAAATGGGCATAAGATCGACTTGAAACAAGTGTTTGTTTAAATTTAGTGTGCACCCTACGTATAAATCGTTTGCGTGTTCTGTTTTACCGTTTGCCATTTCTACAGTGAATATTTTATTGAGTGGTTGGGGTTCTTGATTAAGTAGGTGTTTGAATTTATGACTCACAAAACTTCTCTCCGCACCGCAGTCAAAAAGTATGCATGCATAAGTGTTGTTGAGTAGAAACGTACCCGTAACCACCGTGGGGTCCGCTATTGCTTCTCTCTGTCCTACTGCCAGCACTCTCCCCACACCGCCTATATTCCTTTCCTTGGGACAATCCCTCCTGAAGTGTCCAGTCTCTCCGCACCCATAACATGCCCGGCTTACCCCAGTTCCAGGAACCTGAGTAATTGGTCGTGCCGGTGCTTTACAGAAACGGGCTGTGTGCCCTTTCCTGTCACAATTCTTGCAGTGCATCTCGCGACAAATACCATGGTGATGGTAGTTGCATTTGCTGCACTTGGGCAGAATCCCTGCATATGGTTTTGTTGGTGCAGAGGTAGCAGGAGTTGTGGTGGGGGTAGTAGCAGCATAAACCGCAACCATTTGTTTCTTTGAAGGTTCTTGTGAAGTTTGCCCCTTCCTTTTGTTCCAAAATTTCTTCTTGTTGTTGTTGTTGGCATTGATTTCATTGTTGCTGTTCCCTTTGGTTGGTTCAGCCATAATCGCCGCGACTCCTTGACAGACACCATGATCAACAAGAGATTGCGCTAGTTCCTTGGCGCTGGCGAAAGTCAAGGGTCTGGAAGCTAGCACACTTCCTCGAAGTTGGGGTGATAGTCCCCAAATGTATCTCTCAACCTTCTGGCTCTCCAGGGTTAACATTCCTGGGCAAAGTGTTATTAAGTCACTGAACCTGTTGGTGTAACCAGCTATGTCCGATCCTACCATCGAGAGGTTCCACAATTCCTGTTCAAGCTTCTGAATCTCGCCTCTTGGGCAGTATTCTCGAAGGAGCATTCTTTTCAGGTTTTCCCAACCCATGGAGTTTGCTACCACCAGGGTTAGTGTCTGGACGTGGCCGTTCCACCATGTCAGGGCGCGTTCAGAGAAAGTAAAAGCGGCGAACTTTACTTTGCTTTCTTCAGGACATGCACAGATTTCGAATACAGCTTCTGTTTTCTCTATCCATTGAGATAGAGCCAATACTCCCCCAGTCCCGCAGAAGGGAATAGGTTTTCCGTTGGTGAAGTCTTTGTAAGTGCATACCCCTGAACGGCTTTGCCCTTGGCCATTTGTAAAACTGTTTGTCCCTCCCCCCGATCCGTTGTTGCTCATTTGAGCCATTGCTGCAGTTACAGCAGCGGTTACAGCAGTCTGGAACATAACGGTGTCCATAATTGGAGGAGGTGGTGGAGGTGGTGTTGAAGTTGAGTTTCTGCGTGTTGATCTACGAGGAGGCATGTTCTGGTAGAAAATAAGAATGAATACTATAAGTTTCTAATGTTTTGACAATCGTGTGTTAGTTGTAATTTGTTTTGACTTTAGTTTATGGTTTCAAGGTAGGCATAGAAATTTAAAACTCGAAATTTCTGAGAGGTATATAAGAAATACTTTATATTTATACATATAGGTCACACCTGAGGTGTGTTACATTGCATATCTTGTTTGGGAAAATTTGATCCTCCTAGAGATCTCCGATTACGGATACAACAGGGAAAACAAGGGAAATAAAGGAAAAACTTTTATCCGAAATCCTAATCTATAACAAAATTGTTGGGCATCGAACAATCTCTACTTGCGGCGTTTGGAGCTAGACTCGGCATCCGACCGTTTGACTCCCATCAGTCGCCTCTCGAGATCTGCTTGTTGTTCCTTCATTCCTCTTATTTCTGCCAGAGCCACCATCATTTGGTTCTGAAGCGTTCCCGTGTAGATTTGGGTATTTTCATGTAGTCCTTCCAAACGGCGGATGTCAGCGGCGTTACCTTGGGTAGCAGCATTGATTTCACGAACTCTGGCTGCTTGTTGGTCCGCCTGGTAGTTCTGGTTAGCTATAGCATTCACGACGACAGGAAGTGCTCGATCTGCTGAGCCTCCCCCACTGACGTTGTAAAAATCCCGACACATGCCGAATGGAGGGCGTACACCTTGTTGGCGGCTCCAGTAGTAGAGGTGGCTTCCCCAGATGGGGATGGGTCCCGGTTGATATGTTCTGATTTCGGGAGGATGGGGGATGGGAGGGTCGTACACTTCTGGCTCGGAGTCTGTCCCGCTAGAAATCTCCACGATCTCTTCGTCGACTTCGAACTCCTCTCCGACTTCGACTTCGAATTCTTCTTCGACCTCTTCCTCGATTTCCTCCGGGTCTTCTTCCGGGTCTTCTTCTATCCAACCGCCGTTGCCTTGGTTTGGGTAGTAGGGATCTCCTGGTAAATGGAACCCGACCATTTGTCTGTACTAGGATGGATGTATGAGAACTTTATAAGAAAAGAAAATTTTTATTTAACGACTTATTATTCTTAACTATAAATTGTACAACTATTTTTAATAATACTCCTATAATATTTCAATTTGGCGAAACTAAATTAATTTGTATTTGGTAAGTTCTTGGCTTGTTGTCCACTACGACCATTTCTCGACGTACGTTGGTCAAATCCAGGATAAATATAGTTGATCAGGCTATATTTATTCTCGACATGATTACATACCCCGAGGCTCAATTGTAGTGTCGTAACTTGCCGTAATACTTTTTAGTAAAACTTGTTATGATACGAGATTTATGCATGCTTGTAAAAATGTATAACTTTAAAAGAAAGTATTTTGTTCATGAAAATGTTTCATCAGAGGGTTTTTGGTCCCCTTTGCATTTATAGTTTGTATATCGTATGTGGTTCGATATACTTAGTTCACTATAAACAATGCTCTGATACCAATCTGTCACACCCCCAAACCAGAATGGCGGAAACATTCGGGGGTGGATGACTTCACGTAGTATCACAACCATTGAATATTGTAAAGAAAGTAACACAACCATCACATATATAAGGAAAACGTATGTTGTTGCGTTATACATAATAGCAAAAGAATATTACAATGAGATGATAAATGTTCAATAATAAAACATCTTTAGTGTTTCCTTCTCCAAAAGCTGGTAGTTACCTGTATTACTGATTCCCTGAGAAATACAAGTGGTTTCGAAAAAGTGTCAACAATTAAGTTGGTGAGTTCATAAGTGTTTTGCATTGAAAAGTATGTCCTTTTTGATAGTAAATCGATGAACGAGGTTTTCAGAAAATCCAATATTTTCTATAGATGATTTGAAAAGTTTCCCGTGTTGGAGTGCATTAGTGTTTTCCATGCTTGAATAATAGTGATAACACTTGTATTAACAATGAAATGGAAAACTAAAATGCATGTATGAATCTCGTAAATCTAACTTGTTTTTATACTTTTATGTGAGTTTTATAACCATGCTAATGACATTGTTGGCCTGTAACAACGTTCTTCAGGCGTTGGAACTGTTATGACATTTGTCACCCCAGGCCTGCCGGCCTAGCTGTAGCTAACAGCTTAGGTGTGGGATTGTCAATCCCGTATAGATCTATACACAAGTATCACGCTCCCCCTACAAGGGATTATGGTATATAATACAGGACTTAATAATGCATACTCGAACGTACGTGAAGCTGTCTCACATTACTAGGTATAAACAGATTTACGATGATAAAAGACTGTACTTCTTTTGAAAGCATTTCATTTGTCGAGATGTATATGTAAAATGTATGAATCACTTGAATACTATGCTCATTATAGTTTGTTAAAAGTACGTTCCCATTTGGTAATAACAACTTGGTGATATAATATCCCTTTAAAACATAAAGTTATTTTTGTATCAACACTCTATAAGAACGATATTATAAAAATAATACTTTGATTTGTAATGTACTTGTATTTCCCCCCCTAAAACGTGAAAAGAATTGAAAAGTAGGGGTATGAACTCACTCGTTTCGAAGAGAGAGGCTAGGGTTGAGCAGAACTTCGTCCGCGGATGGTTGCGTCGTCGAGCTCTTCGGGGATCTCTGCAGCGTAAATCTTCCGTCGGGGGCTCGAGTGCGGAAACGAAGGTCGTCGGGAGTGGTCTCTGGGGCTTAGAAGTATGGGAGAATGACTGATGAATTGTGAGGGTGTGCCAAAGTTCGAAGCTCATGCCATCTATTTATAGTGCTGGAAAACCCCGTACGCGGCGCGTACTTCCGGAGTACGCGGGGCGTAACATGGCGTCATGGCTTACGACTCGGGTCTAGCTAGCGTAGCTTGGGCGGGTCGATGTGACTACTGGTTCTAGCCGGGTGTAGCTTGGGCGGGCCGATGAGACTCGACTCTGGGTCTAGTACGCTGGGCGTACTCCCAGAGTACGCGGGGCGTAATCCCTGCTTCCGACTTCTAAATTCCGTAACTCTCGCGTACGATCTCCGTTTTTCGCGTTCTTTATATCCACGCGTAGGTGAGATTATGCTCTATAACTTTCCTTTAGACTCCGTCGGCTAGTTTTGACTTTATTTTTAATGATATATTTTTAATAGGCCGGGTCTCCTAAAGTTCGTTAAAATTTCATAGGTTCTTTATTCGACGTCGGTTTTCGTTTGTCTTTTTGTTGTTTTATTACTACTGAGGAGATCTTCAACTTTCGTTTAGGTTGCGTTAGCTAATTAACACTCGATCTTCAATCCGAGTTTTTAGCCCTCTACTACTGTTATGAAACTTTGAAAATTCGTAACTTCTTCATACGAGGTCCAATTTGGGCGATCTTTTTATGTACGCTCACCTTTCAACGAGATCTACGACTTTTGTTTAGATACTTAAGGCTAAAAATGCATTTTATTGAGATTCTACTTTTTACGTCAAATAGTGTTTTAACGTCGCGTCGTAAATATACGAGTGGTTATAATTTCTTCAATATAACCCGGTTTTGAGCGTTCTTTATGTTTTTGGAAACCTTGGCATGATATCTAATATTCGATGCATCCCAACTTAGATACTTGAACACTTTATTTTCGAGGTTAATTTCGTTGTTTTTAGCTTTCGAGTGTTTACAATGCTTTTCGGGAAAAATAGGGTTGTCACAGACGGGATGGGATATATTGTTTTAGAAATATAATTTATATGTGTTTATAATATTAGTGATTTTGCAGGATCGAGATATAGTTTATTATCACGTTGTTTGAACTAAGAGCTTTCATACTTTATGTTCCTTAGGTGATTGGATTCACCAGGGATATTCGAACTAAGTATTCATTAGATATTTGAATTTAGTGTTCATCAGAGATAATTGAACTAAGTGTTCATTAAGTGTTTGTGAACTAGGTGTTCATTGGGTAATATTGGAACTAAGTGTTCATTAGGTGTTCTTGAACTAGGTGATCATTAATTATTGTGAATTGCGTGTTCACTAGAGGTAATCTAAGAACCTTGGCAGCTCTAGACATTATGTCAGTTCCTTAGGGCAATCCTTAGGAATGAATGGGAGAAGGATAATTGGTTCTTAGGATAAATCTTTAAGAAATAAATGGAGATAATGGGGGTGGGTATTTGAATTGATTGTTTGATAATTAAATATAATAATTATATTATTGTTGGTTGAAAACCCTATATGCTCACCAGGCTCCCAAGCCTGACCCACTCAGTTTTCTTTGTATCACAGGTATCAATACGAAGATATATTTCATGGAGAGATTAAAGGAGATGTAAAATCTTTAGTGTAAATAATGTAAGTTCTGTTTATGCTTATGTGTCTGTATCGGAACATGACATCCCGAGGTTTTATTATTTAATGAAAATACATTCTCTTTGAGAAATGATTTGATAAATCTTTATCATATTTTGGGAACAAATTCCGCAACTGTTTTCTTTAAAAGATTACTCTGATTTTAAAAACCAAGCATAAACAAATCGGTCTTTTCTGGCCGAGAAATTGGGGATGTCACACTCCCCTTGGTTCCCTGGTTCCATCTCGACCCTCCTTGACTCGTGTACAGATGCTCTGCTTTCAGTAGTACGGGCCTATACTACCTTCCACATCTATCCATATTTTCCTGAAGGATTGCCTCAACTTCATTAAGCCCCCTTGCCAATATCCCTTTTAAACTGATCTCATCCTAGGCTTTCCTAGGGCGCCCTCCGACCTACTCTCCGCCATCAGCTACACTAGGAGTCCCTACCTTCTTTCCCTAACTAGATCGCGAATACAATTACATATCCTCCCACTAGTTAGTTTAAGTTAGTTGAGACTCCTTTAGCACAAAGCAAGCAACATTCGTGCGTTGAGTAACCACATCAGGCATAACCTAATCAGGCTATCCTACCGCTGGCTAAACAACCCTAACATACAGCTCATATAATAGGCATTCAAGGCATCCTCCTAGATCCTCAGCCTTAATCTAGCATGCAGTTCTCAGAATCATATATCAGGCATACAAGGCATCCTCCTAGATCCTTAGCCCTAATCTATCATGCAGTTCTCATAATCATAAATCATACACATAACATAACAAGTATATGGGTATATTGGGGAAAACTTACTTGATCTCGGCCGATTGCACGCATCACACACCTTGTCCTTCCTCAAAATTCTTTAACTTAAAATTTTATAAACTGTTTTCTTTGTGGAAAATCTCTTAGTCCCTCGGTTTGAGTCCAGACACCCCTGAGGGTGTGTCCGAATCCCTCAAACCAGGGATCTGATACCAACTTGTTACATCCCAAAATTTGAGGCCAAAAATTTTGTTTTTGATTAAGTGATTTATAAATTTATTTATCAAAACATTGCCAAGATCATGTCAACACATAAAACCATAATATAATGTTTCAAACCGAATCATCTTGAAGTAACAAAATATCAGAGTATGATCCCAAAAAACTCTAAGCAGAAATCATGTGTGTGTGATGCGCTGCTACACCGCCGGCTCCTTCCCCTTAGATGAGAAGGTACCTG
Organism: Lactuca sativa; assembly: GCF_002870075.4. Taxonomy (NCBI): domain Eukaryota; kingdom Viridiplantae; phylum Streptophyta; class Magnoliopsida; order Asterales; family Asteraceae; genus Lactuca; species Lactuca sativa. The sequence continues at coordinate 98,496,269 of NC_056623.2, read as the reverse complement.
AAACCAAAAACTAAAACTGTAAGCACGAAGCTTACTGTGTTCCCCCATCCTACCACATACCATACAATCACATAACATACATACTGTCGGGCAATTCTGGGGCGCCCGTCCTACCCATGTCAAACCATTATGGGGTGCTGACCTACCCATGTCAAGCCATTTTGGGGTGCTGACCTACCCATGTCAAGCCATTCTAGGGTGCTGACCTACCCATGTCAAGCCATTCTCGGGTGCCGACCTACCCACCAGTCTATCGCAACCGAACATGGGGACTATTTCACCCCTTACTACCAACACATAATATCATATCATAATCATGCTTCCAGACATATCTGGGGTGTCCGAACTACCCATTGGTCCTAGCGACCGAATCGGGGACTAGTCCCCCTTCTACTGATACTATCTCCCATAACATAGCAACTAGCAAACTAGCATACTCACATATCTAGCAATCTAGCATACTCACATATCCAAAGATAACAAACCAAACAATTATCACAAAGATAATCGTCCCAACTAACAATTACTAGTGGGCCGGCCTTGGTGCCTTAGACCCACTTCTACTGGAAGGTAACTCACCTCGATGTCTTGTAGTGTCTAAACTGTCCTCGGCGTGAAAGTCAGCTCTCCTCGACTCCTCAATCCCTACACGCCAACCCTTCTAAGTTATCCATTTGTACCCACAATCCCTTCAAGGGTCAACTTGAATCCAAGTCAAATTCAAAGTCAAGGTCAAACCCAGGTCAGGTCAACTCTTTGGTTAACCAGACTCATCGAGTTGGTCCGCCAACTCGCCGAGTCCCTTCGTCCACATAATACTACAAACCCAACCCCACTCGTCGAGTCTAGCAAGAACTCGATGAGTTCACCATCAACAACACTTCAATCAATCTTCAACTAACTTGGCGAGTTCTTCCTTGAACTCGTCGAGTTCCTCTTTAGCATATGAATGCATCCAGTCTATGACTCGCCGAATTTTAAGAACAACTTTTCAAGTCCATCTTGAAAGACTAGGAGATTGCCTTGGACTCGCCGAGTCTGTTCTAGCACTCGTCGAGTCCCATGATTTCCATATCCAAGGCAAACCCTAGCAGACTGAACGTTCCTTTCACTAAACCAAAACCATTCTAGAAGACGTTTTTGGGGAAAAAGCGTCTTGACTCGCCGAGTCACCCAAGTGACTAGTCGAGTCCCTCTTTGTCCAATACTATACAGTCGATTTCAGTGGGACTTAACACACCAAAACCATAGATCTGGCCTCCTAATGTCCACTTTACATGTAAAGTTCCAAACTTGGTACGCATGCAAGGGGTCTTTGGCCTAAAAAGCCATAAAAAATGGCCTCCTAGGTGCATGGGGTGTTCATGGTAGCAAAATGGGCACCTTTGTGCCATAAAACCCCCCAATAGACCTGGATCTAAAGCATACACTGACTTCCAACACTTAATCCCAAATACAACCTCTCTAGGGCTTAGAAAGATGAAGCAAAAGGCCCAAAAATCAAGATCTATAGACAAAGGTTCAGCTTCATACCACCAATAAGCTGAAAATGGTCTCACAAGCTCCTTTCCTCTTCTCAAGATTCACAATCCACTAAAAAGCACCAAAATGGCCTTAGAACACACAAAAACGGCTAGGGTTTCGATATGATTTCTTCTGGGAGTATATGGGAGGATGGAGGCTGAGATAAGGTGTTTAAATAGGGTACAAACCCTCAATTTAGGGTTTTACCCAAACAACACCTACTCGCCAAGTCATTCTTCCGACTCGTCGAGTAGGTCACTTAAACTGTCTACGGATCTCGACCCTAGTCGACGAGTTAGGCCTCCAACTCGTCGAGTCCCAGAGAAAAACACAAGAAATGCTTGAATTAACTGCGTACCAGGAATCGGGTGTTACACCCTCAATTTGTCTAAACCCACGAACCACCAATCTCGCCTTATTGCGCACTATGACTCCGGAATCATCTTGCTTATTGCGATATACCCAGCGTGTGTTAAGAGACTTTTTTCCCTTAGGTAGTTCAACCAGCGTCCAAACCCCAAGTTTTTTAAATTAATTTAACTCTTTGTGTATAGCATCTACCCAGCTGGGCTCATTCAAAGCCATTTCATTGTTCTTTGTCTATATTTGAGAGATAAAGCAAGAATAGGGACATGTATTAACATCTCCACTCTGACTTCTTGTTCTAACAACATCACCCAGCTGGCCAATGATATTTTCGATCAGATGATCGCATTGAATACAAGAAGGTATCTCCTGGCTGATGTCATTGAGTGAAACGGGAAGATTGTGAATGTTGATAACTCCATCATTTGCCAAATGATCCACTTCAGACAAACCTGCCTCGTTAGAAGGATTTGCCGCAAACTCATTTGCAATTTATTCAAGAAAGAGAAGTTCCATAAAAGTTTGAGTAACAGCGGAAGTATCTCTGGACATGAACTCTCTTTCAACAGGAGTAAGAGGTGTGGCATCAGCATTTGTAGCGTATTGTTGACTTGGAGATTTTGGACAAGTAATTGGAACAGATGACTCCACCGTAGGAATTGCAGAAGACACTATCGGCGGTCTGTAAACAACTTCTTCGTCTTCATCTTCAGGTACAGTCTTCGAACCAGAAGTAGTACCAGATAAATTATTTGAACACACATTGAACGATTTGAACAAAGACGTGTAATCAAACAGCCAATCAGGACCCACTCTAGCATCCGGTTCATTCTCCTCCAACCAGCACACATCAAAGGATTCTATAATTTGCTTTGTTCTTTTTTTGTAGACTTTGTACGCAGTGCGAGCAGCATACCCCACAAAATAGCAGTCATCAGCTTTGGCATTGAACTTCGGGTTGGACTCTAGGTGAAGAAGGGTACAAGGGCAGCCAAATATGCGGAAGTGACTGATAGATGGCTTGTGAACATACAGAATTTTGTATGGAGTCTTCATCTGGGATTTGTTGATCAAGACAAGATTCTGAACATAACATGTTGTGTTGATCACCTCAGCCCAAAAGAAAACTGGCAAATTTGAGTCACACATCATCGTCCTTACAGCATCTTGCAATGTTCGATTCCTCCGTTCAGCAACACCGTTTTGTTGAGGCGTGCGAACAGAACTATATTGATGCACAATTCCTTTTTCTACACAAAAGTGATCAAGAACCACATTCTTGAATTCTGTTCCATTATCAGTTTGAAGCGCCTTCACCCGATGATTTGTTTGGCTCTCAATCATCACAATGAATTTCTTAACCAGATCAGATACCCCATCTTTGTTGGATAATAAGAAGATCCATGTGAAACGCAAGAAGCCATCGATCACAACTAGACAATATGAATTTTTTTTGATGCTTAGGACATTGATCGGACCAAATAAGTTCATATGCAATAATTGGAGCACCTGGCTGATTGAATTGACCTGTTTTGGCAGGTGTGGTTTTCTGTGATGCTTTCCCTGGGCACATGACATACACCTTTCAAATGTTATAAAGTCTCTGACAATTAGGACACACACCATTTCATTTTTAGCAAGACAATTCACATTCTTAGCGTTCAGATGACCGAGTCGTCGGTGCCACAGCATAGCATTTTGTTCTGAGACTTTTGAAAAGAGGCAAGTGACTTGTTCAGGAATGTTGCTATTCATGTCGATAATGTATGCATTTCCATCCCGCTTTGATTTAACGAGAATCCACTCATCTGGTATGACAATTCCTGTCTTCAAGATCAGACACTCTTTATCAGTAAAATGCATTGAATAAACCTTGTCACAAATCTGAGAAATGCTCAACATGCTGTGCTTTAACTCTGGGGCATAGTTGACGTTCTCGAAAATCAGCACTCCATTTGACACAGTTCCTTTCACAGTGATTTTTCTCCCTTCTCTACCCACAAAGGAAACGTATCCCTCATTAAAAGTTTGAATGTCGTTCAACTAGGAGATGTCTCCTGTCATATGTCGGGAGCAGCCACTGTCGACATACCAAGGTCTGATGACATTCCGCCGCAGCTATCCCTACAAAATGAGCGGGAGTATTTAGATTTGGGGATCCAGGTCATTACTTTCCTGGGCTGACCCTTTGTGATCACATATTTATTTTTTGAACTTTTTGATTTTGAATCATCATTTAAAACACATTCAGAGGATGATGATGACTGGTTGGAAGTTAATTTGGGCACCCATTTGTATATAGGTTTCTTAAAAATCACAAGTGATTTTGAATCATTGTTCTTTCTAGTTTGCTTTGAGCATTTGGATTTTCTACCAGAAGTGGTTGAAGATCCAGATCCGCTCTTTGACGAAACCGACATCGGCTTAGCCTTGTTCGATTTTGGCAAACTATTTGTGACTTTATTATTGAAAACCTGTTTGTTCTTTTGAAAAACTGCCATTTTCTTGTTTTGACTAGCCTTCCAATCATCATCTCGAGGGCGAGATCTCGAGGAATTTCTAGTTAAAGACCTTCCTCTAGACTCGTTCTCTCCTCTTGGTGATAAGAAATGCACAAATGCCCTATTAGGACATTTCCTAGCGATGTAACTGGCAGTACCACAGTTAAAATAAATTTGCTTATTATTATTGTAACTGGTACAGCCTTTGTCTGATTTACTTTCTTTACTGACACCCTTACATTTCCCACAAAAACATGTGCAAGAATTAGATTGTGTGATAGGTGAGGGTGAACCAGGTTGTGTGATTGGTGAAGTGGATGTGCTTGTAACAGAAACATCGGTATTGTCAAACAAATCAGCAAATATATCAAAAAAATTTGAGTAATCATTTTATGATGCAGAAACATCACAAGATACGTCAATTATTTTAACATTAGAAACAAAAGTGTTATCATTTGAAATAGAAACAGCAAATTTTGAAACAAGTTTATTATTAGACACACATCCTTTAACTTCATGCTTGGATTGAGTTAAAGATTGATCTGCATGGGAAGTAGAAACATTAGTATTTTCAACATTAATACTACCTCCCGACACAAATCCATATTTAAGAAATGGCTCTCTGTCCATCTCTTCTTCAGTCAATGGCTTAAACTGATAATTATGATTAAAAGGAGGAGGCACTTTATCATACCCTAAACCCTTTTGTTGGTTATCTTTGAATTGCAAATTATGTTCTATCATGGACGCAACTACTTCACTTGACGTATCAAATTTTCTAAAATTATAATCTGCATTTTCAAATTTGTTTTTCAAAGTGTCAAGCTCGGCAGTCACAGAAGCAAGTTGTCTCTTAATATAGTCATAATATTCACATTTATTGTTATACTCTTCCTGAAGCTTCGTAAAATCTTTGGTTTTTGCTTCTAATTGTGCTTTTAGAGGTTTCTGTCCTTTTCTAATTTGATATCCTTCATATTTTAGGTCCTCGTTCTCTCTATGCAATATTTCTATATGCTCACGTAAAATTTTGACATTATCAATGCATGTTTTGAGAACAGGAAGACTGACTTACTTCTTTCTTCTCAAGTTTTGGAGTAGAAGATACCATAAAGGTAAACTGCAACTCCATCATCTCTTCTTCAAGATCAACCTCAGCTTTCTCTTATGAAGTATCATCGATTTGAGCAAAGTGAGCACTCTCAGGTCCTGAAATATTCAGTGCCTGAATCTGGTCCTCCCATTCAAAAGACTAAGCAACCACTGCCAGATTAGCAGTCTCACTGTTGATAGCAACACTTCCACGACTATTGCCCATTGGAACCATTTTTCTATCATTGCTTACCCTTTTGTCTGGCTTCAGACACTCATGAGCAAAATGACCCGGCTCGTGACAGTTGTAGCAACGCAACTTTCCCTTGTAAAACCCTACCTTCTTGTCAGCATTCATCCCCCAGTTGTTCTTTCCCATCTTCTTTGCAAATTGCTTTGCCTTGAACACTGCCATTTCTATCTACAAAGTAATATCCATTTCTTCCACATCTTTTGGATGAATTTGATCCAGATCAGCAAATGAGAGTTGAGGTGTAAGCTTTCTAGATACAAAAGCAATGTAACAATTGACAAGTCGAATGGCAAGAGCTAAGTTTTCATCGCTTTCTTTGGAATTGGGAGCAGGAACCATAAGTGGTGCTTTGGAGGAGGAAACAGCTTGTGGAACAACAAAAAACTGACTTTGTGGAAGAGACATATATGATGAAGCAACAAATGGTGCAACTGATGGAGCAACAATAGTTTGATTCTGAGGTTGTTGAACGGTAAAGACTTGACTTGGAGAGGAGGTAAAAGATGAAAAGGCATTATTTGAAGAAATCCCAACATTTGCAGTCGAGTAGGAATTCACATGATTGATCTTTCTTTGCTTATCATCAAGATCATAGGCTTTGATGATTGCCATAATTTTAGCAAGACTAAGACGATTGAGATCTTTCGTCTTCTTGATGACAGCCACGTTCATATCCCATGCCTTCGGAAGTGAATTCAGCAGCTTTTTGTTTATCTCATACTTAGTCACAAAAATCCCAACTGAACTCATTTCAGTGGTGAGTATGGTAAAACACTGCAAATGGACTTCTAGAGATTCTCCAATAACTTAATTAAACAAATTGCATTTCTGTCTTAACATGTCTTGGCAACTCTGTTTCATGTCTTCATTACCCTCATAGACCTCAATTAAAGCTTCCCACAATGCCTTGGCTGAATCATACTCTCTAAATCCTTGACCAATATCAGGAGATAAATCCGTAGTTAAGTAGCCAACGCCCTTTCCTGTTCTTCAACCTTTTCAAAATCCTTATCAGCGTAATTAGCATACACTTTGTGAATTATTTGTCCATTCGGAAGATTAGTAGTGATTCTGACCGGTCCTCTGAGAATGCTAGGCCAAATTTTAAAGTCTTTCATCTTGATGTATTTCTCGATCCGGTATTTCTATTCCGGGAACCCTTTCGCAGATAACAAGTGTGGAATGTGAGTAGTTGTTCCCATGATTGAATCCAATTCATGATGAATTGCTTGGCTTTGAGAATCCATTTTTTTTGTTTTTGATTTTGTTGTTTTTGTTTGTTTGTTTTTTTTTTTAAATTGAAAATGACTTTAAAAAATAAACTAAAACACCAACAAGGTAGTTTACGGCCACAAGTTTACAACCGTAAACACAGTTTACGGTTGATTTTAGGGTTGAGTTTACGGTTAGGGAGTTTACGATCACTGAAGATTACCTGTTTACGGTTATTGAAGGTACACTATTTAAGGTCACTATAGATTATCAGTTTATGACCGTGAATAGGAGTTTACGGCCGTGAACTCTTGACTGTAAATGCCCAGAATTTGACGAAAACACGAATTTTTAGCAGATCTGATCTCCTTTTTCTACGAAAACACCAAATCAGGTCTCAAACAGTGATGAAACTAAGCTTCTTTTGACCGTGAACACGATTGAAGATTGTTTGACACCGGATTTGCTCTGATACCAACTGTAAGGCCTTAGAAACAAGGATCTTAACCAGTGATCAAGCAATCTAACAATCAAACAAGATAAGCATGGAGTAGAAGAAGATTACACCAAACCTTGCACACATATATATCAAAGAAACGTCGAGTACAACTTGGACACACACAAATGACCGTAAACTCTGTGGACTGACAACAACCACTGACAGACTCTGACACGCCCATTATATAGGGGAAAGACTGGCCGTAAATAGGTTTACGACCATAAACCTGTTCACGGCCACAAACACACCTCTGGTCGTAAACTCATCCAAAACACTCTATTAAAAGACACAAAACCTATTAAGACTTACTAGCTGTTTACCCGCGCAAAGCGGCGGACGACAAATAGTTTGTTTCGACAATTAATTTCTTTTCGATGAAGAATGATTATTTTCAATTCAATCATTAGTTTGTTTAAGGAAACATGTCATATTAAAAATAAAGAAAATTCATGAAATGACCAAATTATAGGGTGTTGAGTATTTATTTGGATGAAAAAAGATCTAGTCAAAACCATGTAAGAGAAGATTTATAGGAGTTTGTTTAAATTTTAATGTTATTTTATTAGTGATTAGTTGTACAATTAGCTTAATGATTTGGACGTCTTAAAAGAATATTATTATTTTATTCAATCTATTTTTAGAAATAGTGGGATTTGTTTTATAAGATAGTAAAGATACATAAATAGCCTAGCCCAAACCATAAACTAGACCTTTCAACCCACCACCACCACTCGCAACCATCACCACCACCCACCATAACCACTACCCACCCAACTCCACCACCTATCATTACCAGCCATCTACTACCCACCATTATGACCACCAACTGTCACTACCACCAACCACCACCCACCACCAATCGCCACCACCACCCGCCTCCACTACCCACATCCACCACCCAGCCCCCTCAACATCCAACATCATCACCACCATCCCCCACCGCCAAACACGACCATTATCCGCCACCACCACCCACCACTACCAACCTTACCCACCACCACCTGCCACCACCACCCACCAACCACCACTATCCACCTCCACCACCCATCACTACCACCCACCCACCACTATGACGACCACCTACCACTACCACCACCCACCGCCCATCACCATTACCGCCACCACCACCCATCACCACCGACCACCACCACTCCCCACCATCACCCCCACCCACCACCCACCATCATCACCACCACCCACCCACCTCCACCACCCAACCACTAACCACCATTATCACCACCACCCCGCCACTACCACTAACGACCTCCCACCACCTATCACCACCACTCGTCACGCTCTCTACCCAACACCATCATCCATCACCAACGACCACCACCACCAATCACCATCACCCGCCACAACCTCTGACCACCACCACTCGCCACCATTACCCTCACCCACAACCTACTAAAACCACAATCCACCACCATCACCACCACCCACCCACCTCCACCACCCATCATTACCACCCACCCACTACATACCATTACGACCACGACCTATCGCTACCACCAACCACCACCCACCACTCATCACCACTGCCAACCTCCACCGCCCAGCACCCCCACCACCACCACCCATCTCCACCGACCACCACCACCCATCACCACCACCCGTCACCATCACCTCCACCCACCACCCACCAAAACCACTAACCACCACCCATCACAAAACCCCGTCACCACCACTGTGACATCCTCAAAATCACGGCCAGAAAAGATCGGTTTGTTTATGCTTTGTTTAAAAATCAGAGTTAGATTTTAAATGAAAGTGTTGCGGAATTTGTCCCAAAACAAAAATATGATAAAGATTTATCAAAAGCATTTCCATAGAAATGTATTTCATTAAAAGACTTGGGATGTCATGTTCGTACAGATCAAAAGCATAAACAGTATAATATAAGCCTTACTACATTATTTCATATCTACAGGCCTATATTCATAATCCCTCATCCAAACATCATATCTATGCTCAAGCGCCACTACCTGTAATACATAAAACTGAGTGGGTCAGGCTTAGGAGCCTAGTGAGCACATAGGGTTTTCAACCCACAATAAATAAGTTTATTAATTTCATCAATCAACAATAACCCGATTACCCATTCCCGTTATCCTCACTTTACGTCCCTAAACACCTATCATAAGGGACCTAGCCTAAGGATCATTATTGGGACGGACACTACTGCTAAGGGGATTCCTCGGCAAAAATGTCCTAAAGGCAACCATGTGGGGGATGGAGTACACCGGTGAACACATCGTTCACAAACACCTACAGGTTGGGAGCCTGCTAGTGTTCCACTGGACTGTCTAGAAGAGTCCGTGGTCGTCATCCATACTCTGCTAGATGACAGAATCAACAACATCAACATCGATGCCTCTCATCATTTTATCACGCATCACCTATTACATCTACCCATGTTTTACCCCAACATTTTCGTAGATATAAAATACATATACAGTTTAAATCATTGAAAACATGTATAACAATGCTCATCCAGCATAGATAGCAAGTATTCAGATAATATGCACACATAACACGTAATTTATATAAAATACTTCATATCTATGTGTAAGCTGAAAGTAACTATGCACTCACCTGAAAGGTGGTGACACCGGAGCTCCCCAGGGTGATGAACTAGGTCGAATGAAACCGTTGTCCAACAGCTCCTGAAGTTGCGTCATGAGCTCCTTCATCTCCGTCAGTGCTAATTGGTAAGGTGCTTTTGCTATCGGTGTCGTTCCTGGTAACAAGTCGATACGAAACTCCACTTGTCTATCAGGTGGTAATCCGGGAAGATCTTCGGGAAAGACTTCTAGATAATCACAAACAACCGGTATATTCTGCACCTCTTTCTTTACTTTCTTAGCATCGATTACGAATGCCAAGTACGATGCACATCCTTTGGACAAACATTTCCTGGCTTTCATCAGGATATGATTCCAGAATTCACTCTGCGTTTGTCCCCGTACACCATAAATGATTCCTTTCCAGGTGGGTTTACCCTTACTATCTTCTTTCGGCATTGAATCTCAGCATCGTTGGCGCTAAGCCAATCCATACCCAAAACGATGTCGAAACCGTTTAACTCTATGGGTAATAGCTCTTCATGGAATTCATTTCCGTTTAGGTCAATGACGATGTTCCTAATACGATTACTAACAGGTACGAATTTGCCACTGGCAACTTCTACAATCAGGGCATTATCTAGTTTTTCTACAGGCAATGCTAATTTCCCACCAAATTTATGCGACACAAAGGAGTAGTTGGCTCCGGAATCAAATAGTATCTTTGCAGGCAAACCATTTACAAGAAAGGTACCTGAAGCGACGTCTGCTGCCTCCTTCGCAGCCTCGAGCATCATCTGGAAGGCTCTCGCCTTCGGGTTCGGTGGTATGTTAGGTCTTCCTGCCTCCTTCTTCTTCGGGCAGTCCTTCAAAATGTGCCCTTCTTCATTACACCCATAACAGGCCTTCTGGTTGAGGGTGCATTCATTGGCATAGTGCCCAGGCTTTCCGCATTTGTAACAAGTGACCCCTCCGTCACACTTCCCAAAGTGTTTTTTCTTGCACTTGTCACACCACTTCGCTTCTGATCCTCCTCCTCTCGAACCAGACTTCGAGAACCTACTCTTCTTGTTGGACTTCGAGGATCCATCGAACTTCCGTTTCTCACCAACCCCAGCACTTTCCAGACCTCTTTCCTTTTGTTGGGTCTCCACGTTCTTAGCTGCTCGAACAGCTGATTTCAGAGTGGTTGCCATCTTGACTGTTGGGCCAAAGTCAGCCGGCAGTCCGTTTGCAAATTTCTCAATTTTGGAAAGTTCGGTTGGCACTAGGTATGGAAACAACTTCATATTTTCCGTAAATGCAGCAGCATAGTCATCGATGCTCATTCTCCCCTTCTTCAAATTTTGGAACTCATTGTTCAGATCAATCAGGTCTATCTCTTAACAGTACTGTGCCTTCAGTTGTTCCAAGAACTCATCCCATGACATTTTTAGAGCTTCTCCTTGTGGCATTGTATCTGCCAATAGCTTCCACCAGCTCAAGACTCCAGTTTTCAATTGTCTCACAGCGAAGACAGTCTTCTGCTTCTCGCTGCAGTCGCAGCTCTCAAACACCATCTCCATCTCGGAGATCCAGTCCATAATCTCAACAGGCTTTGGGATTCCTGAGAGACTTGGTGGTTTCGCACCCAAGAAATTTTTGTACATCCGCCCATCCTTGTTGTTTCTCCCTTCTGGTCCATCCTTTTGCTCACCTTGATTCCCTACTTGACTCACTTGGCGGCTGTAGTTCCCTTCCTCAGATGGCTCGGGAACCGGCTCCGTTGGTTCAACATGTATGGTAGGTTCGTCCCTATTTTCATGGAGCATCCGTCTCATTTCCTCCCTTTGTTCAGCTAGCATAGCCTGAATCATGGCTTGAACTCCTTCCATGGTGACTGGCTCAGGTGCAACTTTTTCAACAATAGGTATTTGCTGAACCACTGGGGGTTGGTTCCTATCTCCATTCGCGTTCATGTTTCCGCTAGGGGTCCTTGCCATCTTGATCTATACACTGAATAAGGTGAATTTAGATCTTTATTTAGGATAGACGTTTAAATCGTCCTTATCGCTCCGAAACGTTTACATGCTAGTTCTAATATCGTAGCCGTACGTTTAGAATCCTAAACACATAAGGTTTCCAGATCCGGTCGGCAACAGACCATAGATCCGAACAATTAACAGCATATCATGCGCAAAGCATTTAGCACATAAAAGCATTTTAGGCAGAACTCCTAAAATAAGCTAGTGCTCACACCTCACAATCATCGCTTAGCATTCTAAGTTTAAGTCTAGAAATCCTACAAATTCCTAGTTCGCTTAAACTAATGCTCTGATACCAACTGTGACATCCCCAAAATCACGGCCAGAAAAGACCGGTTTGTTTATGCTTTGTTTAAAAATCAGAGTTACATTTTAAATGAAAGTGTTGCGGAATTTGTCCCAAAACAAAAATATGATAAAGATTTATCAAAAGCATTTCCATAGAAATGTATTTCATTAAAAGACTTGGGATGTCATGTTCGTACAGATCAAAAGCATAAACAGTACAATATAAGCCTTACTACATTATTTCATATCTACAGGCCTATATTCGTAATCCCTCGTCCAAACATCATATCTATGCTCAAACGCCACTACCTGTAATACATAAAACTGAGTGGGTCAGGCTTGGGAGCCTGGTGAGCACATAGGGTTTTCAACCCACAATAAATAAGTTTATTAATTTTATCAATCAACAATAACCCGATTACCCGTTCCCGTTATCCTCACTTTACGTCCCTAAACACCTATCATAAGGGACCTAGCCTAAGGATCATTATTGGGACGGACACTACTGCTAAGGGGATTCCTCGGAAAAAATGTCCTAAAGGCAACCATGTGGGGGATGGAGTACACCGGTGAACACATCGTTCACAAACACCTACAAGTTGCGAGCCTGCTAGTGTTCCATTGGACTGTCTAGAAGAGTCCGTGGTCGTCATCCATACTCCGCTAGATGACAGAATCAGCAACATCAACATCGAGTCCTCTCATCATTTTATCACGCATCACCTATTACATCTACCCATGTTTTACCCTAACATTTTCGTAGATATAAAATACATATACAGTTTAAATCATTGAAAACATGTATAACAATGTTTATCCAACATATATAGCAAGTATTCAGATAATATGCACACATAACATGTAATTTATATAAAATACTTCATATCTATGTGTAAGCTGAAAGTAACTATGCACTCACCTGAAAGGTGGTGACCCAGCACTCGGACAGCGCTTCGATACTCTCAAAACGATATTCCTTCGATAAAACCTAGTACCAATACCACTAGGGTTTAGTCTAACGATAACCGCGATTAATTAATAGTCTAGCTATTATTATTATTATATAAGCGTTAAACGATACTTATATAACCCATAATAATAGCCCAAGTACTTATTATAAGGTCCTAATAACATTACTATATTAAAACATAAGCTAAACTAAAGGTAGGTTAGGCGTAGCTCACTTACAGCAGGTTTTCTCGAAAACCGGGCTTCGCTGGAGTAGCGTTCCCAAGCCGAAAGGCTCTTTTCTCGGGACTCCGAGAGCCTCGGGGCTTCCTTCGGGTGCTAGGGGGTTTACCTAGGCTTTTAGGGGGGTTAGGGAGGCTAGAGAGAGAAACTAGAGAGAGAAAGTGAGTTTGGGAGGTGTGAAGAGAAGGCTAGACCCGGCACCTCTATTTATAGTGCAAAAATCTGATGGACTCGCCGAGTAAGGGGGACCTACTCGCCGAGTTGGTCCATGTCGTGGCCTTCTGGTGGTGCCACGTGTCCAATTCTGGTGGTGCCACGTCACCCCCTATCACATATCAGCCTTTGAACTTAGAAAAATCACAACTCTCACATACGAGCTCCGTTTTTGATGTTCTTTATATCCACGCATAGCTAAAATCAAGATCTACAACTTTCATTTAGACTCTGTCGGCTAATTCTCGACCAATCTCAAATTTAACAGTAGGAGGCGTTTAGACTGTTAAATGACCACGAAGAATTCGTAACTCCTTCATACGAACTCCGTTTTCATCCATATTTTTACCGTTGAGTTCCTATTAATGAGATATTCAACTCTCATTTAGGTCGCGTAAGCTAAAAACCGCTCGAACTAAAATTTGAGTTTCGGGCCGTGCATTACTAAGCCGAATCTTAGAAAAATCATAACTTCCTCATACGAAGTCAGATTTGGGCGTTCTTTTTATCGACGCTCTTAATTTAACATATTCTACAACTTTTGTTTAGATTGATAAGGCTAAATCTCTCTCTATCATAAATTCACTATTTACGCTTCCCGGTGTCGTGCCGGTTTTGCCGTAAAACTTCGACGGGCCATAACTTCTTCGTTATAACTCGAATTTCGGCGTTCTTTATATGTACGGAAACCTTGAGACATATTCTACAACTTTATGTAGAGATATCGGGATTATATCATACTTTAATTTTGATGCTTATTTTTATTCTTTATTAATTATACATTTATAATTAAATTATAAGCTCATAAATACACATAATTCACGTAATACTCAAATATTTCATCTTTATTACTTCAAAAAGAGTTACAAGAGTTGAACTAGACTATTACATTGACAAAAATGCTTAGCCCTGAAACCCGGGCGTTACAACCACTCCACCCATCACCATCTTCGCCCTCACCACTAACCAACACCCACCCACCCACCACCACTACCACCTATCACCATCACCCGTCTCCAACACCCATCACCACCCCTCCCTACCACCACCTGTCACCTACTATAATAACAACCCAACATGTCACCCCACCACCACCATCACCTACTACCTTCCACCACCACCCGTGATTATGTGTATATAATCATATGTGATTATATGTATTTAATCACATATGATATATATGGATAATATTCTTTTTTGTCCATAAAAATAATTTGATTAGATACATATAATCACATGTGATTATATACATATAATCACATGTAATTATATGTATTCAATCACATATAATTTATATGAACAATATTCATTTTTGAGTTCTTGTTTCAATAATTTTTCTCGTATATTTAATCACATGTGATTATAAGTATTTAATCACATATGATTTATGTAGACATAAATTTGTTTTAATGTGCTTGATTCAATAGTTGTCCTTATGTATATAGTTACATGTGATTATATATATTTCATCACATATGATTTATGGAATACACGAGACCAACTATTGAATCAATTTTTTTTCACATAAATTGTATGTGATTAAATACATGAGACCAACTATTGAATCAAAAACGCAAAAATGAATACTGTTCACATAAATCATATGTGATTAAATACACATAATCACATCTAATATATGTATCTAATAACATATAATTTATATAAAAAAGATTAGTTTTTATATTTTTCAATTTAATAATTTTTCTCATTATTTAATCATAGATGATTATATGTATTTAATAGTATATGATTAATACGAACAAAGATTTGTTTTCGCACTTTTGATTTAATGGTTGTTCTTGATGGGTTTGAGCCAAAAGAACATCATATGTGCTCATGCAAACCCTAATGCTTGGATCTAGGCTTCTCTAATTGTACATGCATTCATCCAAGACTTTCAAACCCTAGATCTAATGAGTATAATTCAAAATTAATGAAACAAATCAGATCTAGATGATTACCTCTTGTTGTTTGCTTGAATCTTCTTGTCTTTGAAGCTTAGAGTCACAAGTGACACTCCTCTAATGGCTTACAAACACCAATAGCAAAAGAATGATCTTGGAGAGAGAGGTTGGAGGCTTCTTTAATTCGGCTCTATCACTCTTAGGAATAGGGTGGCGATTTCTGGAGCCTAAGGGTCCTATTTATACTGGAGCTGCTAGGGCTTCAGTCAAAAACCCTAATGGACAGCTTAGGTCTTAAGCTATCCAAGGAAGCTTCTGGAATAGGGCCTTAGGGCTGAAATTAGGGATGGGCACATCCTAATTTCGTCCATGCCTAGTTCAAGAGGCTCCTCAACCCAATACTCAACTATCACACATCTGACAGTTTAAGTCCCTCACATTTGATTATACGTTTTAATCACATATGATTTATATGAACAATATTCATTTTTGCATTTTCGATTCATTATTTGGTCCTGTGTATTTAAGCATATGTGATTATATGTATGTAATCACATATGATTAAAGTTGACAAACAACAATTATTGAAACTATGTAGTACTATTTCTTTCACCTTTATATCCTTATTTTCGGTTACAATGACTATTTTGAAACTATGTTGTACGATTTTTTACACCTTTATTCATTATGCTTCCAAAAAATGTTTGAATTTAACTTTCATAACTAAATTTCATTGCACTTATGTTTGTAGTTTTCATACCTTATATTTGTTTAGTTTTTTATCTTCTTTTATTTAACTATGATTACAAAATGCAAATAGGATGCTATTGTTTGACTTACTTTTGTGGGCTACATGTGTTTATGTTTGTTGTTGTTTAGAATGAAAGACTTCGTGTAGCTTGGCATTCAAATAGGTGGTGAATTAAATCAGTATCACAAGGAAAAGAAAAAGAAAAAAGTAGTCTTCGCACATCCTGGATCTTACAAACCCACATGATTCTGCAACATTTTGACAAAACTTATTAGCAAGTAGCAGCCAAAGCGATCCAAAGAAAAATTAAAAAATCAACACATGCTTATCTCTTCCACTTTCTACATCTGACCATAATACAGGCGTACAATTCTCAATTTTGCAAACCTTGTATTGCTTCTCTTATACTGACAAGATCTTCTATCATTTTTCTATCCTCGATACAACAAGGTAGCTACACCTATATAGTAAAACTGAAAGGTAACTAAAACAGGGTAATTGTATAATGATGCCAATAACCCATTTCATTAAAGCTATAATAATAAAAGGAAATAAAAAACCAAATACCAATGCATGAATCTTACAAATTAAAGCACTAGAACGAGGTTTATCTGTTGAAAAAAGAGAGCCAGTAAGGATGTAGAGTCATCTAGACGAGTACTTAACATTCAAATTCAACTTCTATTTCCCTCTTCATCTATGGCTTCAAATTTTGTTAAACGACCGAAGATGCTTCATGTTAAAGAACAAAAATGGTTGTGGCAATATGTCAAACACCTGGAGTGCATAATCACAGTCATTGATTTTTTTAAGAAGACACAGAACTTTGAAAAATCAAATTTGATCAGTGACCTATGATGGCTTTGAGGGGGAAATACCGGCATTGGTTTGTGTTCATAGCGATTACAGTAAGTGAAATTATAACAAAGTTTATTTCATGAAAAATAATCACTAAAATATTGGTATTTTTTGATGCATGGGTTAAAAAAAGATTGCAACTAGATACTCTATGCCAGTGCTGGCTGGCACAAAATTGACACCCAAGCTTTGTAGACGAGTGACAGATGCATTTGTGGAAAACTATGGGAGATATGCTCGATAGGCTCAGACCCTACCTTTCCTTGCTGAATTACCTTCACAAAAGGCACTTTTATAGTATCTAATTAATCAAACAAAGGAGGCAGCCAAAGATGTATAAGGTGTGGTGTTTCCTTGTGTATTGTGAAAGTGATTATCTGATGTTCTCATCCAACGGGACAACAAAAATTAACATCAAAGATAACCAAAAAAGCACATCTAACAAGCATACATGTAGTTCTTTATCACTATTTATAAACCATAAACTCTAATTATAAACAAATATAACAATATGTGCAGAAAATTTAGGGTTTATAGACGAACACAATCAATAAGCGAAGTTCTTGAAATTAAATACATATTATTGAGAAGGAAAACTGATTAGATAAAGACCTTACCTCTGATGATAGTGAAGGATTTAGAGATATCATTCAGAGAGAAGTCGGTGGAGGAGAAAATCGGAGAACTCTTATCGATGCAGGTGGTGTAATGGAACGATGAAGTCCAATTTGGTGCAATTGATGTGTCATCATGTTGGGTCAACATATGGTTTATACTTTACTTTTCTGGGGAATTGTATTTTTCTGTAATAATTGTGGAGTTTTTGGCCTAGTTTACGGCCGTAAACACCTTACGGCCGTAAACTCATTTACGGCCCATTTGTTTTGTCCGGCCCATATTCAAGTATAAATAGAGGTGTTAGGGTGAGGAGTAAGGATTGATGAACTAGAAGGAGTTTACGGCCAGAGAGAATAAGGAGCATTTTGTGTGTGAATCTTTTGTATCTGGAGCTTTAATCATATCAATACATACAGAGATTCATAATATTCTTCTTCTTCTTCTCTTCTTTTTTATTTTACATCATCCATTTGATTGGGATTCCGCACCATCAAACGGATCTGACTGATACACGGGCAGATTAAGGACTTACAATTGGTATCAGAGCCAAGTTGTATCAGTCAAAAGGTTTATTGTTTCATCCAAAAATCGAATATTCTGTGTTTACGGTCCAAGCTTACGGTCGTAAACTCCGAGTTTTTGGGCCGTAAACTTTATTTGGGACATTATTTGATCTTATTTTCGAAATATTTTTGCGTTTTTGGATAGATCTCGCAAAAATAAGGAGGGTTTCTTCTTTGTGTTTTTCATAAAAAAGAGTTTTTGATTGAGTTTTGGAGCTTCAAAGTCGAAAAATCGCTGATTTTCACGTAATCTGGAAGAGTTTACGGCCGGAGCTTACTGCCGGAAACAGTTCACGGCCAGAGTTTACGGCCGGCGGCGGCATTTGCGTTTACGGCTAGGGTTTCCGGAGATCTTGGCTCGGCAGCGGCTTGCAACTCGAACGCTTTCGGCTCGGCTCGGAGTTGGCTCGGATCACGGCTAAGCAGCAGCTCGCATTGAAGACGGCTCGGCTCGGTGAAGTCAGCTCGCATCAGCGCCTTAAAAATCGAAACGCGATTAGGGGGGTGTCGGGATTCGAACTCGGGTCTCCCCGTAGAAGTCCAACGCATTACCAACTCGTCTAGCTGATTCCTTGTTCCTTTCCTCCGAAGTTTTAAATATAACCCGTCTTTTTCGCACCTAATTTCGAATTTTGACACTTTTTACCCCAAAACTCAATTTCTTTTAATTCAAAAAAAAAATTCATCCAAAATTAAAATTAATAATAATATAATTAATATATATATATATATATATGTATATATATATATATATATATATATATATATATATATATATATATTTTAAACTTTTATTTTTGATTTTTTGATTTTTTATTTAAAATTTTGATTTTGTCTTTCAAGTTTGACCTTCGATTTTAAACCTTGACTTTTTCGTTTAACCTTTAAAATTTCAAATTTAACCTTTCGGTTTGACTTTTAAGTTTGACTTTTCAAGTTTAATTTTTTTAAAATTTGACTTTTAAGGTTGATTTAAAAAAAAGACATTTTTTTAAATTTGACTTTCAAGTTTTATTTTAGCTTCTAGTTGTATTTTTTTTTTATTGATTTTAAGGTCTACGAGGGAATTTGAAAAAATGAAAGAGAGTCGTCAGGATATGTTAAGACAAAATTTCAACTTTTTCGATTATGTCCCTGGAGAAACGCTCGAAACTCAGTTGCAGCGGTTTACTACACTTACTACTGAGATGAATATAACCGGGATCTTCTTGACTAAGTCCGAGATCAACAAAAAGCTATTGAATTCACTTCCAAAATCGTGGGATATGAACGTGGCCATCATCAAGAAGACAAAAGATCTAAATCATCTTAGTCTTGCTGATGTTATTCAAGAACTTGATGCTTTGAAGTGTAGAGAAACAATGAGTTCTGAAAACATTCCGGTCACTGAAGTTACATGTACTCCAGCTTGTGAAGCCACGATTAAATTTCTTCGGGAACAAATTGATATATTTAAAAGAGAAGTTGAAGACCTGAGATATGAAGGATATCAACTCAGGAAAGGACAGAAACCCCTGAAGGCTGAATTAGAAGCAAAAACCAAGGACTTCATGAAACTTCAGGAAGACTACAGTAACAAATGTGAAAACTTTGATTATGTAGTCAAACAAAATGCTGAGCTAGTGGCTGAAGTTGAATCTTTGAAAGGAAAGTTTGAAACCGCCAAACTTGATGTTAGAAAATATGATTTCTCAAGTGAGGTGGTTGCAAATATGATAGACCAAAGCATGCAGTTTAAAAGGAATCAAAACAAGGGTCTAGGGTATGATAGTGTACCTCCTCCTTTCAATCATAACTACACATCCATCCCTATGACAAAGAACAAAATTTACAAGGAGGCACATCTTCAATATGGAAAACAAGCTGGATTTGTGTCAGGAGGAGTTATTAATTTTGAAGATACTAATGTTGCTACTTCATGTGCAGGTAAAGTAGCAGAAGATGAGAACAAGGAGAACACTATTGAACAAACAAATGTCTCTTTGAGCTCTGAGTCTGTTGCTTCAAACTCAACTGCTTCTGATAAACCTGCCGTTGAGAAATATAGGCCTCCAATTCCAGCGCAACAAAGCGTCTGTTGTAAGCGTGCATCTGAGAACAACAAGAGACAAGGCAAGAATACGCCACCAGGGGCAGGAAGAGACAACTCCCCAGTGAAGAAAAGGACATGTTTTCACTGTGGAACACCTGGACACATTGCCAGAAATTGTCCTAATCGCGCGTATGTTCCCTACTACGCACAAGGCTGGCAGAACGTGTCAAGAGGGAGATACTCCAAAAGAAACCCCTCAAGGTCACGTTCAGACAATGCTGATTGGAACGCGCAGAAGGCAACGAATCAAAATCTCAAGGGCAAGAAGGGAATGGTGACCAACAAGCCCAGTTCAAGAGATACTACTGTGAAGCCAAGACCGGTTAGGTCAAAGTCATCTCGGCAGTCGGCTTCTAGTTCCAAATCAAGTACTGAGCCACCTATAGGATCGAAAAAGAAATGGGTTAAACCCAACTACAAATGGGTTCCGAAGGCTCAATCTCCCAAATCAACTAATGACTCTAATGTTTCTACATCTTCTGTTTGTGATAAGCAGGATATGTCATGGGAGAAAGTATTGTGTGTTGATGACAAAGGTCGACCCAGTTTCAAAATGGACTGGGTTCCAAAGACCAACTGATCCCGCTCTGTGTCTGAGCAGCTATGGAGGCATATCATCAAACTTCGGTTTGTTGTTAGTGGCTGTTCCAGGCACATGATAGGGGACATCTCTCAACTGTACAACATTCAGACCTTTGCTTGAGAGTATGTGTCCTTTTGCGGGAAAGGAAGAAAAGAAGGGATCACATGGGGTTAGTGCTTAATGATATGAAGAATTTTCAGATATGTTTTGAGATTATGTGTGCTGTTCTCAGACCTTCTGGATGCAAATTCAATCGGTGACTTACGGTTTGCGTTTTCTTCTCTATACTCCTGAGTTTGTCTTAAGCTGATTCACTTTAAAGACTAATTTTTGTTTTAGGATAGTTTAAATTTGCGCATTTACTTTCGTTTCTCTCCTATGCACAAATTTAGGGGGAGAAATAAAAACAAAACAAAAATTGGAAATTTTAAAAAAAATCCAAAAACATTAGAAAATCAGAAAAAGAAAATGTTGGTTATGAAATCTGTTTGAGGGAGATGTTCTGGGAAGTGATATTATCAAGTGATAACAGGCAATCTGCGTCTGCGTAACGTACCCGAAGTTGAAGGGTCTATGCTCTGACTTGATGTGTCGGTAGGCACGAAAAATTTTAAATGGACATGACTAGGCAGAATTGAACTTAGGAAATTTATAGACTTGACAAATCTTGACCTAGTTAGATACGTTCAGCCTGACAGTACGACGCTCGGATAGGTTGAGCAGGGAGATATATATGAGAATCTACTCGTCACATTAATTGAACCCGTACTTGGAACCGTGGCTTAACTTTTCCTCGATCTGCGGATTCTATCCTTAATTCCGGTTGGATGGGGCGACTGGTAAATTCCGATAAATTAGGTCTGTAGAATATCATTTTCTTTCTTTCCGTCTGTTAGTCATATGTTGTCTCCTCTGCGTGACCTCTAATCTGACCTGGTACACAACATATGCAACTTTATTTCTCTGCAGGATATATATATATATATATATATATATATATATATATATATATATATGTGAAATGTATGTGTGAAATACTTATCATCTGTTAGCCATATGTTGTCTCCTTTGCGCGACTTCTAATCCAACCTGGTACACATCATATGCAACATTCTTCTTCTCAACCCCTCTGAAGTAGTTAGCAATAGAATTATGTATCTCTTCTCTCTCTAAATGGTTGTCTGCTCACCCGATGTAAGGAGTACTCTGGAAGTTCTTGATGGCTGGGGCATATCAGGAAGCGGGAAACACGTTCCAGTACAATTAAAATTGAACACTCAAAGATTGTCTATAGATCTCACTGCTCAATTTAGGTGGACAACAATATCCCTGGTCGTCGTCAGATGAATGGTCCTTAAGATATAGTATCTAAGGAATTAGGATTAGATATAAATTTTAGGTTTTTAAGTTCATCATGTCTTGTAACAAATAGTATGTCCTAAATTTGTCACAAATTTTTCGTGTTTAAGTGGACCACAATACCGACGATCGACCAGACAAAGATGTGAATATGGAAGGTACCGACAAGTGGATAAAGGCTGTCTAAAAACTTTGATTCCAAATCACTCTTAAAGTTAGATATCATTTTTATTTTTGTTAAATTTGTCATAGTTTCTTCTAATTTAAATATTAGGGGAGAATTAAAAAAATTAAAAATAATGAAAATAAAAAAATCAAAAAAATTTTTAAAAAATAAATAAAAAATTAAAAATTAAAAATCAAAAAATAGTGTTATTTTTGTTTTATTTCTTGTTCAGAAAAATAAAAAAAAAATCCAAAAATATTTTTATTTATGTTTTATTTTGTGTGCTAAGTTTTCTTTTAGTTTTGTTTTGTCTTGAAAAGTGATTTCAGGTATAGATAAGACTCATGGACTTTGTGTTGAAGATTTCTGAGCCAAAGCCTCGTCCGTGAGCATCGAAGAATTCTCATTCAAAGGAGCAAGAAATGAAGATCATTCTTTCAACATTCAATCTTTCAACCCCAGAAGCAAGGAGAAGCTGAAATTGAAGATTATGTGACGGATTGTATTGAAGCCTCCTCAATCAGTCTGTTGCTATCTTTGTACCTGCTGAAGTGATCCAGAAGATTTGTTCTCTCTGATGTTCTCTCTGAAGATTCTTAAGCTGAAAGCGCTATCTTTCAAGAATCAGTACATCAAGCCTCCTCACCCAACGTGCGTTCAAAGCCAAATTCTGAAGAAATTCCCAACCGCTCAAGATGAAGTCATTCATTGAAGATTCATCAAGTTCATCTTGAAGTCATGAAGAATGTGAAGATTAATTCTGAAGCCAAGTTCCCAATGAAGATTATCAAGAAAGCCAGCTACTTTTTAGGGGGAGCTTGGTGGGTCAGTTAAGAAAAGAAAGCTATAAACCAAGGGGGAGATTGTTGGGTCAAAATATGGTTTATACTTTATTTTTCTGGGGAATTGTATTTTTCTGTAATAATTGTGGAGTTTTTGGCCTAGTTTACGGCTGAGTTTACGGCCGTAAACACCTTACGGCCGTAAACTCATTTACGGCCCATTTGTTTTGTCCGGCCCATATTCAAGTATAAATAGAGGTGTTAGGGTGAGGAGTAAGGATTGATGAACTAGAAGGAGTTTACGGCCAAAGAGAATAAGGAGCATTTTGTGTGTGAATCTTTTGTATCTGGAGCTTTAATCATATCAATACATACAGAGATTCATAATATTCTTCTTCTCGTTCTCTTTTATTTTATCTGATATCATCCGTTTGATTGGGATTCCGCACCATCAAACGGATTTGACTGATACACAGGCGAATTAGGGATTTACACATCATTACCCTTGATGATAATACTGAAGCGGATTTGAAAACATTAAAGTAGCACAGGAGCAAAATATGTTTAATGGATCAGATTTTGGGCTAAACTGAATAGAAACAAAGATTAACATTAAAGAATTTTGAGCAGTAGGTTTGCAAAATTGGAGACCTGACCGGTGGTGGATGAACCAATCCACTGGAGTATCGTCAAATTCAGGTAGCATCGGAAATCATAGAGAGAATGACGATTGAAGAAATGGTGAAGATCGACATCTTCAATTTGCTGCATAGTTGCTTCAGTGCTTATCTCCACCATCCGTGTTGTTTGTGACTAAAATGTAATAACTATAACAAAATTACATATACAGTTTTGATTCATTAAAAGTAATGTGTTTTCTTCCTATTCAAATAAATTTGTTGTCAAATATTCTCAATTTAAAAAATGTTCTCATTTGAACACACACACAACACACACACACACACACACACACACACACACATATATATATATATATATATAGAGAGAGAGAGAGAGATGGGGAGTTTCATTTGAGAAAAAAAGGTTAAGAATGAAGGAATGAATTGGGCCACTTATTTTGAATCTGCTGCTTAAACGCTCAAGCGTACCGGGCCGACGGAACATATCATATTCATTTATGAATACGTATGAATAAGTGTATTTATATATAAATACATATATTCATATATGAATAAGTATAGCGGAAGTGATTGTTCATATATGAATATAATGGCGGCAGGTGGTGGCAAAGGTGGTGGTTGTTGGTGGTTGGTTATGGAGATGGTGGTGGTGGTGGCGAAGATAACGATGGTGGTTGGTGGCTGAGGGGAGGTGGTGTATTCATATATGAATACACTTATATTTATATTAATATATGAATATTACTCATCCTCCGTCGGCCGGGTACACCGGAGCGTTTAGCGGCATAAAATAAATGACTGACTCATAATGATTCATCCATTCTCAATATTTTTTATTTTCTCAATTGAACTTACCTCTCTCTCTCTCTCTCTCTATATATATATATATATATATATATATATATATATATATATATATATATATATACCCAAAAAATTGTTAGGAACCGCGAGGACTATACTCCACCAATCATTTCGTATAGGTCTCAAACGTCAAATCCATTTACTTGGTCGTGACGTGTTCACACACAACGCACGTCCACAAAACTTAACATTGCTTCGAGGGAATAACCATGTGCGATGAATGTCCATGGAACATTATTTAAATAGATTTTATTATTTATTTTCCTTTAATTTGGTTTTCTTTTTCATTTTTTAATTTTTTTTTTCATTTTTCGTAAAAAAATTAAAAAAAGATTTAACAGATATATGCTCAGTTTTAATGTTTTTAAATTTTTTTTCGTTTTTTTATATTTGTTTTCGTTTATTTTAAATATAACTTTTTAATTGTTTTTGTTTTTTTTTTCATTTTTTCCACTATTACAAAAATGAC
Source organism: Lactuca sativa (assembly GCF_002870075.4). NCBI lineage: Eukaryota > Viridiplantae > Streptophyta > Magnoliopsida > Asterales > Asteraceae > Lactuca > Lactuca sativa. The sequence continues at coordinate 98,470,892 of NC_056623.2, read as the reverse complement.
CTATGGACACATCATAAAAGTGTGATCATATGCGTATAGTAACGTTTTCTTTTTTCATCGAAAGTGTGACGAGAGGTGATGTTATTGCATGAGTCTTATGGCCACATTAAAATTTAGTATCCATATGATATGAAAAAATGTGGCCTTATCATAAAAGTGTGACTATTTGGTATGAATTTTTGTTGCTATAATGAATCATTTTATTCAATATTGTGGCGTTAAACCATTCAGTAGACACACTTTTTTAGTAATTGCAGTAATTGTATATCAGCAACCGACAATATATGTTGTTTCAATGTGACATTTTGCTAATAAATTGCCACACTTCAAAGTTTATTAAAACTATTGTGTGTCTTTTGCAGACATGTAATTACGATGAACACGACCATGTTCACTAAATGACCACATGTAATTACTTTCATAAGTGACGGTTTGCTAATAATATTTAGTCACACAAATAATATTTTATTATGACTATTTTCTATCTATAAAGATACATAATTACATGAAATCTAACCATAAGTGTTATGAAGACACATTTTATTAAAATTATGGGTTTAATATTAGTTTACGGTCATATTTGTATTACTTATCATGACAGCTTCTTTTATTCATACCTATAAAAAGTCGTAAGTATGACTATTTTATATCATTTCGGCATAGCAAACCAATTAAAGATAACCATAATTGATTTATAGACACAATGGTGTGACTAATATTTATATAAAGTCACATAAAATATCGTAATTTAGGTGTGACCACATGGATTTTGTTTAATATGGTGTGATTAAGGTTTATGAAATGCTACAGTTATCAATGGACATTATCCATTTTATTTTTAATTTTTTGTAAAATAAAAACAACAATAAACATGATAAAACATAAAAAAATGATATTAACATTAATAAAAAAATCAATACATAAGTTTTCATTTCAAATACTAAAGACATTAACTTGTAACATATATATATATATATATATATATATATATATATATATATATATATATATATATATATATATATATATATATATATATATATATATATATAGGGTTAGGATTAAATATGAATCGCATGTATTGTGTGAATGTGTGACTAAATTCTAGCTTTTAGATTAAAAAAAATAAAAGGATATGATATTAGGATACATGTTACTAACATGGACTAGCAATTACTCTATAATTACACTTATTAATTATAAAGGTAAATATTAAATTTTATGAAGAGAGAGAAATGAAATTTACTTATATATTAGGCAACTAATTACATCAAATTAATTAATAAAAATCAGATCAAATGTTATATTTTATTTAATACATTCGAATATATGTTTTTAGCATTCGACGTAATGAAACATATATGAACATATATTTTCAATCTTTCATTCTTATAGAATATGATTTCTTTCAAATATTTTTTTTACAATTAAAATTCTTTAAGAATATTACGACATAAAAGAAGAAATATACACCAACTTATTTACTGTATTCTTTATGAATATGTAACTATTCTTAACGAATATGCACAATTTATAATTAACTAATATTCTTTAAGAATCTATAATCATTCTTAAAGAGTACGTACAAAATTTATACTATTCTTTAAGAATCTGTAATGGTTCTTGAAGAATTTTTATTTGTTTTTTTTATGGTTTTTATATGTCTTTATCTTTACCTTTTCACGTTAACCAATAAATCATTTAATTAAAAGTTTTATTTTCCTCTATAAACAAGAAAGAGAAAAGTTATAACATTTGGTACCAAGATTATATATTTTTTATTAGAAAAAAAGTTTATATTAAAAAAAAACAAAAAAAAACTACATTTACGATGATACACTTCACAAAAGATTGAGCATACTTGAACTCAACATGTTCTATTTTTTTTTAAGTACGAAGATATTTGGGATTGAACATTCTAAAAAATTAGTATAAATAAGGACATAAACTTAATTTGGTAAGTTGAAAGCTACATATTATTGCTTTGTGATTTTAAATATATATTATTGGTTTGTTACAAATTTGTAAGTTTGTCTTATGGTTCAAAATGGTTATATGTTTTCATAAGAATTTGTATATTTTGACTATTTCCCTTATACACTATATATTTGTTTATTATCTATTTTTTTTGTAACGTTTCGTTTTAATGGCTTATTAATTGATTCATTTATTCACCATAATTATTTATTTTTAAAGTTATTATTATTTCCTTATATAATGATTGGTCTAAAATTCGTCACACATTCATACAATATTTGATGATTATATATGATCCTAACTCTCTCTCTCTCTCTCTCTCTCTCTCTCTCTCTTTATATATATATATATATATATATATATATATATATATATATATATATATATATATATATAAGACTTCACGCATAAAGTAAGAACTATATCCACAACATTTTTGCCACGCCCTTTAACGTTGTAAGTTTTCTTTTTCTTCGTAGAATAATGGAGTTCCGTGTTTTAATTTTGATTGGATGGTGGATTTGGTACCTGGAGCAAATAAAAATTGTAGGTGTCAAACATTAAGACAAATATGAATAATTAGTTGGTGTTAATGTGTTATACTTGTGCATTAGTCGAGTTGATCAATGTCATCTTCAATTTCTTTTATTTCATCTTACTTTCATTTTATCGTATTATAGTATTGTCCTTTACAATAATATTTTGTTTTAAGCTAGTTCAAATAATGAAATAATGAAAAGCTGAAAAGGATCACCATATGTGATCTAAGAAGACCATAGTTTATCGAATGAATGCCTTTAGGCCCAAGAAATCCAATAAGATCTACATAGATGCATTTTGTTTCTTTTGTGTAGAAACATGATACTAAAAAAGGAACTGTTCCTTTATCTGAAAAGACAGTCTGGAAGAGATGTCCTTCATGAATCTATTAGATAGAACTTATATTTTTCATATAACCTTCAAGTATTTGGTACTGATATGTTAATATAATATTTGTAACTTGTTTTCATATATTTACAAAAGAGTAACCATATGAGCACATACAAGTTAGAAATTCACTTTTGGAGTTTAGTTTGTAATTTATGCTTAGAACATAATTTATATGTATTGTAAAACATTGTTTGTTTTTGGAAAAATATATGTTTTAATTTAACATGTTGAAATATATATATCTTAGTTAGTTTATTAAAATTTGATTATTTACTTAAATCGTTTTTTATAACGAAAATATTCATATTCTGAAATGATTTACATATATTTATAAGACTAGATCTCATAATTGAGTTATAAAGTAAATATCAATGTTTTATAAATTAAAAGTTCTATATGCAAACACTTTTGACTTAAACTTGTTTTAAATCGAACTTATCTAAGACATTGATATCTTTATTATATAAATGAAATACACATATTCTAATTTCAAGAAAGGGATTTTTGAAGGCAAATAATGTAGTTTATTTGAAATATGTGGATCTTTTATGTATATAAAAGATTACTAATGATATTTTCACTAATATATGAAGAAAATAATTATTAAGGAACTATACATTGTGATATATGATTTCCTTTCTAATAAATGTCTAAGATTTAATGCAAGATACAAATAAACTTTATTAACAACTATAGTAGTTATAACTATATTTTATATGGTAAAGAATAATTGTGAAATATTGGTTTAAGTATTCAAATATAAAGCTGAGATACAATCCAATAACACCATTTAAAGATTTAATGATAATAAATGATGAATTAAATCTTACTGGATAAACTTTACTTTCTAATAAGTAAAAACTATCTTCATTTATTCTCTTAGGATTATACCTTAATCACTATCAATTGTACTGTGAATACAAACACCAACTAATAAGTAGATAAAAACACTTTATAAGATTTTGTATGAAAAGGCTCCATCCTTATATTCCTTACTCTTGTATGGACTTAAAGCCTATATCAAAATAAAGTTTATAACCCTAAGATATACTAAATACATATTTATAAAATACCCTAAAGGATGTTTAGATTATTATGTATAGAAACCCACCAACAATAAGTTATCTTATTTTTCTGAATGTTGAGTTAGCAGAAAGTAAGCTTCTAATGACAAAGTAGGTGAGAGGCACATGGAACTTGAAGTATCTCAATAACCATAGTCTGATGTTGTAAGAGTTGGGACTAGTTTTAAACATGAAATTGTTAAACATGAATAATAGCTAGTTATAAGCAAAAACTCATCGCATTATTGGTAGAAATCATCTATGACTTGAGAAATGAGGAATCTCTCATTGATGAGCTCTTCTTTATGGTTTCTAAAAATCCATCAACTACCAAAATCTATATTATATCTTGAATTTGTTAAATGAATTTGAGTCATGAACATTGAGATGTAATTCATGTATAATAATTATGTATGGGCTTGATTAGTCTGTTAAATAACTTTTATATCACACACATTTAAGCAATACTTGTTATAAAAAGATTTTCTCATACTCTTGCTATTGGATATGGTCCTCATCATACTCATGACATTGAATATGATCAACCCTTTTCACAAGATGCTATGATTAGATCAATAAGGACATTATTTACTATAACTTCATATTCCTAATATGAGATATAGAAAAGAGATTTCAAGAAAGATCGATTTTCTTAATAGATATATACTTGAAGATATATATATATATATATATATATATATATATATATATATATATATAGAATAGCTTGTAACTTTTCTTAATCTATGTTATTCTAAAAAAATGTGCAATGCTTAAGTTCCACTTGTGGATATAAAGTAAACATCTCACAGTTTGAATCATCATTTTAATATATATATATATATATATATATATATATATATATATATATATATATATATATATATATATATATATATATATATTCAAGGTGTACTTTCACATCAAAATGTAGATGACATTTGTGTTTACCAAGAACTACTGGGAGCATAGTGATATTCCTAATCTTGTCTAAATGAGACATACTTAATCATGAGAAATTATATTCTGACCATGCCATTGTTTTTCATCTTGAGTCGAAATGTATTTCTAAGATAAAAGACTTAGGAATAATATGATACATTCTTGGAATGTAAAATCTATATAGCTAGATAAATAGATGTTAAAGCTTTGAAATTTTTATGCATATATTGGCAATATCTTGAAAGAGATCAATATACAATATTCCTTTAGAGGATTATTGACATTGCTACATGGCACTAAGTTTTAGCTAGAAAGAATGATTTATATTCAATATGTCTGGAAATTGAATCCATCATTAATGTATCATGCATAAAACTAGGTATATGGTTACGTCACGAACATATCATAAGATACCAATTGAACACATGGTTGAGTTACTATGAGACTATAAAAATATTCTAAGAGTACTTAAGAAGAACTAATATAATGTTTATGTGATGATCAATTTAGAAGATCTTTATGTAAAGAGCTACATAAGATGCTAAATTATATATATATATATATATATATATATATATATATATATATATATATATATATATATATGTGTGTATATATATATAGGGCTTGGGGAATATGTGGTTGTCATGTACCTAATATTGGGTATACAGCCATCAAAAACTACATAATTTTAACAAAATTCAATCAAATATCTCTATCATATTTCTTGTATCCTCTATTAGAGCTTATGTTAGGCTTTGTATATATTTTTATGGAGTTTTATAAGTTTAATTTTGCACCACAAACTATGTATAAAAATATTTTACAAACTACATGTAGTTCGGTATATTGAAATTTATTACAGGAAACTATAGTGAAGGATTGAAATTGTTCATTAAAACCCCGATAAACCACTTCCCATAATCCATCAAAAAAAATGCAAGTATACATAAGGTAGGTGTCAGAGGAAGTTATCAAGCTTCTACTAGAGGCCTAAAAAACACATTCGAAATACATAGATTTTGGGGATGAATTCCAAATTAAAAAATAATATGAGTTAAAAAACAATAAGAAGAAGCTAACAGTGAAAGAAAATTGTGTTTTTTTTTATTAAAATGAATTCAATTGAGATGGTTTTATACCTAATATTACATACATTACAACCACATATTCACTTTTCTCTATATATATAATTATGAATTATAATTGGATTATGACTTCATTATGGAATGAAGAGTAAGTTTTGTAGGAATGAGGTCCAATCAAAACATAATTGCACAATCTACTAAATAAGAATACATTACTACTTCAGAAGTTGAAATCAGATATGATTAGATGAATGAGTTCATTGAAAAACTATGTTGATTTCTACCATTTAAGGATCATACATAAATTTTTATGAATTTGAGAGTATACTTAATCAAGCTAAGAGACTCCACTTCACGAAAGAACAACAATCATAGTCACTAGAATATTTAACTAAACTCAGAGTAAAGTCAAAGATGAAGATGATATTATTCGCAGAATTAACACATATTAGATTTACTCAAACCCATTAATAAAGTCCTTCCTTTTAATTTATGTATAAGTGGTTACACTTCAGCTATAGTACTTTATTATTCTAGAAATGGGATTTTAACTTGAATTGAGTATTTGGATATTAGAATGCTAAGACAACAATTATTATATTGTTTTGATATATCGGGATATGATCATCACATCAATACTTGTTGTGTTCTATATTAACATGTTTAATCCATGAAGTAAGATTAATATGAATTGGATTGGTTGACTCTCACCAGATGAAAGTAGGTAAGTGGTTATAACCAAATTTCATAGATACTTTTTAGAGAACTGATACTGAATGTACCCACGACAAGATCACCTCATGGATTGCTTTCGTGATTGACACTTCATTAAAAGGTATATATTTGTATCCTTAATACCTGTTATACATAGTGGAACTTAAGTGTAGAGAGTATTGTGCTTTGATGTGGTCAAATACTAATCCTTAAACGGGCAACTATAAAATCCATTTTCAGGTATTGTATGAACTATGCAAGAGGCTTACGTAGTCAGATGAGATTTTTTCCTCTTATATGTTGAGAGTTAGACATCTATCGTGGTACCCAAAGTTAAACTTGAAATGAGATTAATTACAATCTAAGTCTCATGTCCAACATGATGTTTGTAACAAAGGGATAACTGATAAACTTACCTTATACATCAATTAAAGTTTTGAGCTTTTGGGAATTGGATGTTCATGATTGGCATTCTTGGTCATGTGTAATTACGGGCATTAAAATGTTGCTAGATGTTCACTATTGCCTATATCAATCTATGATAAGTCGTGTGTAAGTGGGAGATTGAAATATTTTGTTTTCCCAAGAGTCATTATAAGATGATATTGCTAATAACGTATTATCATATATGGTCACACCTTATAGCAAGTTACCACTAATTGATTATTTATCAGTTTAATTTGATTATTAATAAGTATATCAAAACTTATATTTAATTGGAAAAACATTATTTTGGAAAATAATATTTTACCAACATATTGGGAATTATTATTTCTAGGAAATAATAATAATAAAGAGAACAAAAACTAGCTTAATATAATATAATTATGAATGTTGTGTACAAACTTTTGGACTCTTTGAGTAATCCATTTAGTTACAATCTTATTAGCTAGTTATATAAAGTAAATAAGCAGTTGAAACTTGTCCCTTGACTTCTTCCATAGGGACATGCTTTTTCATTTATTTATTATTTAATAACATGCTTGTAAGAAGACCATACTCTTGCCTTTTACTAACCTTACTTTTGTAGACATGGCACGTAAATAAAAGAGATATTTTACTATTTATTTTCTTGGTTCTTGTGTATGAAATTCTCCATATTTTTGGCTGAAAATTCGTGGTTCCTCTCACCCTTATCTACATCTTCTTTGTTCTTTCAAAAGGTGTTAGAATCATAGGCTTATTTTGGAATATGTCTTAAAGCTTAAGAACAACATTTTACAAGTGTTAATAGAATATTTGGTGTTTCAAATCTTTTAGAGAACTCCAACAGAATATTTGGTGTTTCAAATCTTTTAGAGAACTCCAACTTAGACTTTTAAATTCATCTTCATCAACTTCCTAATTGTCAAAAGGAACCAAAGTCTTCAAAGCTTGTTATGCTTTCTTCTTCTTCTTTGGTTATGTTTAATATTTCTAAGTTCTTGCAAAATGATCGCCGGTGGGTTAAAATGGATTTAGTTTATTGAAACATAAAATTTCTTTTGTTGCTAAACTCGTAGTTATAACTATTTATTTTATACTATTTTTGAATAAAGACCCAACAGAGAACAATTTTCAACAATAAACTTTTTCAATGTCTTCTCAATATAACGAGATTGAGTGATTGAAATATCATTGTTTCCTTGTTTAATTATTATACCAAGAATCAACTCAACCTCTCCCGGGTCTTTCATGTCCAAACTAGATGATCAAAATTTCTTGGTTTAACTAGCATTATCTTGATTAGTACCAAAAATCAACATATCATCTACACATAGACAAATCATGACTCATTTACCAAAAGCATCAAATTTGAAATATACAAACTTGTTAGCTTGGTTTAATGCAAAACCATTAGACAAGATCACATCATCAAATTTTTGATGCCATTGTTTTGGTGCTTGTTTCAAACACTATAATAATTTCTTCAACTTGTACACCTTGTTTTCTTTTCCAGGCATCACAAATCCATCAAGTTATTTCATGTAAATATTCTCATCCAAGTCACCATTTAGAAATGTAGTTTTCACATCCATTTAATGAATCATAATATTATATATAGCTGCAAGAGCTAACAATAATCTAATAGTGAAAATTCTAGCAACATGAGGATAAGTATCAAGGAAGTCATTGCCTTCCATTTGCCTAAAGCCTTGGATAACCAATCTGGCTTTATACTTATCTATGGTGTCATCCACATTCAAGTTCCTTCTAAGGATTAATTTACATCCTAATTCCTTGCAACCAGGAGCTAAATCGGACAATACCTAAGTATTGTTATGGATGATAAAATTAATTGCATCCTGAATTGCCTCCCACATAAATGAATATCCCTAGAAGCCATATCTTCACTAAAAGTCTATAGATCTTCCTCAATAATATATATAACATCCATAAAAATCATAATAAATTTAAACTTTTAAAATCAACTGAAAATCATAAAATGTTTATAAATCATAGCTTTCAAAATATTTTTCCAAACATCAGAGTCTCCCAAAATCATAAGTCATAAACAAAAGGATGTGTACTCTCATGCCTTCGCCTTCCCGTGATCATCTGAAGTACCTGAAACCACAACCTAAAAACTGTAAGCCAACGCTTAGTCAGTTCCCCCAAAGTAACACCACATAAATACAATAACAAACAACATGCATACAGAGCCTTCAGCCTGACTGGAATGCCAGATTGGCCTACAGATTATGTGGACCGCTCATAGAACCTTTAGCATGACTGGACTGCCTCACCGGGCCTTCAACTTATCTGGACCGTGCTCTGGGCTTTCGACCTGAATGGTATGCCTCTCATGTCATCAGTCTATCCGGGTCGCCCTGGGTCTATTGGTATTTATTCTAGCATGGTCCACCTCAACCCAACCACACATAACATGTCGACATATACATAACAGATAAACATACATATCACCAATCAATAGACAAGATGGAAGATCTATAGATCACTAAGCATAGCATGATCCTATATACCAGGATACCGATCTAACAGATCACTACAGTATGATAACATATTATCACATAACATGATATCTAATCCAATCGGCCGATGTTAGTGCCTTCGACCCATATGTACAATGAGGAAAACTGACCTCACAGACTGGACAAAAGTTGATAAGGTCTTGACTACGAATCCTAGCTCTAACCGTCACCTATCCAACCAACTGATCAATCTCAATCAAAATCCCAAAATACCCTTAAGTCAAACTTGGTCAAAGTCAAAGTCAAACCGGTCAAATCAACTAAGTCAATTGAGTCATCCCAGTCAAGTCAACATAGAGTAAGCACGCAGGGCGTACTCTAAACATACGATGGGCGTACTCGAGCGTTGACCACCATCGGGGTGTTTGACGTCGTATACGATGCGTACTCCAGGTATGCAGGGCATACTCCCAGATCCCTAAAATCTTATTAAGAGCTTAATGGCTTAAGCTCTCACATCCATCTTTTAAATCCATGGCTAAAATACCCTCAAGAGTCATAAAGTTTCCAACTTTATGACTTTGCATGTCTATTAAGTGCTTAACACAACTTCTTAATCCATTAAGACCTTTTAAATGATACATGGAGCAAAATGAACCATTTGGAACCCATTTTTATGACTCAAGACCCTTCCAAAGGTCTAAAAGGATAGCTTAATGGGTCAAGAACATGATATGTTCATGAATCTCCACATTTGAGACAAAAGGACCAAAAATTATTCCAACACAAGATCTCAATGAAACTTCACCAAGTTCACAACTTGATACCTTAAAATGGTGCCAAAAGGTGGCAAGGTCATGGACCTAAAGAGCTTCACTCTTCCAAGGTGGTCTCTCCTTCCTTCATTCTTCTTCAAAAGCACAAAACACATATACTCAAGCTTAGAAATGCCTCACAATATGGATTAGGGTTGCAAAAACGTGCTAACAGGATGGAGGCTGATAAAGTGAGGGGAAATGAGGCTATAATGGGGTTTAAATATGAGTCAAACCCTAAAACTTAGGGTTTGCATGCGTGACACGTACACCCTGATACATATGTATGACCAGCGTACTAGGGAGCGCCCTAGTATGCGCAGTGTACACACGTATGCATGGTGTACTCCCCCAACTCCCAAATTATGAAAATGCCACTAGGGGCTTAATTGTGCTCTTTCTTATACTTAGGATGTAAATTTCATTATAATAATATTATAGGGTCAAAATTAGAAGTACCTTATCATCAGGATGTGACAATATAACTATATTGATGTTGATAAACAGTCTTATCCAATGTTCCCATTAACTAAATAAATTTGAAAATCATATCCAATAGACTTAGCTTTTCTAGCTCTTGTGCTTTTCCTGGGTTCAGGTAAAAAAACTTGTACCACTAGAAACATCTTCATATTGAGTTGTGTTCTTGGTAGAAGAATATTGAATCATGTCCCTTGGTCTTGGTATAGATTTGAATCTCTCTTCATCAAAGATAACATCTTTTGACTCTATAACAATGTTCATAGATACAAAGTCATTAGCTTCTAAAATATAGAATCCATATTCTTTGGAATGCTCAACATATACAATGAAGATACAACATATTCCTTTCTTACTCAATGTTTTCCTTTTGGGTTTCGTGAGCCTTACAACTGCTCTATAACCCCAAACATCGAGATAACTCAAATTTGGTACCTTTTTAATCCAAAGTTCATAAGGAGCATTCTTAATCCTTTTATTTAGAGTTATATTCAACATACAACATGAAGTTAACATAGGCTCTCCCTAAAATCTGTTACTCAAGTCAGAATATGACAACATGGAACTAAACCATTTCTTTCAAAGTCGTATTCTCCCTTTCAGCTACACCATTTTGTTGTGGTGTATAAGGAGTCATGGTTTGATGTATTATTCCAGCTGATTCGAAATAAATTGGATCATAATACCCACCACCTCTATCAATACGCAAAACTTCTATTCATTCATTTTTATGAAGCTCAACTTACTTTTATAAATCTTAAATTTATTAAGTCTAATCTTTTGAATGTAGCAAATAGACATAACAATACCTAGATTTATCATCAATAAATTAATAGCATACTTTTTTTCCTATGGAAGGTGTTGCATGAAAATCACATAAATCACTATGTATGAGTTCCAATACCATACTTTCCTTAACAACATCTTTGAAAGGCTGTCTAGTGATTTTAGTTAACATGTATGTTTTCACTTTTCATTATATATATATATATATATATATATATATATATATATATATATATATATATATATATATATATATATATGAAAAGCAGGAATTAAACTCATTTTAGACATATTTTTTAATCTCTTGTAATGAATGTATCCTAATCTAGCATGCCATAAATCAGATTTATTAAAATTATTGCTAGTACTAGTTGAAGCCATGCAAATCAAATTATCATAAGAAGGATAATTAAGATTAAGTCTAATTATCCCACAAAAGAACCATGTCTTGACAAGATATACTTGTAACTTTCTAATACTTGTTTCTAACCACACTTATTTAAAACTATTTTAGATAAGAGATTCTTATGAATCCCTGGTACATACAACACATTGCTCAAACAAAAACACTTTCCAAAAATAAATTAAAGTAAAATAGATCCTATACCCTTGATTGGGTCAGTTACAATATTTCTCATCCTCACAACAGATCTATCTTCAATTGTTTGACGTTGTTTAAGCCAATGAATATATTTGCAAACATGACGTGTTGCTCCACAATCAACCCACTGTGCAACATCATCATCCTACATATAAAATGCTTTAGAAATCATATAAACATAATTATGAATATAATTAGAATTCTACATGAAAATAGAAATATGAGCTTGTTGCTTTTCTAAATCTTTAGACCCACTAGGACTCACATCCTTATTTACTTTGCGAAGACGACAATCCTTCTTGAAATGACCCGATTTGGTACAATTCACACAAACCAGTTTTACCTTATTGTTGGAAGACTTGGCATCCTTTCCTTTGAACTTCCCTTTACCATTAGACATTTTGGTATTCTTTGATCCTTCTCCTTCCACCATATTCATAGAGGAGGAACTAACTTCGTTGTTGACTTTAGAATTATTATCATGCTCATGAGTCCTTAAAGCCTCTTCAATTTCTAAATGGATTCCAAGTTGAACCAAAGTTAATTCCTCCTTGTTATGTTTCCAGAGTGTGTCTAAACTCTTTCTAGGATTGGGGGGGGGGGGGGGGGGGGAGGGGGGGGCAGTTTGTCAATGATAACATCCACAAAAATAGCTTTATCCATTTTCAAATTGTGTTAAGCAAACTGTCTTAGAGTCCTTAACATTTCATTGAATTGTTTCATAACAGGCGTAGAATCAATCATCCTGTCAGTAGCGGAGATAATAGGGGCAGCCATGTGCTTCCCCCTCCCCCTAACTTGTCTGCCTATAAAATGTTCCTATGTATATTTTATAAACGAACCATTGCATATTCTTTGACTGTTAAATAATTCTTTCTAACTACACACATATGAAAACATATAACCACTGTATACTTAACTCTATATTTTTAATTACAAATATCTATATATTTTAAAAAAAGAAAAATGATTTGAGAGAGCTAAGAATGCAAATTGGATGTTCTAAAAAACTTTCAAAGTTTTGGAAAGTTCTAAATATACTTTCAAAATTCGAAAAAAAACCTAATTCTCATTCCTCAAATAAAAAGTATTTTAAAAATATTTGAAAAAAATAATTTAAACCACATTCAGAGGAATATTGTGTTCTTCTTAAAGCTCTCTACCCCTCCCGTCTCCAATCTCACCTTCTTTTCCACCTATTGACCTTCGTTAAGTGCATTAATGGTTGTTATAAATTTGCATCTCCACCTATCAAACACAATGTCAACCCCAACTAGGCGTCAGTCACCTCTATGGCTTTTCTTCTCGACTCTCGATCAATGATGCAGATTCGTTGTATTGTATGTCTCTATCACATTATTTTTTTTCAAGGTTGATTTACATATGTATAACTAGGAGATATAGTACCAAAGTAATCGAGTTTTCACTTTAGACTTGAATAAAGATAAAGTGATGAGTAAAGATAAAGTAACTGACCCTATTAGTACCTATCATTACTCGTTCTTAACTTTTTTAATTGGACATATTTATCTCATAATTGTTTTAGTAGTTTACCTTCTGAACTTTTTTAATTGGACATATTTATCTCATAATTGTTTTACTAATTTACTGTAAGTGGTTATTGATTGTTTTTTTTTTTTTGTTAATAATGTGTTCATTTCATATGATTCTTGTTTATTTTTATTTTTTAGGTAAAGGAAAAACACATTTGATGTTGTATGATTACTACCAGCAAAATTTCTAGCTCCGCCCCTACATCTTGTAACCCATAAAGTTACTGACCAAGAGAATCACATAGTTCTTTTGCATATTCGACATTTTGATAGATATCAAAAAGATAGTCGGACAAACTATATGGCCATGACAGATGTAGTCATCATTATCCCATTTTGATCTCCTCATTGTTGCCTCCAAAGTTTCATTTTCAGCCAATTCTGGTATGGGTGTACTCAAAACATACACCACTTTCAGAGTGGTTAGGAGAAATTTCATTGTTGCCTCCAAAGTTTCATTTTCAGCCAATTCTGGTATGGGTGTACTCAAAACATACACCACTTTCAGAGTGGTTAGGAGAAATTTCATCTTCTTCTGCCATCTATGAAAGTTTTAGCATTCAAACTTCACCAACTTGTCAAACTTACTTGTCATGTCCTTCACAAAAGCGCCACTTGCAAATGTCATAGAATACTTCAATTTTCCTTAGAGATTTGTGGTACGATAGCACTTGGAATTCTGAGAATCGTGATGATACTTTCAAATTGAAGTATATCAGTGGTACTCCTAAAATCAACAATTGAATAAGACTCAAAATAAAAGAAACAAAAACAAAGAATGAGAGATTATGAATTTCGTGTATGTACCATAAAATATGACCATAATTGGTTATAAATCGTATTTGTCTGAAAACTATCATAAAGTAGTTTTGTATGTCCCAAAACTGTCCAAATTGTAACAAGATAGCTTCCAAGAGCCTAGGGCTCTGCCCCTTGGACCCTGCCAGGGTTGTCACCCCTTGGACGACCCCGCTTCCAGGGGTTGTGCCCCAACCCCCGTTCATTCAGGGACTTAGCCCCTAAATGACAATTATACTTTGAATCTTGATCAAACTTAAATAAGTCTGCACTCTGCACCTCCCTTACTTAATGTTTATCAAGATTGTATTTGGTCAATAAATTAATCCATTACTCTTAAATACATATTGATAATACAAATCACCAATACATCTCTAGTTGCACTACACGATACTAGCTATTTTTGCAAAAGACATGCTATAGGGATGTAAATTAGTTTGGAGCTAGCCCGAACTGGACTGGAAACGTAAGAACTGAAAACCGATTAAGCAGGGAGTGGGAAACCAAGAACATAACCAAATACCACTACCTAGTTCCAGTTCCGGTTTGGGTTCAGTACTATTACGAAGTGTACTATCTAAGTAGGTGTTTGATACCGAAACTAGACCGAATATCACTAATTTGTTCCAACTGATTCAACTACTAGTTTGGTTTTTCGGTTTTAAAGATTGTAACGCTATGTTTGCATCCACACTCGAAGTAGTTCATTCCAATCAAGCAAATAGATTGCCATTCACTACAAGAATCGAGGCCTATAGGGACCACAAATATCGTCTCTATAGGTTAAAAAAGTCGTCCCAATAGGTGTCCGGGACGACATGTCGTCTCTATAGCCCCGTCGCAATAGATAGTTTTTGCCGTTGCTATAGATATCGTCGCAATAAGCTACCTTTAGAGACGATATGTTGTCCATGTTGGTTCGTCACTATATGTTTTAAGTCCCATAGATAAGGTTATAGAGACGACATGTCGTCTCCATAAGTACAACTATAGAGACGACATGTCGCCTCCCTACATAAATCTATTTCATACATCATGCGACATCCTATAGCAACAACAGATCGTCATAGCTGATGCACCTGTAGAGACAATGTGTCATCTCTATAGATGCACCTATAGAAACGACATGTCGTCTCTATAGGTATGCCCACAAACTTTTGAAAAATTTCCAGTTTCTCACACCTTTTTTCCCATGTGCAGTTGAATAAACACCATGATAACATAAAAGCGAACTTTTGAAGCACAACATAAAAACAACAATAACAACTATAAACTAGTGTTTTATTGATTAGGGAACTGTAACAAGGAAGAAAAGAAAAACCATAGAATTCACCAATAATTAGAAAGTAATTAACAAACTAATTAGACGCACAATCTTATCACCTGATGGTTGTTAGAAGTAGCAAAATACAATTACTTATCACCATATGATTGAAGTCTTGCACAAATCACTTCTTGAATGCTTCATTTCCTTCACTATAACCAAAACAGTGAAATGAAATATACACTTAAATAGACAAATAAAATAACTTTGGAAACATAAAGTTCTTAATTTCCACATAAAGTTCTTGCAATCTGGAGAGTAATTAACATATTAAAATATGATTGAAGGAATTATACACACATTTAAGTATAAAATTACACTTACAGATCATAAAGATATTAGCTCATCTTTCCCCTGTTTCAACAAAAACCCCACAAAATTCAAAAAATCCAACTGGTTAAAAAGGAGATAGGGCCAATAATCATTTTCTTCTTACCTATATTTCGGTGGATAAAGAGAGAGGTTTGATACTAACAAGAAATATTATAAATGCTTCAAAAGGTAACCAAATTTGTATCAAAATGATGAAAAAAAATGCTTAAACCATTAAGTTCAATTAACAAGTAAAACACTGCAGCTGTAAAAGTAACTAAATTTTATGCATGAGATTGATTGATTACCAGTTTAGGGCCTTCATCATAATCATAACATAATGCTGCAGCTGCAAGTGCATCCATGCTGTTATGAACAGCAAGATTCCCCTAAAAAGTAAAATGTATACAAATGATTACAGGAAAAAAAAAATCATAAAATATGACCTAATGAAGTTCATTATGAACTAACCTTTAAAGGCACCTTTGGTGGCTCAGAACAAGTAGAGCAGAATCCTAAAGTTTCATTATGATGTCATCAATGAACTAAAAAAATAATGTATTTCTGTTTTTTACAAGATGAAAGGCATTATAGAAATAAAGAAAGACATGCCTTGTACATGAAAAGTCTTTGCAAATATTGAATTTCTTCATCACCTCATTTGGAGATAAAGATGCAGTTGGAATTGTATCAAATCTCTTGGAGATTCTAGATTCAGCAATAGATACAGGCACATAAATTGTAGAACCCTTCTTCATCACCTCATTATGTTTAATCTGTTTGTTGAATCAAACTAAAAGAAATTAATCACCATATTATGTTATGTTATGTAAGACTAAAATCTTAAATGGTATCCGATCTACCCTTTTCAAAATTTTTGTTTGTCCTTGTTTCCCTTCTTCATGACACTCCATTTTCACCTATAAACAACATTAAAGCCTACATGTTTTAAAAAGACTGTAGCTTTTGTCATGTCACAAAAAAGAAATGTACTCACAAGGCCCTTGTTGAAATGTGATTGGTGACAGAGGGAGTGACATCAGCAAAGTAATACTTCATCCAGCTAATGGCAGTGATATGAGAAGCATTCTTTCTAGGAAGAGAATGAGGTGGCAATAGTGTTAGAAAGTCGCACAACACAATCAGGTAGTGGAGGAGACACTCTGGAAAACCGCTCGTCAGCCACATCATTGCACATACTACCTGAAATAATAACTTTTCAACATCTTTTTAGTTTTTACTAATTCCTTCCAATTTGCATTATTTTTCCCAAGTTATAACTTTTCTATGTATCTGAGTCCCATGTAGTAAACTCACTTTTATAATCTTGAACATTAGGTTTCAAAAGTTGTCATAGTTAGACTATTTTCATGCAATAACAAGAAACATTTATAGTAGTTGATCAAAATATAAAGGTAATGACCATTCACAAACACTTAGCTAGCTTCAAATAGCAAGATTATGAACAGATCAATAGAAACATTACACATTTGTCTTTTTTTTTTTCCTAAAAACCTATAGTTAAGATCCCAATTTGGATTGTGCCTTGATTGAAAAATACTTACGAGCATGTAATAAAGGAATAAAAAGTGCTGGGAGGAATATTAATTCTTATCTAGACCATGCTTGACGCATTCCATTAATTACATTTACATATACAATAATACTTTGGTAGCTATAAATTACATGAAGATATTCACAATCTGGTTCTTGAAGTGAACAGTATTGAATTATTGATGAATCAGGCTTTCTCTAAATCGCCTTCTGTCAATAAAGTTAATAGACCACTTTAGCAGGTAGCTCTAAAATGGTAGCACATCCAAATTGAATAGCTAATTCCCTAATATCAAGTCGATCATGTACTTCATCATGAAATGATTGTTTAATGTTTGATCTGATACATTATACATATCAATTGAGTAAAAAGCATGATGATGATATGCAAAGCAAAAGATATGAACACGCTTGACACAAATTCTGTTGTAGATCACATTGAAAGATCTAAAGTAAGGCTTCTCATACATCCTACTCAACTTTATTGCGGTGTGACGATCGAATAGAAATTGATGAAAAAAATCATAACAGAGGCAAACAACTTATGATTCCGGAATCCGCCATTAGATGAATCAAATTGAAGATCAGAGACGTGACAGTGCTCAAAGGCTTTACAGACGAATTGCTTCGATTCCTTAAGCCCTAACTTCCTTGTAATATCCGACAAATCCATTTCAAGAAAGAGTGAGGGAGAAAGAGAAACAATCGGTATTTGAGTTCTATAATTGCTGTTGTGAATAGAGGAATATAAAAAGAAGAAAAAAAAAATCCTTTTAGGTCTGTAGGGACGAGGTATCGTCTCTACAGCTTTTTCACAAACCCGCCAAAGTTCCCGTGTTATTGAGACAACAATTTGCCTTTATAAATTAACCGGTCAAAAAAATTGGTCAACCCTATAGAGACGACATGTCGTCCCTATAGGTCCTCTATAGTAACGACATTTGTCGTCCCTATAGGTTGCGTCCCTATATCTACTTATTCTTGTAGTGTTTGTTGCAAATATAAACATTACATTTTTTTTGAACGGGGCAAATACAACATAAACAGTTAAAGTTTACACGGCGGATATTTTATCAAAATATATGAAGCAAATAAAGGTTGCACCAATAGGAATATAAGATTGAGAATATCCTCAATCAACATTTACATACAACACCAAAACCCCAATTAACACTCTGAACCAAACCCTACCACTAAACAATGAAACATCGGTGCAAAGCCAGGCGATTAAAACAAAATTCTCCGGCCACGGGCTCAGGCAACAAACCTTACTCTACAAACAGCTTGTGGGTTTAACAACGCCGGAAGCTCTTCCTGCTGCATTAACGCAATATGCAGACGCCGGAAGCTGGTTCTTGAAGCTCAGGTTCACATCTTGAATCGTGATTCCCCTACATGGATTCTTCTTACTGCAATCAAACTTCACCGCAACCTTCGTCGCCGATGTCCCATGCACGTCTTGATACTTCACGTTACTTATTTTCACACCGGAAACCTGCAAACCGTTCCAAAACTTATGCGTCTTTGAACAAAAAACTCAATAAAAACTCATCCAAACTCCAAAGAGAATTAACATTTTGAAAACATACCTGACGAGGACAGTTTTTGCTTCCAGGGCAGTAGTTTTGGTCGATGACAATTGGGTTCTCGACGTTGGTCATGACGGCGTTTTGGAAGAGAACGCCATTAACGAAACCACTGCTCGGCCTCGCCCATGCCTTGATCCGCAGCCCGTTATCTGTGTCTTTGAAAGTAACCCTCTTCACTGTAACGTTCTGCACCCCTTCTTCTTTTAAGTCCTTCCCTAAGCTTCCAATGCTACAATAACACACGCCATTAATCATTACAACTTTACAGATTCCTTTAGAATTTAACCTCTTGGGTACTTACCTAATGCCATGTCCTGGCCCACAAGCGACATTTTCGATCCATAGATTGGTTGTACCAGGGCCAATGGAGACACAGTCATCACCGGTGCTGATTTTGGAGTTCAAAATAGATACTCCGGTGGACAACTGCACGTGGATGCCGTCAGTATTTGGACTGTTCCACGGCGCCACCACGTTCACCCCAACCACCTTCACGTTATTGCAACCGTTCACCACGATGTGGAACATTTGGCTGTTCAATGAACTCAACCCACTCACCACAACATTTTTAGAGTTGAAGATCGCTAAACTCTGCACAATTCAAGTATTCAACCACCATCCTCGTTTCAAAAACAAAATTAAGCAGCAGTTAATTAACCACGAAAACAAAGAGATCAATCAATGATTACCGTCGCTCCGGAGGGGCAGTTTCTTCGGGAAGCCTTACAAGCCCATAAACCAGCACCCTGAGCATCAAGAATGCCACCGAGAATGGTTACTCCTTCAACTACATTAAACCGAAGCCAATACTCAGCAACATAATTGGAAGGAGCCACAAGGGTGCCATCGATACGAATGGTGATAGCTTTGTTCTTGCATGGACCACTGAATCGTAACCCACCAACCAAATACCTTCCATTTGGGACGTAAATGGTTGCAGGTTTGGATGAACCACATGCACCAGACCATGCAGCCATGAATGTTTTGGTCGAGTCTGTTCTCCCGTTGGTTTTGGCTCCCATTGTTCTGACATTATACGTTGTAGCGACGGTGGATTCCATGAAGGAGAAGACGACGACAAGTGCAATTACCAGAGGGTTCGCCATGGTTGTGGAGATGGTGGAATTGAAGAGGTGGATGGGTGGTTATTTATGAGGGAGATTGTAGAGCTACCATCTAACTGTATTTAATTAGCACTAATCATCCTTATTTAATCGATTAGTTAATGTAAAATATAAGTCAACACACTGTTTCCCATGTATATTTTGCTGCTGCTATGGATGTTTGTACCGTATAAGTTGAATAAAATACGAATTTGAAGAATTATTCGGAGATCATGGATTGATCCTCAAATAACGGACCCGATAATTGTAGAAACATGTCTTGTTTTTTTATAAACATAAAATATTACTATAATTTAATTTAATTTGTTAGAATATTGTTTTTGTTTAAATGCGTAAGAAAGAAATCTACCATGAAATTTGAAAATAGTATAGTATTTATTAAAGACATTTAAAGAGACTGTTGTAGAAGTTTAACGAGCAACATGCATTGAATTTGTTGATTATATGAACTTGTGTTTGTAACCGTGGTATTTTATGTTGCGTCTCATGACTTGTTACAACGAAGTTATATATTTTTAAAGAGTAACATAACAAAATGAATCTTGAAATGTATATTAGGTCTCATGACTTGTTTTCTCAAGGTCGTGTCCTCTCGATTGAGTTGTGGGTTAGGATTGCTATTTGGTGAGAGGAGGTTTGTAATCCTCTTATCCTTAAGTCACCTCATTACTTGGGGATTCGATTCGGTTGACGATGCGGTGGTGATGGTTTTTTGAAAAGCTTGTGGAATTCTATCAGGACGTTTGTTCCTAGGAAATCTGAATTTCTTTATAATATTATTCATATAACATTTTTCTTTCTAATACATAAAAAAGCTAAAATTAACGCTTGGTTTTAAACCCCAATTTTAGCTTCATTTGTTTGTAGTGATTTTTTTTTTCTAACTCGTTGTTAGAGTTCCAAAAGTTCCAAAAAAAAAAAAAAAGAAAAACAAAACAAAATGAATCATAAGAGTTAATTTATGCAACCATTTCTAATCAAAACGTATATCATTTAGAATATTTATAAAACGTATGACATGAATTCATATATTCATAAAAAAACTTGGTAATAAAATATATTATTGTTACATTGGTAATAAATCTATTTAATTATATAAATAAATAGTTTATTGTGTTGGATGAATAAGGTATCAACATTTCTTTCATATAATTATGTAAACTGTTATTTGCGAATATATTCAAAAGATCTATATAAATTCCAAAGAAACTGACAAAATCTTATACCTCATTAAATAAAAATAAAAAGTAAAAGACAAACTATGTAATAGCAATGATTTGTCATAAAATAAAATAGCCTGAAAACTTGTGAGTGCCTTAAAATACCCATATATTTTAATGTGCTACCACCGAGAAATTATGGGTGAAATTCTTATTTCTAACAGTAGTTTGTTGTTTTATATCAAGCTCACTACAAATTTGGGGACCCCCACTGTGAATATTTCGTTTTGGCATGTGTTTTGTTATTTTGTGAAATTATGTTTACGAATGGCAATGCGAAATTGTCATTTTTACAACAAAATTGGTATAAAAGAGAAACAAGTTTTACTGTTTTTCATTTATAATCAAATTAAAATACTCACTTCTTTGTTAATTTCGCGTAGCCGCGTAGGGAATGTATCATAGAAGATATCATATCGATAGAAGAAGAAAGGGATAACAAAAATGGAAAAAGAAAACATTAAGTTAAAAAAACACTTTTAAGCTACGCAAATACTTTTACCATCTAGAAAATGAAATTCAAGTGAGACAAGGAATAATTGATGGCCAAAAAAGCTATTTCAGTTATGATTTTTGGTTGTGGGTCAAACCCCCCTTGAGACAACTAGGGTCCTTAGATCCTCCAGCATTTTACGGAGGCAATCATCTAGATCATGAAGAAGATACAAATCCTCTATAATATGGGTGTAGATTTGAGAGTGTAACTCTATGATATATATATATATATATATATATATATATATATATATATATATATATATATATATATATATATATATATATATATATATATATATATATATATATATATATATATATATATATATATATATATATATATATATATATATATATATATATATATATATATATATATATATATCCTCTTATGCTTGCAATTTTCTTTAGCCGAAAGCATTCCAAAAAAACGGAGACTAATCTAATCTCGAAAGAAAAGCTTTACTTTTATCAACCCACGTTCCTGACTTCAATAGATTAAAATTGGAAAAATGACTTAGGATGGTAACTACATCTTATCCGTGTTCATATATTGACAACTTCTTCTTTTTTGTACATAATAAAACAACTAACTTATTTTAACTATTTAAATTACACCAATATTACCGGTTAATATTTGTTTTAATCGGTAACTCAAATGGAAAATGACTTAGGAGGGCAACTACCTCTTATCCGTGTTCACATATTGACAACTCCTTATTTTTTGTACATAAGAAAGCAACTAACTTGTTTTAACTATGTAATCCCAAAAATTATGAATAAAAATTTCGTTTTTAATTTAATACCAAAACCATAATTGTCAAACCATTAATTTAATACTCCGGTATCGGGCCCCGCCCGACATCAGGCCCTGTCTGGCATCAAGCCCCGCTCGGTATACAAATCTGTCTCTCTTAGGTCCCGCCCACTAAACACATGCAATCATATAACATGCTAACACATAAAGAAACATACTCTACCGTATCTCTGTCCTAAGAAACATACTCTACTAATAATGAGATACGGAACTTCGTCCGTACTCAACTAGTTCCAGCCAGGGCTTCAACAATGCAAGGTGAGTCTCCTCACTGTGTGAATGGGTCTAAGGCCACAATGTTAGCCCATGTAGTCTATGAGTAGGAAGATCTGGGGGTTAGCCCTAGGCATTGTATGCTAGTATGTTATTCCAGACCAAGGTCCGATGTCGGGCGGGTGCCTGATGAATGTTTGCATGTTAGATTATACTTGTTGTCTGTGTGATACTTGTATGTGTCTGGTAAGGAGGTGAGTGTGGGCGAAGTCCCATATCTCATCACTAGCTGAGTACGGACGATGTTCCGTATCTCATTATTAGCAGAGTATGTTTCTTAGGACAGGGATATAGTATAGTATGTTTCTTTATGTGTTAGCATGTTATGTGATTGTATGTGTTTAGCGGGCGTGACCCAGAGACAGGTGGGGCCTAAGAGAGACAAACTTGTATACCGAGCGAGGCTCGATGCCAGACAGGGCCTGATGCCGAGCGGGGCCCGATGTTGGAGTATTAAATTAATGGTTCGACAATTATGGTTTTAGTAGTAAATTAAAAACGAAATTTATGGTCATGATTTTTGGGATGTTACACAGTTAAAAACAAGTTAGTTGCTTTCTTATGTACAAAAAATAAGAAGTTGCCAACATGTGAACACGGATAAGAGGTAGTTACCCTCCTAAGTCATTTTCCCTTTGAGTTACCGGTTAAAACAGTTATTAGCCAGTAATATTGGTATAACTTAAACAGTTAAAACAAGTTAGTTGCTTTATTATGTACAAAAAAGAAGAAGTTGTCAATATGTGAACACGGATAAAAGGTAGTTACCCTCCTAAGTCATTTTCCCGACTAAAATTAGCCATATATTTATATTTAAGTCTAGTTTTTACATTTACTTAATTAGATGCCCTTGCATTAATTATATTAGGAGTGAGTATGGGTCGGAGTTGGATCGGTTTTGACATAAAACAGAAGAGCATCGGTTTCCAAGAATTAAAAGTCAAATCAATGGGTTCGGTTTATCAGGTTTTCTAATCGGTTTTGATTTAAACCAAACCGTAAGCCATTACTTAAAGCACCTCAAGTCATGACTTATATAAGGCTAAAGATGGCTGAAGTTATGATCCCTCAAAGTTAAGCTTAATAAAGCATGAGAATTGTAGCAAAATAAAAGGACCAAAATAAAGGAGACAAGTTTCAAACTAGCTACGTCTAATATAATAACCCAACGCCTTAACCACCAAACAAAGCTTTTATTTGAATTTATAACTCATGAAACACACACACACACACACACACACACACATATATATATATATATATATATATATATATATAATTCACGGAATACATGTGTTTTTTAATATTTGGTTTGTTTTGGTTTTTATTTGCGTTTTGAAATATAGGAGACAAGTTTCGAACTAGCGACCTCTAGTATGATAACCCAATGTCATAACCCCTAGACCAAGACTCTATTTGTATTTATAAATCATGAAACACACACACACACACAAACACACACACACACATATATATATATATATATATATATATATATATATATATATATATATATATATATCATGCCTCCTAGACACACTGGAAAGTACCAAAGACGCTTGATTATATGTCATGACTGGCTAGTCACCTTTACCACCTGGCACCTATTCATGCTTAGAAAGGAATGGCCCTTGACAACTGAATTCCAGCCTGTAGCTCGCATGGGAAAGTCAGTAGATGACAACCCAACACCTGGTGACTTTAGTGCGGGTGCACGCAACACTACCATGGCTAAACCAATCACGAATCAGGCAGGGGACAATGGTATGATTTACCAATCAACGCCCCTGCCTCGATAGGGTTTGACACCCCTATCTCAACGAGTGGGATCCGTGCCCAATCTTCACTATAAAAGGCTCTGTACCTCCAATAGTAAAGGGATGTCAACCTTAACTCTCTTTAGCCTCTCTCACACACACACACACACACACACACATATATATATATATATATATATATATATATATATATATAATTCACGGAATACATATGTTTTTTAATATTTGGTTTGTTTTGGTTTTTATTTGCATTTTGAAATATAGGAAACAAGTTTCGAACTAGCGACCTCTAGTATGATAACCCAACGTCATAACCCCTAGACCAAGACTCTATTTGTATTTATAAATCATGAAACATACACACATACATACACACACACACACACACATATATATATATATATATATATATGTATATATATATATATATATGATATTATGCCTCCTAGACACACCGAAAAGTACCAAAGATGCTTGATTATATGTCATGGCTAACCAGTCGCCTTTACCACCTAACAACTATTCCTGCTTAGAAAGGAATGGCCCTTGACAGCTGAGTGCCAGCCTGTAACCCGCATGGGAAAGTTAATAGACGACAACCAAACACCTGGTGACTTTATTGCGGGTGCATGCAACACTACCATGGCTAAGCCAATCACGGCTCCGGCAGGGGACAATGGTATGATCTACTGCTCAACGCCCCTGCCCCGATAAGGGTCTGACACCTCTATCTCAACGAGTGGGATCCATGCCCAATCTTCACTATAAAAGGCTCTGTACCTCCAACAATAAAGAGACCTCAACCTTAAGTCTCTTTAGCCTCACACTTTACATATAATCACTTCTTTACCATAGACTGACTTTACTATTGGATCGATCTCCTGGGACCTCCTCCCGGAGATCAGCTGACGACATGTTTACCTGTTGTGACTGCAGACTTTCGTCAGAGAGCTTCCATTCACTCTCTTAAGTACACGTCAAAGATCTGATATCTCATCAGTGGAACCATCCGATTGTTGAGACAACGATACTGAAAGCCCAAAGTCCCAAACACTGATCATGGATAACAACGATGAAGGAGGTACCAACAACACAGAGCAAACCCCTATTCGATCAAGGACATCCATGGATTCAGTCCTCACTGAAACAAGTCGAACACCCATCCATACCATCGCATACGCGCCCACATTGTGAATGTAAATAAATAAGTCCTGGGTACCCACACTCACACCAACAAGTAAACTGCAGTCAACTTAGACCAGCATCGCTCCAAACGTGAAGGAAATACCATCCTCTTTACTCTCCTGTAACGCACCACCATTTACACCGCTAAAGATAGGAATGTAGCCTTGCGTACAAGTGCAGACAATGCCAAACTTCCAGCCAATTTACTCAACACCGGTGTGTTAGGTTTTAGTTCAAAAATAGTTTCATAAACTAAAAAATATGGCAACGGAATACTTTAATTTTTGAAGTAACATAAACATTTTATACCTACCAAGGATCTTCTTGCAAGTTATAAAAAGATTTAAACACCAACCAAAGAAAGGATGAAGAAATAACAAGCATTGTAGTTCTTTAAGTCCTCTTGGGAGGCTTGGAAGTTGATGAAGAATGTGGAACCTTTAAGACACCAACAATGACTCAACTTGATGTAGATGCTAGTCCAAAACTCTTAAACTCTTAATCTTGAAGTTCATAACCAATATGAACTTCAAGAGAGCAAAAGATATACAAGTAATCTTCAAGAACTCAAAGCAAAGAAGAGGTGGAGAGTCTCCAAGAGAGCTCCCGATCATTAGAAGGGAAAAAGAATGAGCAAGTCATTCAAGAATGCAAGCCTCTTATTTATATGCATAAAGTGAAGTTATTAACCATTAGTAACTTCCACTTTATACAAGCTTGTCCCCATGTCATAAGAGTTTCCCCCATGCTTCTAAAGACATGTATACTTTTGAGAAAGCCATATCTTTATCTTCTTTTTATCCAAATTTTAAAAATTGTATAAAAAAGAGGAAAGTTAGTTTAATTTTATAAACTCAAGGTTTATAAAATATAAACTTTGTGTTTTGAGTAAAAGACAAAAGGTTTTCAACTAGACCAAAAAGTTGTGCATGACTTATTAGTTCATACCATATGAAATAATATAATGTTACTTGCTAATGAAATTTAATATTTCTATGAAACAAATAATTTCCAATTTAATTATAAGAGTTTTATTGAATATTTATTAAAATCAATTTCTTATAAATAATCAATTGTATCAAGTTGTTATTAGTGTAACCCATTAGTATCATATGTTATTTAGCAATATCACTTTAATATGAGTCTTGAGCATACTAGACCTTTCAATCTCCCACTTACGCAAACTCATATTAGAGTGATATAGATAGTGGTGGACGTCTAGCAACATTTCACTACCCCCAAGACCATATGACTTTTTTGTGCCATTCTATCAACGCCCAATTCCCAAAAGCTCAAAGCTACAATTGGTGTATAAGGTATGTTTATCAGTTATCCCTTTACTACAGACATCATGTTAAACATGAGATTCGGATCGCGATCAATCTCATAAGTTGTTCAACTATTGGTAAGGTGCCTTAGATGTCTAACTCTCAGCACATTAGAGGAACAAATCCCATGTTGACTACATAATCCTCTTGTATATTTCACACCTACCTGAAAATGGCTTTTATAACTGTCCGGTTACGGAACAACATTTGACCATTATCAAAGCATAGGACTCCCTACACTTTAGTCCCACTATGTATCTCAGGTATTAAGGATACAAAGATAGTACCTTTTAATAAAGTATCATTCATGATAGCGAATCATGAGATGATCTTGATGTGGGTCAGTTCAATACTAGTTCTCTGACAAGTATCTATGAAACTTGGTTACAACCACTTGTCTACTTTCATCTAGTGAGAGCCAACCAATCCAATTCATATTAGTCTTACTTTATAATTTCTCCCATAGTTATAACCGACTATGAACTTTTAGAATAATAACATTATTCAAGGATTAAACATGTTAATATAGAACACAACAAGTATTAATGTGATGACTATATCCCAATATATCATAACATTATCTAATATTTTTTGTTATAATGTTCCATTATCCAAATACTAAATCCAAATTAAAAACCCATTTCTAGAATAATGAAGTCTTATAGCTGAAGTGTGACCAATTATACTTAGCTCAAAAGAATGACTTTATCAATGGATCTGTCAAAATTTAATTTGTGTGAATTTTTTGAATAATATCATCTCTATTCTTAACTTTACTCTAGGTTAAGTTAAATATCATGGAGAATATGATTGGTGTTCTTTCGTGACATAGATTCTTTTAGCTAGATTAAGTATACTCTCGAGGTCACAAAGATTTCTATGTGATCCTTGAATGGTAGAAATCAACATAGTTTTTAAATGATCCCATTCATCCAATCATATTTGAATACAACTTCTAAAGTAGTGTATTCTTATTTTGTAGTAGATTGTATCATTATGTTTTTCTTGGACCTTATTCCAGCAAAAAATTCCCTTCATTCCATAATGAAGTCAAAATCCAATTATAATTCATAATTATTTGTATCTATTTAGAAATTAACATCTTGTGTAGATCTTTCCATAAAGATCTTTTCTAAACTGATTGTCCTATATACATTCTCTTAGTTCTTCTAAAGTACTCTTAGAACACTCTCTTATTCATCTAGTGACTTAACCATGTATTCAATTAGTATCCTATGACATGCATACAACATGATAAAAAACCATGTCCTGTCCATCATATGGCGTAAATGATGAATCAATTTTCCAAGAAAATAGAATATAAATCATTTCATCTAGTTCAAGCCTATGAGCTATGTACTTTTGAGGCTAGCTGAAAATGGTGCCATATGAAAATGCCAAGAATTCTCTAAAAGAATCTTGTGTCTTGATCCCTTTCAAGATATTGTCAATATATGTATAATGACAAGAAACTTTTAACATTCATTTTACCTATCGTTATAGATTTTACATTCTAGGAACGTATCTTCTCCTTCCTAAGTCTTTCCTTTTAGAAACAATTTCCGAGTCAAGGTGTAAATGGCCTTGCTTAGTCCGAATGTGATTTCAAATGATTAAGTATTTCTCATTCATACAAGATTAGAAATTTCACTATGTTCCCACTAGTTCTTAGTAAACACACATGTTTTATCATTTTGATATAAAAACATAACTTGTGGTTTTATATGAAATGATGATTGTAACATTGAGATGTTTGCTTTATGTCCACAAGTGGATCTCAAGCTCTAAAATTTTTGTTAGGATAACTTGGATTAAGAAAACCTCCAGGCTAATCTATATAGATATCTTCCAGTAGATGTCTATTAAGAAAAACGAAAGACCGGATCTCTATTCTTCCAGCAATCTTCTTTTGATGATAAAAAAGAAAGAAGAGAAAGAACAATCGGTCTTTCTTGAAATCTATTTACTATATCTCATATTAAGAATATGAATTTATAGCAAATAATATCCTTGTTGATCTAATCATAGCTACCTGTGAAAAAGGTTTGATCACAGTCAATGTCATGAGTATGATGAGGACCATAGTTAATGACATGAGTATGAGAAAATCCTTTTACTACAAATCTTGCTTTAAATGTGTATGGTTATCCAAGTAATTAATTCTTTCTAGAAGAATCGTTTACTCCTTCTAGCCTTGTTATAAGGATATATTTTAATCAAGCCCATACTTGATTCTCATACATGGATTACATCTCATTTTCATGACTCAAAGTCATTTATCAAATTCGAGATCTGATATAGGATCCTGTTACTTGATGGATTTTCTAGAAACAATCAATAAAAGCTCATCAATGAGAGATTCCACATTTCTAAAGTCATAGATGAATTCTACCATTAATGCGAACAATTTGTGTTTATGAATAGCTACTATTCAATATTAACAATCCTTGTTAAGGACTAGTTCCAATTATTACTACATAAGGTTATGGTTCTCGAGTTGCTTCAAGTTCCATGTACCTCCCACTTGCTTTGTTATTAGAAGCTTGCTTTCTACTAACTTAGCTTTCACAAGAATAAGAGGAATTATTCTTGGCGGGTTTGCCTATAATAATCTAAGCCACATTTAGAGTATTATACAAATGTGTATTTAATATATTTTTGGGTACATATTTTTAGTCCAACATTGGCTTCAAATCCACAAAACATTGAGTAAGATGAGGTTGGAGCCTTTCCATACTAAGTCTTATAAATTGTTTAATCTACTTATTAGTTGGCATTTGTATTCAAGATACAATTAATAGTGATTGAAGTATTATCCCAAAAAGATTAAAGGAGGATATTTCTACCGATTAGAAAGTAAATCATACCACGTAATATTTAATTCATCCTTTATTATCATTAAGGCCTTAGATGGTTCTTACCGGTTTGCATCTTAACTTTTGAAATCTTCAATAAAGATTTCATAATTATTCTTTACCACATAAAATATAATTAAAAGTACTATAGTTGTTAATAAAGTTGCTTTGGTATCTTGTGCTTAATCTTAGACATTTATTAGAAACGAAATCATAGACCAAAGTGTATAGTTCCTTGATTATTTTCTCTACACGTTAGTGAAAATATTATTATAAATCCTCTACATATAAATAAGGTTCACATATGTCAAATAAACTACATTATTTGCCTTCAAATATCTCTTTCTTGACGTTGGAATATTTAAATGCCATTTATATAACAAAGATAACAATATCAAAGATGAGTTTGATTTAAAACAAGTTTAACTCAAAAGCGTTTGTATATAGAACTTAATTTTATTTACAAAATGTTGATATTTACTTTATAATTATATTAAGAGATCAACTCTCATAAATAGAAGTTAATCATTTCAAAATATGAATATTATCGTTATGAAAAACGATTAAGTAAATTATCAAACATTTGAATACAATAACTGAGACATAAATTTAGACATGCTAAATTCAAAACATACATTGTTCCAAAACAAATATTGTTTTACATTACAAGTAATTTATATTCTAAGCATACATGATAAACTAAACTGCGAGAGTGTAGTTCCAACTTGATTGTGCTCAGCTGGTACTCTTCAATAAATATTTGCAAACCATTTACAAATATTGGATTAACATTTAAGTATCAAGTACCTAAGTGTTATTTGAAAAGTATGAGTTCTATCTAGAAGATACTACAACTACTAGTCTTTTCCAGACTTTCTTTCCAATAAGAGGAGTAAATCCTCTTCTAGTGCTCAGTTTCTTCATAAGAGAAACAAGATCCATCTATGTGGGCCTAGGTAGATTTCTTAGGCTTTAAAGGTGTTCAGTCAATAAAACATGGGCCTCTGGATCACACTAGGTGACTCTCTAGCCTTGCATTATTCCAATGTTTAAACTAGCTTTAAATAAAATATCACTGTATTTATTGGAATATTGCTTGACCTGTTATATCATCAGATATATGTTTAAATTATCCAAGACTTCCTAGAAGTCATGAATAAATTTTCCTAGCTTGATGTTAGTAGTATCTTTAGCATCACAGTGATGCCTTTACTAGGTATCATGTTCAGGTTTATTGCTCAAAGCAATAGTTTAGGACTAAGACCTTTAAGTATATATAATTTCATATCTCTTACGAGATTGTCTCTTAAGACATGAACCCATTCATTGAAGTTGTATCTATTGAATGTTATTGTTTCATTAAGTCATTAAAGAAAAGGATAATTCATGATAATGAGAATGGATTATTTAACTACAAAATTTTAACAAAATTCATTTAGCATTTTCAATATTTAATCTTTAATAATTAATACCCTTTTAGTTTCCAAAAACATTAATCATCAAAGTCTAGTATCCAAGTTGCAAAAAAAAAATAAATGGTTAGGTATCCTTTATCACATCCATTTGAATTCAACTCGATAGATAACGATTATCAATTATATATTACCATATAATTCCTAGATTTATGGGATCACTAATAACAAATTTAATTAGACATGTTTGATCTCATCTATGACTCAAAACTCTCTTGCTTAGGTATCCTTTATCACAAAAGACTTTCGATCAAATTATCCAATTTGAAAAAAATTGTGTAATCGGCCTATAACTTGGTTATAGAAATCGCGAAGACACCCCGATAATCAAAAGACAACACTAAGCGGTTAGGTATCATTTATCAGACTAGTGCATATAAGAGACGTGCGGATGTTTTTCAAAAGGATTGCATAGATTTGAGGTTTGTAAAAAGGGACTTTATATGTTTTATAATTATAGTTTAAAAACATATGATAACATGGTTATTACATGCATATAATAAACCATGGTATCAATATTCAAATGAAAATCACTTTTAAAGGTTCTATATAAAAAGCTAGTTTTTTATATAATTTGACGCAATTCAATTTTAATAACCGGTATTAAGTTTGAATGCATTTGAACATCTATATCTTTAATAAAACTTCATTTTATTACTTATATCTTTGGAGTTTGTATAAGTTAAAAAAATCACCATTTTAAAACTTATAATGGAGTATTTCAAAATTTTACGTTATTAACGATTTTATAAAACCGGGTTTCATTTTTAAAATAATAACTTGTTACTCTTATGTCCAATTTTGACAACCCAAACTCCATGTGATGTTATCCAAAATTATTTTAGCATGTGAAAACTATTTTATCAACTACACATAATAATTGCATAAAATAAACAACACAAACATGCATAAAAAGAGATGAACATAAACATTGCCAACTAATGACATTTTTGTGAGCCAACACAAAAATGTCAAGTCCATTCCAAAAGGGACTTTTAAAGGGACCAAAAACTCATGTAATCTTGTTGTAGAAGTTTCCACTTGAGTAAACACTCATTGCTTGTAAAAGATAGGAAAAACTTCTTGAAGGCTAATATTCTACAATTGTTGCTAAAAGTCCAACAGCTCTTTGTAAACATCATTACGACACTTTTCAGAAAATGTCACTGAAAATCCTGCACACCTTTTAGGCTTGAAAATTGCTCTTTTGTCTTCCAAAATGGTTCCAACTTGATTTCTTGTTACATTTTGTACATATAAATTAATTCTAAAAACTAACCTATTACCTTACAAAAATAACCAAGAAAAGTAATCTATTTAATTATTACATACCATATGAATAAATAAATTATTACAACCATTTTATAACAAAAATAACCAACACAACAACATAACAACACATTGGTCCTTGGATAGTTTATGGGCATCGTATACATCAATATACATATCAGACAACCTTTGTTTTCCTAAGACAAATTTAAATGACAAAAGATGCATAAAGCTTTTGTCACACAATATAACAAAAAAATTTGTCATAGAAAATATGTATGAAATTAGTTTTAAACAAAAACAAGTTATCCATATTCTCCAAAAATTAAGATTTCCAAAAATCAAAAAATCTAACAAAACTTGCAAGGTGGCTCTGATACCAATTGTTGGGTTTTAGTTCAAAAATAGTTTCATAAACTACAAAAATATGGCAACGGAAGACTTTAATTTTTGAAGTAACATAAACATTTTATACCCACCAAGGAACTTCTTGCAAGTTATAGAAAGATTTAAACACCAACCAAAGAAAGGATGAAGAAATAACAACCTTTGTACTTCTTTGGTTCGTCTTGGGAGGCTTGGAAGTTGATGAAAAATGTGGAACCTTTGGAACGCCAACAATGAATCAACTTGATGTAGATGCCAGTCCAAAACTCTTAAACTCTTAAGCGTGAAGTTCATAACCAATATGAACTTCAAGAGAGCAAAAGACATGCAAGTAATTTTCAAGAACTCAAAGAAAAGAAGAGGTGGAGAGTCTCCTAGAGAGCTCTCGGCCATTAGAAGGGAAGAAGAATGAGCAAGCTATTCATGTAACACCGTAAAAATTAAAACAATTTTTTGCATTTTCAAGCACATTTTTACAAACTCATTCTTTCATAAAATGTCATAGTATCATGTCTTTGTTTCGCAAAATATCTCCCAAGATCAAAATACATAAAATCCCATGTGTGTGTACGAATCAAGCCGGCGCCTTCCCGTGCATCACTGGTACCTGAAACACATAACACATAACACGTAACACTGTAAGCATAAGCTTAGTGAGTTCCCCAAAATACCACTCTAACACATATTAGCCGCTCGAGGCTGTAACTCTGTCGACCCTCTAGTCAATGTATCTCAGTGGGGCCCTCCAGCCCAACTCTCTGTGGGCCCTCTGGCCCTAACTCTATGGACCCGAAAGTCCCAACTCTGAAACTCTAAGTCATGCATATCACATATCACAATAAATCACAACAGATAAATATCATGCAAATACACTGCATATAACTCTATAGTACTCTGTCACATAACTCTGTTACCACACTAGGTAAAGTATAGTGAGAAGACTAACCTCAGGCGTCTCGGTAAATCTCTGACTCGATGTAAAATATTGCCTAGCCTCTGCCTATTCACATAAATAAATACTCTTATAAATATAACTCTCGAGACTAGACTCAACCTGTCATTGGCACCCTCAGAAGGGTAAAAGACTATTTTACCCCTCTCTTGTCACAAGGACTCCATTGATGACCAAACCCTAAAAGTCAACAAAAGTTAGCGATCACACTCTGACCCTACTCGCCGAGTGCACCCTGGTGACTCGGCGAGTTCCCACATGTCCTCTAACTCTTGTCCCGCTTGACACGCCGAGTCCCTCCCTATGCACGACGAGTCACACCAGTCATGAATCGCGGGGCCTCTCCGAATCAACTCGCCAAGTCTCAAGAACAACTCGGCGAGTACCGCCTTGAACTCTAGTCCTCTAACCCCCTCCTGACTCACTGAGTCATCCCCCAACTCGGCAAGTCTACTGACTGAGCAATTTACGTGAAACCCTAACCCTACTCGCCGAGTCTCAAGAACAACTCGGCGAGTTCATGCCATGCACAAACTCTACTGACCTCCTGAGGTCAGAGCTGTTTCCCCAAACCATAGATCTGGCCTCCCCAAGCATGAATGTCACGTAAAGTTCGAAACCTGATGCTTGTATAACCACAACAAGGCATCAAAAGGAGATTTAGTCCCAAAAATGGCAACCTAAGTCCAATAACCCCAAACTGATCCATAAAGCTCCAAGGGTTAAGGTCTCTAGACCTCTTTGAGTCCAGATCCAAGGCACAAACTCGAAAAGGGACCATTTGCTCCACATAATCACTCTCCAAAGGGGTTGGAAAACCCTAACTCTAATGATCAACACCAAAACTGAAGGAGGTTCGAACTATTACCTCAAAATGAAGTCTCTGAACTCTGGAACTTCTTGAATCGCACCTCCTCTTTGCTCTTGTGACCTTCTTCTTGCTAAACCAAAGATACAAGGATCAAAAAGTGACTTCTTCTCCCTCACAACGATTTGGCTCACTTAGGGTTCTCTCAATGGACTGGTAGCCGCAATGGGAGGCTATAAGTGCCCTTAAATAGGCTCCCAACCCGGGGAATTAGGGTTTCATTAAACAACGTGGACTCGCCGAGTCCGGACGTGAACCCGGATGAACATCCGCGACCCTACTCGGCGAGTCTTAGCTCCAAATCGCCGAATTCCTCCACAAACTCTAAAATAATTAAATAAAGTAATATACTTGGGAATTCAGGATGTTGCAATTCTCCCCCACTAGAATCAGACTTCGCCCTCGAAGTCTCACTCTGGAAACAACTCCGGATGCTGCTCATGCATCTCGCGCTCCGG
Organism: Lactuca sativa; assembly: GCF_002870075.4. Classification (NCBI taxonomy): domain Eukaryota; kingdom Viridiplantae; phylum Streptophyta; class Magnoliopsida; order Asterales; family Asteraceae; genus Lactuca; species Lactuca sativa. The sequence goes on along the minus strand of NC_056623.2, from coordinate 98,434,969 downwards.
CTCCCAAGTAAGCTCTGACCCTTTCCGGTGTTGCCACTGGACCTGCACCAGAGGCACCTCTTTGTTCCTCAGAACCTTGATCTTTCGATCCTGAATAGCCACCGGTTTCTCAACGTAGATCAGGCCCACATCCACCTGAATATCCTCTAATGGCACAACTGCCGACTCATCGGCTATACACTTTCGCAACTAGGACACATGGAAAGTGTCATGAATCTGACCTAGCTCTGCAGGTAGCTCCAAACGGTAGGCTACCCTGCCTACCCTCGCGATCACCTGAAAAGTACCAATATATTGGGGCCCCAACTTGCCCCTCTTCCTGAATCGGATCACTCCTTTCCAAGGAGAGACCTTCAGGAGTACAAAGTCGCCGACCTGGAACTCGAGCTCGGGCCGGCGCCTGTCCGCATAACTCTTCTGACGACTCTGTGTGCGGTCAATAACCTCTGCCTGACCTGTTGTGTCTGCTCATTCGTCTGAAGCACGATCTCGGTACTACCCATAATACGCTGCCCGACCTCTCCCCAGCAAATGGGGGTCCGACACCTTCTCCCATACAACAGCTCAAAGGGTGGCATACCAATGCTCGAATGATGGCTGTTGTTGTAGGAAAACTCTGCCAAGGGAAAATACATGTCCCAACTCTCACCGAAATCCAACACACATGCCCGGAGCATATCCTCGAGCGTCTAAATCGTCCGCTCGCTCTGTCCGTCAGTCTGCGGGTGGTATGTTGTACTAAAGTGCAGCCTGGTACCCAATTCCTCATGAAACTTCTTCCAGAATCTGGAAGTGAAATGCACATCTCGGTCTGAGACAATCGAGATCGGCACTCCATGCCGTGATACCACTTCCATCACATACATCTCTGCCAACTTCTCTGCGGAAGAGCTCTCCCTGATAGCAAGGAAGTAGGCGCTCTTTGTCAACATGTCCACAATCACCCAAATTGCATCGACTCCCCTAGCAGTCCTTGGCAATTTGGTGATAAAATCCATGGTAATCTGTTCCCACTTCCACTCGGGTACCTCCAACGGCTGCAACTTACCATGCGGTCTCTGGTGCTCGGCCTTAACCCTACGACGGGTTAAGCATCTCTTAACAAACCACGTGACATCCCTCTTCATACAGGGCCACCAATACTCCCTCTTCAGATATAAATACATCTTAGTGGCCCTAGGGTGGATCGAGAACTTCGACCGATGAGCCTCTTCCATCAAAATGGTACGCGTCCCGCCCACAAACGGTACCCAGATACGACCCTGAAATGTCATAAGCCCCCAGCTATCGGTAACGAACTCCGATACCAACCCGACAACTCGCTATTTCTTCTGGTTTTCTGATCTCACGGTCTCAGCCTGGGCCCCACGAATGGTGTCCAACACCGGAGCCATCACGGTCAATCTCAAACAAACATCTCGCATTGGGGCGCTCTTCGCGCTTCGGCTCAGTGCATCGGCTACAACATTAGCCTTACCCGGGTGGTATAGGATCTCGCAGTCGTAATCTTTTACCACATCCAACCATCTCCTCTGGCGCATATTCAGGTTGGGCTGATCCATCAAGTACTTCAAGCTCTTGTGGTCCGTGTATATGGTACACCGAACCCCATACAGGTAGTGACGCCAGATCTTGAGGGTGAACACCACTGCCCCCAACTCTAGATCGTGGGTGGGATACCTCGTCTCATGAGGCTTCAACTGCCTTGATGCGTATGCAATCACATGCCCTCTCTGCATCAGCACCGCTCCCAACCCCAAGATCGAAGCATCACAATACACCACGAAGTCCTCCATTCCCTCTGGGAGGGTTAACACCGGGGCTTCGCATAGCCTCTGGCGGAGTGTCTCGAAGGAGGCCTGCTGCTCTGGGCCCCATGAAAAAGCGACACCCTTCCGGGTCAACCTGGTGAGTGGCACGACAATCTTGGAGAAATCCCTGATAAATCTCCAATAATAGCCTGCCAGCCCTAAGAAACTCCTGATCTCGGTGGGTGACCTCGGCACCTCCCAACTCATCACTTCCTCAACTTTGGTAGGGTCGACCAATATCCCTTTCTGGTTAACAAGGTGCCCTAGGAACTGGACCTCTCACAACCAGAAATCAAACTTGGAGAATTTGGCATAAAGCCTCTCTGATCTCAGAACTCCGAGGATCTCCCTCAAATGCTCCTCATGCTGCTCTCTAGATCTCGAATACAGCAAATTGTCGTCGATGAATACGATCACCGAGCGATCCAACATCGGCCTGCACACTCTGTTCATGAGATCCATGAACACTGTCGGGGCATTGATGAGTCCGAAGGGCATCACCATAAACTCGTAATGCCCATAACGAGTCCTGAACGTTGTCTTCTGGATGTCCTCATCTCGCACCCTTACCGGATGATACCCAGACCTCAAATCGATCTTGGAGAACCAAGATGCTCCCTGCAACTGATCGAACAAATCGTCGATCCTCGGCAACGGGTAACGGTTCTTGACCGTCAGCTTGTTCAACTCCCGGTAATCAATGCACATCCGGTGTGAACCATCCTTTTTCTTGACAAAAAGGATAGGTGCTCCCCATGGTGAGCTGATCGGCCGAATAAACCCTTTTCCCAGCAACTCCTGAAGCTGCGAGGATAACTTCTGCATCTCTAGAGGTGCAAGGCGATAGGGCACCTTGGCGATAAGCACGGCCCCCGGAATCAAATCGATACTGAACTCCACTTGCCTCACGGGAGGCATGCCCGACAACTCCTCTGCAAATACGTCCGGGAACTCACGCACTATCGGAACCTCATCAACTGACCACGGTCTCTCTGAATCAACTCGCGCATCCATCACATACACTACAAAACCCCTACAGCCCTGTTGTAGACACCACCTTGCCCTAGCGGCCGAACAAAATGCTGACCCAGAACGTGTACCCTTGCCGTACACCGTAAGAACTCCCCCACTAGGGTCTCATATGGTCACCAGCTGTCACTCGCATTCGATAACTGCTCCGAATCTACTCAAACAGTCCTTGCCCACGATGACACAGACATCTCCCATCGCAATAGGAACTAAATCGATCGGGAACCCAACACCGAAAATCTCGAGTACACACCCTCGGATCACCTCTGTGGCATATACCGCCCTCTCGTCAGCTATGGAAAGTCTCAGAGGTCGACTCAACGCCTCACGACTAACACTGATGTGCTGACTAAAAGCCAAAGATACAAAAGACCGACTCGCACCCGAGTCAAATAACACCAAGGCAGGTACAAAACTCACAAGAAAAGTACCTACGCATGACATAATATAAGCACAATATCTCAACATCAAAATAAATACACGAAAGAATACATACCAGCCACGACATCGGGCGCTGTGCGGACCTCCTTCGCGGTCAACTGAAAGGCTCTCCCTCATGCCTTCGGTGCTTCGGCCTTCACTGGCCGGCTCTGAGTAGCTCTGATGGCAGCAGGAGCAGATCCCTGAGATGCTCCCTGTGCTGATCCCCGCAGCTGCGGACACTCTGCCTTCCGGTGTCCGGTCTGGTTGCAGTGAAAACATACTGCAAACCCCTTGGGGCAATCCTTGGCCATAGGCCCCTCCTTGCCATATTTGTATCAAGACCCTACTCTGCACACCCCATTGTGGCTCTTTCCGCACTTGCTACAAGTGCGGCCCCTCTGGTTCCCTGATCTCGAATCAGCGGGCTTGGCCCGCTTGGCTACCGGCTGAGACTGTACCGGTCGCCGATCCCTCCCCTGAGACTCAGCCTCCTCCCTAGCTTGGGTCTCCAGCTCTATCTCCCTATTCCGGGCATTTGCCTGAAGCTCGGCAAATGTCCCGTACGTTGAGTTCGCCACGAAATCTCGTATATCCCTCCTCAAAATGCTCAGATATCGGCTCATACGTGCCTGCTCAGAGGACATGTGCTCTGGGCAGAACATCGCCCGCTCATGAAACATCCTCGTAATCACCGTAACAGACTCAGTACCCTGCTTGAGGGTCAGAAACTCCTGGGCCAAATGCTCCCTCTCCACCTAGGGAACGCACTCATCTCGGAACATAGCAGTGAACCTCTCCCAAGTCACTGCAGCAAGCTCAGTAGGCGTATATTGAGTCGTCACAAACTTCCACCAATCCTTCGCTCCCAAGCGAAGCTGGTTCAGCGCGAACCAAACTCTCAAATGCTATGGAGATGAGCAAGTAAAGAAACACCCATCTATGTCTGAAATCCACCTTATCGCTGCAATCGGATCCTGTGTCCCGTCAAACTCCGGTGGTTTTGTGTTGCTAAACTCTCGGAACAGCAACGCATCACCACCCTGCTGCCTAGTCGCAGCTATAGCTGCAGTGGCCGCAGCAACAGCAGCTTCAGAAAGAGCAGCGTACTTCTCATCAAATGTCTCTTATCAGCGTGGTCTTGATAGACCCGAACATCTCTGGTATCTCTGCCCTGATGGCCGCAGCCACCTCCTCCTGGATTATCCTATGGATCTCCTCATCACTCGTACCACTGGTCCCTGGTGTGTGGCGCGTCCCAACCATGATCTCCCTCTCTCTGAAATACAACGCAAGAATAAATATCAAGGACTCGCTCAAGTATGCTCACACTCGAATACTCCACCCTACTTATCCCTTGGTACTCCAAGGATTCTTACTTGGACTGTGCACTGACCCGATGTCTTCAGTAGTACGGGACCAATACTACCGTCCACACCGCATCAGCATCCACCCCAAGTCCTCCTCCCAGAGTTCCAAATCACAAGTACTCTACTCTCTCTAATCATATGATACTCGCTAGCAGATCTTTCATAACCTCCTCGCTGCTACCTAAACTCTCTGAAGTATTCCTAGCAGCAAGACTCCTCGACTCAGGCATCACATATCACGCCACTCTAGTCCTAATAAGAATACCTAGTCTACTTTAGCATGCATAGCATAGCTCATCATATAATATATCACATCATATCTTATAACACTTATCGTAATGGTATTTTGGGAAATCACCGTTCGGGCGCTGGCTGTTCGTACACACGACTCTGCTCTGTTTGTCTCGTAAGTTCTTCTTTTGAAAACTTATTTTATTATCAAAATTTCCTCAAATCCTCAGCTTGAGTTCGGATACGCCCGAAGGTGCACCCGAATCCCTCAAACCAAGGCTCTGATACCAACTTGTAACACCGTAAAAATTAAAACAAAATTTCGCATTTTCAAGCACATTTTTACAAACTCATTCATTCATAAAATGTCATAGTATCATGTCTTTGTTTCGCAAAATATCTCCCAAGATCAAAACACATAAAATCCCATGTGTGTGTACGAATCAAGCCGGCGCCTTCCCGTGCTCATCACTGGTACCTGAAACACATAACACATAACACATAACACTGTAAGCATAAGCTTAGTGAGTTCCCCAAAATACCACTCTAACACATATTAGCCACTCGAGGCTGTACCTCTGTCGACCCTCTGGTCAATGTATCTCAGTGGGGCCCTCCAGCCCCAACTTGATGGGTTTTGAGCATTCTAACACTTCCTAAGTGTACATGCAACCCTAATAACCTTGGATCTATGTTTGTCTAATTATCATGCAAAGTTGAATTCCAAGGTTATATTCCTATCTAGCATACATGGGGAACAATTTTAACTTGAATCATAGATAGAATAACTTACCTTGTTGTTGCTTGTGTTCCTAGAAACCTTGTGAGCCTAGCACCCCAAGTGTGATGCCTCAAATGCTTCACACAACACCAAATGCTCTTGGAAAGACTCTTGAGATAACACACACTTCTCAAAAATCGGCCAAGCCCTCTAGTTCCTTAGTAGTGCCGATTTTTGGTGGAGAATATGCTTCTTATATAGTGTTGACACACCTAGGGTTACACCATGTAAACCCTAATGTGTCATGACTCTTCATTTCCATGACCCATGGGTTTGTAACTCCCATGGAGCATCCATGGAGCATCCTATGGGTAGAACCCAACTTGATAATCCATGGAGCCTCTTAGCCCACTATACAAGATATGGATGATTTACACAATCAACCCATATATTTAATTAGTTATCCTTTGATCACTTAATTAATTCCAAATTAATTCTTTGATCAACTAATCAAATAATATTATTAATATATTAGAACTTATAATATATTAATAATCTCCAAGTGTTATTTCTCTCATTTAGTCTATCCAATTGCATGGTGCCATGCAACCCAAATGGACCATGCCGGGTCGGGTCAAGTACAGGCCCGAAATAGTTATGGACTTAGACACCTTATCCAACAGTCTCCCACTTGGATAAGTCTAATAACTATATCTCTAGTACTTCAGGAACCGACCGGCAATCGTAGCTCTTTCAAGGTTTCTCGGAACTGAGAAGATGATAGTACGCCATTTAAGATAAGTGATCATATAATCCTCCGTTCTAGATATCAGCCGGACAAATACATGGAACATTGTCTTACTTCTTGTCCAGCATTTGTTTCTCGATTTCCGATTTGTTTGACATAGAACTTAATTGAACACATCAACTTAGTTCTGACCGGGCCCGGTACATGGGTCAAAACAAAATCATCGAGGGGCCCAGATATCAGCTTCTAATCCAAGAAGGAACAGATAAACTTCGACTCATATGTTTGTTCTACCACTCATTGAATTACACACAAAAGTACGTTTTATAACATCGAGTTACCAATGCGGTTTCGTACAGTCAATGCATAACCAACTTGTAAGTAACAAATCATATCTCTAGGTTTGAAGACTTATATGATATTACCGTCTCACGATCACTCGAGATAGAATTCCATGAAGTGATTCCAGTGAGCGTGGGTTGAGTCCAATGCTCAGAACTTATGAGCACTCATGATTGTTGTAGCCTTGTCCAACACCTTGGACCTCTACAACCCATCATGACAGTCTTGATTCATACCTACTTCCGACATATGACCGACTGTGGAGGTTTGAATAATATGTTATACCAAACAAAATTATTCTGGAAGTCAAAACATGCAAAAGAAATATAGTAAACGATCGACAAGAGATAGCAACACTTTACTCATAAATAAAATTCCTTTTATTCATCATCTAATGTCAATTACACTTTACAAATTTCTGGGTTATCTAACTACTAAAACTTATATCATCCTTCAGCCCTATGCTCCGAGCATGCTGGAGATGCTTAACCCTACTCAGTCCCTTCGTGAGGGGATCTGCTGGGTTCTCATCTGATGATACCCTCTTTGCCACGAGGAGTCCTTCTTCGATCCGATGTCTAATGAAATGGTATTTTCTGTCGATGTGTCTGGATCTCCCATGATCCCTTGGTTCCTTGGCTAAGGCAACAACACTTTCACTATCACAGAAAATTTCCATTGGCTCTTTAATAGCTGGTACAACTCCAAGGTCTCCAATGAAGTTCTTCAGCCATATCGCTTCCTTTGCTGCTTCGCTAGCTGCAATATACTCTGATTCACAAGTAGAATCTGCCACTGTCTCTTGCTTGGAACTCTTCCAAGAAACTGCTCCTCCGTTTAGGGTAAAGACCCAGCCCGACTGAGAGCGGAAATTATCCCTATCAGTCTGGAAGCTAGCATCACTATACCCAACAACTCTCAAGTCATCACTCCCACCGAGAGTAAGGACCCAGTCCTTAGTCCTCCGTAGGTACTTGAGGATATTCTTTACCGCAGTCCAGTGTGCCTTGCCAGGGTTCGCCTGATACCTGCTAACCATGCTCAAGGCAAAAGCTACATCGGGTCGAGTACACGTCATAGCATACATGATCGATCCTACAGCCGAAGCATAAGGTGTTCGACTCATTTCTGCTATCTCAGCCTCAGTGCTAGGGCTTTGTGTCTTACTCAACCTGGTGTTACTCTGGATGGGTAACTCTCCTTTCTTGGAGTCCTGCATGCTGAATCTCTTCAGCACCTTATCCAAGTAGGTACTCTGACTAAGTCCAATTAGTCTTTTACTCCGATCTCTCAAGATTCTTATCCCTAGAATATAGGCAGCTTCACCAAGGTCCTTCATAGCGAAACACTTCCCAAGCCAGGACTTTACTTCCTGCAGGGTTGGAATGTCGTTTCCTATGAGTAGTATGTCATCCACATATAATACCAAGAAGCTAACTATACTCCCACTAGCCTTGACATACACACAAGATTCATCTTCACTCCTAGAAAAGCCAAATTCCTTGACCTTTTCATCAAAGCAAAGATTCCATCTGCGAGGTGCTTGCTTCAATCCATAAATGGATTTCTCAAGCTTACACACTCTATTAGGGTACTCGTTGCTGACAAAACCCTCTGGCTGACTCATGTAAACATCTTCAGCCAACTTCCCATTAAGGAAAGCGGTTTTGACATCCATCTGCCATATTTCATAATCATGAAATGCAGCTATGGCTAACAGAACCCGAATAGACTTAATCTTGGCTACCGGAGAAAAGGTCTCATCATAGTCCACTCCAGGAATTTGAGAGAAGCCCTTTGCAACCAGTCTAGCCTTATAAGTGTGTACTTTACCATCCATGTCGGTCTTCTTCTTGAAGACCCATTTGCACCCTACTGTCTTACGACCTGGTACATTTTCAACCAAGTTCCAAACTTGATTGTCATACATGGATTGTATCTCGCTATCCATAGCCTCTCTCCATTTTGCAGACTCGGGGCCTGCCATGGCTTCCTCGTAGCTGTTAGGGTCATCTTGACTTACTAGTGTTTCATCACTAATAAGTGTCTCACCTTCTGCAGTAATATGGAATCCATAGTAATGCTCAGGTGCACTCCTAACTCTCGTGGAACGTCTCAGAGGTACAGATTTGTCAATTGGCTCAACAGGAGTTTCCTCCTCAAGTTGAGGGCTAGAGTTTGAAGTTCCTTCACCGCTTGATTCTTGAATTTCTTCAAGATCAATTTGCCTCCCACTGTCTCCTTGGCTTATAAACTCTCTTTCTCGAAAGACTCCTCTTCTTGCTACAAAAACCACATTGTCACTAGGTCTGTAGAAGAGGTAACCAAAGGATCGCTGTGGGTAACCGATGAAAATACACCTCTCGCTTCGAGGTTCAAGCTTATCATGAGTCTCGCGTCTCACGAAAGCCTCGCAACCCCAAATCTTGATGTGGTCTAGTTTAGGTATTTTACCAGTCCACATCTCGTGAGGAGTTTTGGCAACTTTCTTTGTAGGGACTAGATTAAGAATATGGGCGGCAGTCTCTAAGGCATACCCCCAGAATGAGATTGGTAGCGTAGCTCGACTCATCATGGAACGAACCATATCTAACAAGGTTCGATTACGCCTCTCAGCCACACCATTCAACTGTGGTGTCCTGGGAGGTGTCAATTGTGAGACTATCCCACATTCCCTTAGATAGTCGAGGAACTCTGAACTAAGATACTCACCACCACGATCGGATCGAAGCATCTTAATGTTCCTGCCCAATTGATTCTCGACTTCCTGTTTAAATTCCTTAAACCTCTCGAAAGTCTCTGACTTATGCTTGATCAAGTAGACATATCCATATCTACTATAATCATCAGTAAAAGTCAAATAATAACGATTAGCATCCCTTGTGGCATGTTTGAATGGTCCACACACATCCGTGTGTATAAGGTCCAACAAACCTTCACCCCTCTCACATGAACCTGTGAAGGGTGACTTTGTCATTTTTCCAAGTAAGCATGATTCGCAACTATCATCTGACTTTAGGTCAAACGACTCCAAGACTCCATCCTTTTGGAGTTGGCCTATGCGTTTCTTGCTTATATGTCCAAGACGACAATGCCATAAAGATGCTTTATCCAAGTTATTATTAGTAGAATCAATACACAAAACATTATTTCCCAAGTTATCTATAACAGATACAGCTTCATACACACCATCACAAGGTAATGCTTTAAAATAAAAGACATTATTATAGAAAACATCTATAGAACCAACTTCATTATTAAATGAAAAGGTAAACCCTTGTTTGGACAAAGCATGAAAGGAAATAATATTTCTTGCCATTCCTGGCGAATAACAACACTTATTCAAATCTAAACTAAACCCACTACTTAGCGATAAAGTATAAACTCCAATCTTGGTAACAGGTATAGCTTTCCTATTCCCCATGATCAAGTTTATCCTTCCTTGCTCCACATCCTCACTTCTTCTTAGTCCCTGCAAGTCACAACAAATGTGAATACCACACCCGGTATCAAGGACCCAAGATTTAGAATGGGGTGAGTTATTAGAAATGATAGTGTAAATACCTGCATGGTTGGGTTTAACTTTCCCATCCTTCACATCTTGCTGGTATTTTGGGCAGTTCCGCTTCCAATGAGCTTTTTCATGGCAATAGAAGCATTCAGCCTCTTTTGGGTCAGAAGAAGGAGTAACGAATCCTTTCTTGGTTCCACTTGAAGAAGAGCCATCAAGGGTCCGAGCCTTGGTACCCTTAGAAGAGCTCTTTCTCTTCCTCCCTCGATTCTTCCCGATTGCCAAAACCGGAGTAGAGTTTTGAGTAGGAGTGATAGCAACCGACTTCCCCTTAAGACCTGTTTCTGCGGTCTTGAGAAGTCCCTGAAGTTTGCTGAGGGTGACTTCTTCCTTGTTCATGTGATATGTCATGCGGAATTGATCATAGCACGATGGTAAGGAATGCAAAATAATATCTATTGCAAGATCCTCCGGGAAGTTCACATTAAGCTTCAGCAAACGATCCACATACCTTTGCATTTTCTGCATGTGGCTCGTGACGGATTCCCCGTCCTTCATCATGGTTGTTATCATGGAGCAGATGATCTCATACCTCTCTTGTCTTGCACTTTGATGGTATCTTTCCATCAAATCTTGGTGCATGTCATAAGGGTAGAAATCTTCATAAGACTTTTGGAGTTCCGCTGTCATCGTGGCCGTCATGATGCAAGCCACTTTCGTAGCATCCCTTTCATGTGCCCGAAATTCAGCGATCTCCTGAGGAGTTGCAGTGGACTCATTAATCTCCTTAAGCTCCTTGTCAAGGACATATTCTTTGTCCTCGTAGCGGGTAATCATCCTGATGTTTCTGATCCACTCATTGAAGTTGGATCCATCAAAGGTGACTTTCCCACACAAGTTCATAAGGGTAAAGGAGCCATTAGGATTAGAGCCAGAAGCATTGTTGAAAGACATCTGAAGGAAAGAGGACAAGATTAGTTTAGATATAAAAGAGTCCTTAATAAAACACCCAAATGTAATATTAAGGCTAGGATCCAATCACAATATAATATAACTTAGAAGAGGTATGCCGTAATCTAAGCTATATCATATTTGAAAGGTAGGTGAATGACGATTCACCAATTTCCACCACGAAAACCGCAATATTTTACTATTAGGTTTTTTTGAATGGTTCTTAGAAATTCCTAGATTCTTTGAGATTCAATGAACTTTTCAAAGGCATGTTTCAATCTCGAGTGTGCCCTCCAAGTTTTGTGACTGGGATACCGAGGATCACAAAACGAGGTGTGAAGTAACCATGCAAATCACTTGGTACCCTTAAAGTTTATCACTCAATCGATGTGCCGGTTAACCACACACGCTCCATCGATACTATAATAAACCCTAAGTCACCCTTTACCTACCTTGTTAAGTCCAAGTTAGTGTGCCGGTTAACCACACACGCTCCACCAACGACTTAATCAAAGTGTAAAGTGTAATTTCATGGAATAGCACCTTATTCACATTTTTCCTAAAGTAACTAAGATTGGGAATTTAATAAAACATTTAGTTACTTTATAATATTCATCATACTTTGAATGAGAATTAATAAGTCCTTGTCTTACCCGTTCGGCTAACGACCCTCCACCGATCAAGCAAGCGGTGGGTGAGAGTGGACACCCATTAAGTCACCATTTTATAGGCAACAACCTTATACCCACCTTATAGACCGGCTTCGTGAATGAGGCGTACTAGCGGTAAGACGACTTTGTTCTTATACATATATATATAATTATTAAATCATAATAATATAAGTATAAGGGTTGAATTTTAACTTTTAAAATTCTAGGGGTTGGAACTAAAGTTTTAACTTAACTTTACTTGTTCCAAAACTTGAGGGCAAGTTTTGTAAACTTTCAAAACTTTTCATTTCTTGTAACTTATGAGTTTAATAGAGTAATAAAATGAGGACTTTTCATTTTTCCTAACTCTTGTGTTCTTTTAATGGTTTTTATTCCAAGAGACTTTTGGTTTTCCATAACTTGAGGACAAGTTATGGACTCCATTAAAACACATTATGATCATGAATTAATCTACCACATAGGTTACAAATAATTCCTATGATCATCTAAACATCATAAGAACAAGAATATGAATATGAACACTTTCAAGAATCAAAATCACATTTAATCTTTGTAATTTTGATAACTAGTTGTTGTAAATGAGTTAGAAAAGACATTACACCTTCTAAAATAAGTTTTCAAGTACCAAAACATTTTAGGGTAATGACTCTAATCCATTTCCAGCAACTCAAGTCGAAATTCTGCACTCTGTCGACCCTACTCGCCGAGTGCATAAACCTACTCGCCGAGTAGGTTGAAGATACACATGAACTCGTCGAGTCCTCCCCATGGACTCGCCGAGTCCATCAGTCAGACAGCAAGATTTTCGACTTTCTTCAACTTTTAAGCACAAATAACAAACAAACAAGCCTAGGCTCTGATACCACTGATGGGTTTTGAGCATTCTAACACTTCCTAAGTGTACATGCAACCCTAATAACCTTGGATCTATGTTTGTCTAATTATCATGCAAAGTTGAATTCCAAGGTTATATTCCTATCTAGCATACATGGGGAACAATTTTAACTTGAATCATAGATAGAATAACTTACCTTGTTGTTGCTTGTGTTCCTAGAAACCTTGTGAGCCTAGCACCCCAAGTGTGATGCCTCAAATGCTTCACACAACACCAAATGCTCTTGGAAAGACTCTTGAGATAACACACACTTCTCAAAAATCGGCCAAGCCCTCTAGTTCCTTAGTAGTGCCGATTTTTGGTGGAGAATATGCTTCTTATATAGTGTTGACACACCTAGGGTTACACCATGTAAATCCTAATGTGTCATGACTCTTCATTTCCATGACCCATGGGTTTGTAACTCCCATGGAGCATCCATGGAGCATCCTATGGGTAGAACCCAACTTGATAATCCATGGAGCCTCTTAGCCCACTATACAAGATATGGATGATTTACACAATCAACCCATATATTTAATTAGTTATCCTTTGATCACTTAATTAATTCCAAATTAATTCTTTGATCAACTAATCAAATAATATTATTAATATATTAGAACTTATAATATATTAATAATCTCCAAGTGTTATTTCTCTCATTTAGTCTATCCAATTGCATGGTGCCATGCAACCCAAATGGACCATGCCGGGTCGGGTCAAGTACAGGCCCGAAATAGTTATGGACTTAGACACCTTATCCAACACAACTCTCTGTGGGCCCTCTGGCCCTAACTCTATGGACCCGAAAGTCGCAACTCTGAAACTCTGAATCATGCATATCACATATCACAATAAATCACAACACATAAATATCATGCAAATACATTGGCATATAACTATAGAGTACTCTGTCACATAACTATGTTACCACACTAGGTAAAGTATAGTGAGAAGACTCACCTTAGGCGTCTCGGTAAATCTCTGACTCGATGGAAAATATCGCCTAGCCTCTGCCTATTCACATAAATAAATACTCTTATAAATATAACTCTCGAGACTAGACTCAACCTGTCATTGGCACCCTCATAAGGGTAAAAGACTATCTTACCCCCTCTTGTCACAAGGACTCCATTAATGACCAAACCCTAAAAGTCAACAAAAGTCAACGGTCACACTTTGACCCTACTCGCCGAGTGCACCCTAGTGACTCGGCGAGTTCCCACATGTCCTCTAACTCTTGTCCCGCTTGACACGCCGAGTCCCTCCCTATGCTCGACGAGTCATACCAGTCATGAATCGCGGGGCCTCTCCGACTCAACTCGCTGAGTCTCAAGAACAACTCGGCGAGTACCGCCTTGAACTCCAGTCCTCTAACCCCCTCCTGACTCACTGAGTCATCCCCCAACTCGGTAAGTCTACTCACTGAGCAATTTATGTGAAACCCTAACCCTACTCGCCGAGTCTCAAGAACAACTCGACGAGTTCATGCCATGCACAAACTCTACTGACCTCTTGATGTCAGATTTGTTTCCCCAAACCATAGATCTAGCCTCCCCAAGCATGAATGTCACGTAAAGTTCGAAACTTGATGCTTGTATAACCACAACAAGGCATCAAAAGGAGATTTAGTCCCAAAAATGGCAACCTAAGTCCAATAAGCCCAAACTGATCCATAAAGCTCCAAGGGTTAAGGTCTCTGGACCTCTTTGAGTCCATATCCAAGGCACAAACTCGAAGAGGGACCATTTACTCCACATAATCACTCTCCAAAGGGGTTAGAAAACCCTTACTCTAATGATCAACACCAAAACTGAAGGAGGTTCGAACTATTACCTCAAAATGAAGTCTCTGAACTCTGGAAATGCTTGAATCACACCTCCTCTTTGCTCTTGTCACCTTCTTCTTGCTAAACCAAAGATACAAGGATCAAAAAGCGACTTCTTCTCCCTCACAACGATTTGGCTCACGTAGGGTTCTCTCAAGGGACTGGTAGCTGCAATGGGAGGCTATAAGTGCCCTTAAATAGGCTCCCAACCCGGGGAATTAGGGTTTCATTAAACAGCGTGGACTCGCCGAGTCAACTAATGGACTCGCGGAGTCCGTACGTGAACCCGGATAAACATCCGCGAACCTACTCGGCGAGTCTTGGCTCCAACTCGCCAAGTTCCTCCACAAACTCCAAAATAATTAAATAAAATAATATACCTGGGAAATCAGGATGTTACAATTCAAGAATGCAAGCCTCTTATTTATATGCATAAAATGAAGTTATTAACCATTAGTAACTTCCACTTTATACAAGCTTGTCTGCATGTCATAAGAGTGTCACCCATGCTTCTAAAGACATGTATACTTTTGAGAAAGCCATACCTTTATCTTCTTTTTATGCAAATTTCGAAAATTGTATAAAAAAGAGGAAACTTAGTTTAATTTTATAAACTCAAGGTTTATAAAATATAAACTTTGTGTTTTGAGTAAACGACAAAAGGTTTTCAACTAGTCCAAAAAGTTGTGCATGACTTATTAATTCATACCGTATGAAATAATATAATGTTGCTTGCTAATGAAAATTAATATTTCCATGAAACAAATAGTTTCCTATTTAATTATAAGAGTTTTATTGAATATTTATTAAAATCAATTTCTTATAAATAATCAATTGTATCAAGTTGTTGTTAGTGTGACCCGTTAGTATCATATGTTATTTAGCAATATCATTTTAATATGACTTTTGAGCATACTAGACCTTTCACGGTGACACGACCATCTCTGGCTACACTGTTCACCAACATGTCAAACATTCCACAAGTCATGACTACACCATCACCCCAGTATGGTACGTTTGCTTCATATTCCAACATTCCATTTTACAAAGTTTATGCACAACCATTTCTCACATTCACAAGCATGTTACAAAACACACATTAACCAAACTTCCCCATAATCTAACACACAACTTTCCCCCACTACTAGGGAAACAACCATGTAACCCCATCATATCAACATACATAGCCATTCTTGTTAGAATTACATGAATATGACATGCCTAGTATAAGCAAACTCCCACACTTAAAAGTATACAACGGAAAAACTTGCCAAGATAACCATATAGACACATATGAATGACACATGCAGTCACTAAACTATTTTGTTGCACCCATTTCCCTACCACACTAGACAGAAACGTGGGAGCCTGGTTCATACGTGTAGCACCAAACAACATTCTAAGTTTTGCAGAGTTGAAGGAACTATTTCTTACAAACTTCATGCAACTAAGAGAATACAGGAGAGGCGTAAGAGAAATAATTGGTTGCAAACAACATGAGGGAGAATTGGTGCGAGACTATTTCAGAAGCTTTAATGAAGGATGTCCCAAGACAGAGCGATCATCTTGTTACCGGAGCCTTCACGCACGGGGTTCTTCCCGGAACACTATCGAGAAAATTCCTTGGAAAAAGGCCAACAACCAGGCAAGAAATGAACGAGAGGGTCCATAAATACTTACAAAAAGTAGAAGGCACAACAGCTAAAGAGGCATACCTAAGGGCGGCAACCCCTCAGAAAGGAAATCCAAGAGACAACCACAATGACAACCAATCTGAGATGGAATATGGGGAAAGAGATGTTACTTCCACACGCCCTATTGTCCATACAAAGAGATGACAAGTGACACGAACGCCCAAACATATTAGCCATCACTGACAAACCTAAAGGAGCCTGTAAATTCTCAGATCAATAGACTGACAAATCCAAAAACTGCGAGTTCCACAAATGACCAGACCACAACACAACCGCTTGCAATGTCCTAAAGAAAGAGTAGGATGAATGTATTCGCCAAGGAAAACTCAAAGAAATAGTCAAAACTCTAAGAAATCGAAATAGCACCAGCAACCCAACCGTAAGACCAATCAAAGAAGATCCAAAAAATGTAGAAAAGAACCCAGAGATACTTGCTATTTGGGTCAGACGTCATACAAAAGTGCCAAAAGCAACTATACCAACTGCAACAAATGCAGAGTTGCAATTTGATATTGCCATATTTATACTTATTTTTAGGCAATATTTAAGTGCATTTTTGTTAATAAATTGATAATATGTTTAAGAATAATGATACTTATGAGTTTAAATTGTTATTTTCAGTCAATACAAAGGATTTTCGAAGAGAGGGACCAAAGGTGACAAAATGGGGAACATGGAAGGTTTGAAAGACAAGAAAACAATAAATTCACGATAAGCGCTGAATTCATGATGTGGCGATGACGCCCACGACGTGGCACGGGTGTTCCAGAAGATAAATATCGCGACGCGGAGGATTTCCTTGAAGGATACGAATTTCTTGAAGCCCACGACGTGGCGCATCTGGCCACGACGTGGCGCGGGTTTTTGAGTATTATATAAGTCCTTCTGATTATTACGAGAAGAAGGACTTTTGGCAGAAGAAAAAGAGTTCCAGGAGACGAATAAGAACGAAAGAAAGGTTCTGGAAGAGGGTTTTCAACACCAAAAGAAGTAAAGGTTTATTTTTAGTTAAATAAGAACATGTCTTTCATTAGTTTTAGCTGTGTTGATTTATCTGCTATGATGAGCAGCTGAATCTAGCTACTCTTGTTTAGCTAGATGAAGCTTTGAAATTATGAATAGTTATATGTTTATGGATTGAATTTAGTTGGTAAAGAAATTGCTTGTGTTTGATTTGTATAACCTAGCATGCTATTATTTGTTTATCTATTTGCTTAATTGCATGTCCTGTGTAGCTTAGTGATCATTAAACTGCATGAACCTGTTTACCTAATAATTTAGTGAACATTGAATTGTTAGAGCTAGGATTGACCAATCTTAGTTAGCAATTAGAATAAATAAAGCTTAGCTGTGCTAGAGAACGTGTATTGTGACCATAATTGCGTTTATACAACGAATCTTACATAGCATATTTACATTCATAATTAGTTATGTGTTTAATTATGTGTGAACATACATGGTTTGACATGAATTAGTTAGTTATTGGTAAGATAGAACTAAATTACTAATACAACTAAAAACCAACTTAATAATCCGTAATCATTAGCTAACCATAAGGGAGAAGTGGATTCAAAACTAAACAAGAGTGTGTTTTTAATTATTGAATTTGAATTAAGTTCATCTGATCTTGTAAAACCAGATAAAAACCATTATTAAAATTGTTAATAAATTAGGTCAATTTAATAAGTAAGTAAATTAATTAGAACACCGTTCCCTGTGATCGACACCCGACTTACCTAAGCTATACTGTAATCTGACTAGGTACACTGCCTATAAGTGCATAGATAGTCTAAGTTTGTTAGGTTATAAATATTAAAATTAGTGGGTACTTTTGTGCACATCAAGTTTTTGGCGCCGTTGCCGAGGAACGGCTTAGTTTTTAGCTTATTTATTTGCATTAATTTGATCGATCCTTCTTGTGGAGTAAAAACCCACAAAAAGTTAATTTTTCAGCAAAATAATTTTTCTGTCATTCACAGAGTCCACGACGTGGCACTCCTCTGGCCACGACGTGGACAGTTAAAAAATTAGATTTTTAGTTTGAATTTAGTTTTTCTCATTTTAGTTCAGTTTTACGCTTTTAGTTTAGCAACTTGCAGGAGTTCATGACTAGAAGCTCAAACACACACTTGGTGCCACCACTAGAAGACCCCGAGTCTGCACTTCACAAGAAAAAGACGCCCTTGCAAGAACTGAAGTCAGCCTTTTCTAGGAAGTCGGGAAAGAAGACAGGAGAGTCAAGTTCATCAGCGAAGCACAAGAGCAATATTGAGCATTTGGATCATACACCCGTCCAGACCGAGTCCAAAAGTGATACCGAGCCCGAATTTGAAGAACACACAAACGAACCCAGGAACGAGATGGCAGCAATTGAAGAAATGTCCATGGGAGCATACAAGAAGCGGATCCGAGAAGATATGGGTCCCAGTTTAGTCCAACCCGCAATACCTGCCACTGCCACATTCGAGCTAAAGGGACACATATTGACCGCACTGAAGGACATCCCATTTTTCGGGAAAGATCATGAGGATGCTTTTAAGCATCTAGATGAAGTCAACGACATTGCAAATTACTTCAATGTCCCAAATGTCAACAGAAACACAGTCTTGCTTAGGATGCTTCCCATCACTTTCAAAGGAGCTGCTAAGGAGTGGTTAAAAGCACTCCCACCAGGTACAATCACCACTTGGGCTCAAATGCGTGAGCAATTCCTGGACCAGTTCTGCCCGCCATCCAAGATAGCCAAACTCAAGAAGGAAATAGCCAACTTTGAGCAACAATCGGGGGAGTCACTATACGAAGCATGGGAGCGGTACAAGGGCTTACTTAGAAATTGCCCGCAACATGACCTAAATGTGCAGCAAGAGATGTCAATCTTTTATGATGGGGTCAATGTGATGACAAGACAACTCCTTGATTCTCAAGGACCGTTGACAAAGAAAAATCCAAGGGAGGTTAAGGAGCTAATTGAAGAATTCGCGAAACACTCCCGCGAATACCATAACCTGAGGCAAGATGGAAGCAAAGGCGGTGGAGGGGCCCAAATTAAAGAAATTGCAGCTGTCATGGCCATGCTGAATAACATGGATCGCAGGATAACACAAATGGACCAGTCGATACATGCCATAAGAGTGGGGTGTGAGCGATGCAGTGGTCCACACTTGACCAAGGACTGCAACGTGGATGAGTTTGGGAACAGAAAAGCTCAAGTGTGCTACTCTAGTGGGGATAAGTTTGATGAGGACTAGAGGAAACCGAAAAAGGAGTAGCTGCCATATGAAGAGTATAAAAAGCAAAAAGAAGAGAGGTATAGGCAGACAGGTTGAGGCCTTTATCAAAAGGAGCAGCCACCAGCCGAGAAGAAACCCGACCTAGAGACCATTTTGATGAAGTTTATGGAGGCTTCGGAAAAGAGACACGATGCCACGGATTCCGCTATCATGGAACAACAAACATTGATAAAGAACCAGCAAGCCTCCATCCATAACCTTGAAGTACAAGTTGGTCAACTAGCCACTTTAGTTCATGAAAAATTGTCCCCGAAGAATCCCGAAGTAAAAGCCCAATCTCACGTAATGGCCATCGGCACTGAAGAAGATGCAATATCTGAGTTCCTGGAGGCGTTGGAAGAAGAACCGCAGCAGCTCAAGAAATTAAGGATCGAAAATGGAGAAAGTGCTGAACCAGGCTCGCCATAACATGGCACTCCTCTGGCCACGACGTGGCGCAAGTCTGAACAAAAATCCTTTGAGCCCATTCCAACTTATCATCCACCTCTGCCATTTCCCACCCGAGCTACCCTCAGTCAACTGGAGAAGGAGCATTTGGAGTTTGTTAAGCATGTGAAGGGGATCCCAATTAATACTCCCTTTGTTGAGTGCTTATCCAAAGCTCCCGAGAACCAGAAATTACTGCAAGACTTGATAGATACGCGAAGGCAATTAAAGAAGCAGTCTACAGTGATTCTAAGTGAGCAAACTTCAAAAGCTGTGTTGGGAGAAACACCAGAAAAGATGGGGGATCCTGGACGTCTCACTCTTCCATGTGAGTTTGGAAACAAAATGAAGGTAAATGCTTTAGCCGATTCTGGGGCTAGCATTAATCTAATGCCTTTTTCATTTTATCAAAAATTGGAGATTCAGAAGACGAAGGCTACAAAAATGAAGATTCACATGGCGAACCGTTCGATGACGCAACCCCGAGGCATAGTGGAGGATATTTTGGTAAAAATTGGAAAATTTGTTTTTCCAATAGACTTTATAGTCTTGGACATGAAAGAAGATCCGGATGTTCCGATAATCCTTGGTCGGCCATTGCTTAACACTGCAGGTGCCCTTGTTGATATCCGCAAGTCCAAGCTCACTTTGAGGGTGGGGGATGAACAAGAAGTCTTCGGGATAAGAGATGACTTTCAAGAAGATAAAGAAGAGGTGCTCACAATTAATGAGGAGAATGAACTAGAAGAGCTGGAAAAGCTTATGGAAGAAGAGATAAAGGCAGTTCATCAAGTCAAGAGGACAAAACCAAGGGCATCTGTTCCGTACTTGCTTGAAGTCGTAGCTTACAAGAGCCCGCCTTCTTGGGTGAGCAAAGAGGACGAGGAAATGATAAGTGATGAAGAGGAAGTCACTTCAAAAGAAACAAGGCCGGTGGTGAAAGAAGAGGAGAATGTTATTGAGTGCACGGAACAAACACAGGGCACAAAACGCAAGCTTGAAGAAGATGGAAAAGCTAAAATGGAAAATTCAAAGAAGGCGTATAAAAGGAGAGTTCAAGCTTATAAACGGCGGTTCAAGGAACAAAAGATCCTGGTGGTAGACTCTTCCGAAGAGTCAACGTAGAAGGCACGGAGTCTAGCTCAAGACTCCAAGAAAAAGAAGCGCTTCTCGGGACGCAACCCGAGTTTGGTTTGCATTTTCTTTTTAAATTTTTTTTCTTTCTTTTCATTTTAATTAGGAAAAACATCAATTCATCATCTAAAAACCGGTAATTAGTAGAGAATTAGCTGTAGGGAACTTTAAATAATGAATGATATGCAAAGAAATTAGTTAATATGATAAACATTATTAAAATTTTGCATCTGGCAGTTTCCACGACGTGGGCATAGCCCAGCCACGTCGTGGGTTAAAAAGGAATGCGCGATCTTTTAAAAAAAAAAGATTTAAGGTCCACGACGTGGGCATAGCCAGCCACGTCCTGGCCTTTAAAAATCAGGGGGGACCAATTGCTTAAAACCCTTTGACCGAGAAATCTCATCCCCACTTGGAGACTGCCGCACTCACGGGAACATCATAACCCCACAACCAATTTCCTATTATACTTCCAATTTCCTTGCAAGATCTTGCCAATTAATCCATTTGGTATGTGTTTTACTCATTATTTTGTAATTAGTTCTTCCAATTTCAAGTTTTCATAGTTAGGGTTAATATGATATATGAAATCGGTTGAATATAGTGGTTGATTTTAGATTAAATATCCCTTAAAAGGTCATAGGAACAAACCCCAACCATTGATTTTAGTAGATACAGCATGCATATAGTCCGATTTTGGATCTGTTCACGACGCGACCCACGACGTGGCGCAGCCTGGCCACGTCGTGACTTCTGTGAAAATTTTTAAACTGTTTAATGTGTTGGTTGTTTCCTGCTTTGGTTTGATTTTGTTTGCAGGAATGGGACCACGACGAGCTGTTCCACAGGAAGAAAACCCAATAGATGTGGCAAGCATACATCCTTTATGCCAGTTTCCTCAAAACATTCCCCGACTGTTGCTAACAACCTATGAGAATCGGCTTGGATGGTTATACATTAGGGAGTTTGCAATAGCCCCAATTATCGACTGGGGATGGCTTGGTAGAGTGGGAATGGTACCGGAACTAGAACGTTATTGGTCGAAGACTTATGTTGGAGATCAATTTTCGTTTACTTGTCACGGGTGGAGGAATTTATTTGCCATTCAAGAACCCGTGTACCGGGAATTATCGATGGAGTTTTTCTCTACCGTATGCTTCGAGGAACGCACCCTTGATGTCACCTACAAATGGGCACTTGTGTTTCGTTTGGGTGGTGTATGTCGTGAGTGTAGTCTTCAGGAATTTTCTTGGCGTATGGGGCTCTATACGGAAGTGGAGACGCAATCTCCGTTTTTTATCCCTTTCTTGCTTGGATGTGTGTGGGATTTTGCTCCGGGTACTTTGGATGTGCAGTTTTGGCGGGGCATTTCTAACCATGAGTACAACACTCGTGACTCGAGTGAGTCACAAATTCGGAATCCTGTTTTCCGATTTTTGCACCGTCTTATCACATTTTCAATCAATCACAAGCATCATGGTGATAAGTTCCCCATCCAGAATCTATTTTATTTATGGACTCTTATTACCCCGGGGGTTTGCTGTGATTTGCCTTATATGTTGGCGAGGTTTATGGGGAAGAAAGCGGCCAATTCTAGGCCCGGGAGCCGATCACTGGGGGGCATTTGGTTACTCGCCTGGCTAGGTCATATCATATTTTGACCCATGACTTTGTGAGGAATCTTACTCGATTCCCGGACACAGACTTGACCATTCAAGTTTTGGGTGTGATGCGAGCGGTGGTGAATATCGGGGGTCGTTTTGTTATACCCCCGATAGATGACGAGCAGGAGGAGGTGCAGCCGGGACAGCAACCACCAGCCAGACCGAGGCGTCGGAATGTGCGGGCTAGAGGTGAAGTCGAGCAAGAGAGTGCTGCTTCGCAGTATGTGCAAGGAGTGCCCACCGACCCTTTTCAGAGTCGGGTGGGAACGTATTTGGATAATCTACGGAGTCATGCCATTTACCATACCCAGCTTACTGAGGGTATTTATTCACATTTGGGAGTGACCCGACCACCTTCTATGCCACCACAGTATCCCTATTTTCCGATATGGGAGGAGCTATGGCGTCCGCAAAATGATGGGGCAGGGCCAAGTGGAGCACAAGATCAAGATGATGATTGATTTTATTTCTTTTGTTTTGTTTTTGAGTAGTTTTTTTTATGTTGACTTTGGTGTGTAAAACATTATTAAACTATGATGTTACTATTTGTTTCTTTTGGGTTGTTCTAATTTTTCATAATAGCATTGGAATTCTAAGGAGCGTAAAGGGTAATTATCTAGTCGTGTTTGTCTAGTCAAGGAAGCTTAGAGTCGTGAGTCGGAACCCACAATTCAAGATGAGTGTGGGGTATATTAGGAGAGAGGTTATCGTTGGGAAATATATTTGCATAGACGCGTCTGAAACCAGTTAGCCATTGGTCAAAGTTGCTAGAGTCACTAAAACAAATAAGCCATTTTTTTGCTGATGCTCAGTTTCCACGACGTGGAATCCTTGTGCCACGTCGTGGCGCTCTTACAGTTTGAAGAAATTCAGCATTTTGGTGATTCGCAGTTTCGACCCATATCGCGATGTGGCTAGCTACCTGCCACGACGTGACCCGTTTATCATTGTCACATTTTTCCTTACAAATACCAACTTTGAAGAATTGAAGTTTCGAGTCGTACTCCACCAGTTCTACACCAAGTTTCTATTTTTGGAAGTCCAATTGCACATATTCCACACTTTTGGAGATGCTCACACCACTATCCTAGGGGAGTCTGTTCCTTTTTCTCCCTTTTCTTTAATTTTGATTTATTTTTCTGCATACAATGAGGGCATTGTATGAAATAAGTGTGGGTTAGGGGTAGAAAAAGTAAATTGCAAAAGTAAATTGCTAGAAAATTTTGAAATTCAATTTTTTTTTAATAATTGAATCTAGTAATAATAATTTGAGCTATAATTGCTAGTATTATGCGGGATGATCCGATGAAAGTTCAAATGTTTAGTTGAGCCAATATACGTTATAGTGCATTTGTGGCCTCCCTTATTTTAGTGAAATCATGGAACAAAAACATAACCCCGCTTGGTTTGAGGGATGCAATATGTTTAGCAGCCTAAACCTGAAATGTATCCAGGAAAATTATTATCATTAGCCAATAAAGGTTGAGGTTGAGCGCCTCTGCTTAAGCATGTAGGTTTTGAGTGAAAAAGTGAGGTACATGTAATATATAAAAAAAAAGAATTACGAAAAAAAAAGTGTGAAGAATTTTGGAGCAAATAAAGTAAAGATCAGAAGATCAAAATTCTCAAGAAATCCAAAAAGTTTTTGATACCAGAAATCAAATCAACAAAGGTGGTGAATTCAAAGAAATCAAAGATCAAATGTCAAAGAAATGAAGAATTCAAAAAGAAGCTCCATAGTGGTATCAATGATTGTAATTCTAGATTATGTATGCTTAGGTTGCTCAACTAAAAATACCTTGAGGTTAGGAGGTTTTCTGCGGATGGATTCGGAGGGTTGCATAAAATGAGCATTGTTCGGAAGAAGTGGGCGAGTGTTTATGAAGATTGTGAGTATTTAAAGCATGGGGGGGGGGGGGGGGGTACTTTAGGAAAATTTTAGACACAAGTGCATGCGTTGAGGTTTTGACATAATGGCTGAACTAGAGTCGGATTGTTCTGTGTGGTGTTAGTAATTAAGAATTAAGTTTAAATTTGCTTGAGGGCAAGCAAAGCTTAAGTGTGGGGTATTTTGATATTACCATATTTATACTTATTTTTAGGCAATATTTAAGTGCATTTTTGTTAATAAATTGATAATATGTTTAAGAATAATGATACTTATGAGTTTAAATTGTTATTTTCAGTCAATACCAAGGATTTTCGAAGAGAGGGACCAAACGTGACAAAATGAGGAACATGGAAGGCTTGAAAGACAAGAAAATAATAAATTCACGATAAGCGCTCAATTCACGACGTGGCGATGACGCCCACGACGTGGCACGGGTGTTCCAGAAGATAAATATCGCGACGCGGAGGATTTCCTTGAAGGATACGAATTTCTTGAAGCCCACGACGTGGCGCATCTGGCCACGACGTAGCGCGGGTTTTTGAGGATTATATAAGTCCTTCTGATTATTACGAGAATAAGGACTTTTGGCAGAAGAAAAAGAGTTCCAGGAGACGAATAAGAACGAAAGAAAGGTTCTGGAAGAGGGTTTTCAACACCAAAAGAAGTAAAGGTTTATTTTTAGTTAAATAAGAACATGTCTTTCATTAGTTTTAGCTGTGTTGATTTATCTGCTATGATGAGCAGCTGAATCTAGCTACTCTTGTTTAGCTAGATGAAGCTTTGAAATTATGAATAGTTATATGTTTATGGATTGAATTTAGTTGGTAAAGAAATTGCTTGTGTTTGATTTGTATAACCGAGCATGCTATTATTTGTTTATCTATTTGCTTAATTGCATGTCCTGTGTAGCTTAGTGATCATTAAACTGCATGAACCTGTTTACCTAATAATTCAGTGAACATTGAATTGTTAGAGCTAGGATTGACCAATCTTAGTTAACCATTAGAATAAATAAAGCTTAGCTGTGCTAGAGAACGTGTATTGTGACCATAATTGCGTTTATACAACAAATCTTACATAGCATATTTACATTCATAATTAGTTATGTGTTTAATTATGTGTGAACATACATGGTTTGACATGAATTAGTTAGTTATTGGTAAGATAGAACTAAATTACTAATACAACTAAAAACCAACTTAATAATCCGTAATCATTAGCTAACCATAAGGGAGAAGTGGATTCAAAACTAAACAAGAGTGTGTTTTTAATTATTGAATTTGAATTAAGTTCATCTGATCTTGTAAAACCAGATAAAAACCATTATTAAACTTGTTAATAAATTAGGTCAATTTAATAAGTAAGTAAATTAATTAGAACACCGTTCCCTGTGATCGACACCCGACTTACCTAAGTTATACTGTAATCTGACTAGGTACACTGCCTATAAGTGCATAGATAGTCTAAGTTTGTTAGGTTATATATATTAAAATTAGTGGGTACTTTTGTGCACATCACAATTCTCACCGAATGATCAAATTCCTCCTCGTTGGGGAGGAGATGACCCATTGATAATACAAGCCTTGATAAGAAATGAAACAATACACAGGGTGTATGTAGCCGAAGAAAGCGTCTCATATATCATGTTCGAACATTGTTTCAGACAACTCCCTCCCCAATGGAAGGAAGGGCTTGAACCATCGCCAGGAAGATTGATTGGCTTCGCCAGGCATAGTGTTATACCGTTAGGAGAAATCTATTTGCCCCCACAACATCATACATGGAAGAACAACAATGCTCAAATTCAGATCCTTTACCTCAACATTCGATGGATTAATCAAATTCCCCAGATAAATGGGAATAACTACTATCAAATCCATCATGAGAAATAAATTCGAGTATAATCAGGTCATGGCACCCGAAGAAATCACAAGAAAGGAAGAAAGATCAAGAGAAAAAGAATAATAAGCGAAAGAGACGATACATGACAAGTACCCACACTAAAAGGTCGGCATTGGCACCACACGACTCGGCCAGACGAGAGAAGAACTACTTTTTACGACAATGCAAGCACATCTTCGCATGGAAAACCAACAGACATGGTTGGGATAAATCGAGAAATAATATAACACAACCTTAGTATCAGAACGGGTAGGACGGTAGTGAAACAAAAATTGAGGGGACAGGTTGGAGATAGGAACAAAGCGATAAACATGGAAGTAAACAAACTCATCCAAGCATGTATTCTCAGAGAGACCACCTTTCCCTCCTAGAGAGCCAACCAATTATGATCTGGAAACACGATAGCAATTGGAGAATATATATATATATATATATATATATATATATATATATATATATATATATATATATATATATATATATATATATATATATATATATAGACTACACAGACCTCAATAAAGCTTTAACAAAAGATTGTTACCCACTGCCCGAGGTAGACTAGAAAGAGGAATCGCTAGAAGGTTTCAAGTGGAAATGTTTCTTGGACGCATACAAAGGATACCACCGGATATGGATGCGAAAAGAAAACGAAGAGAAAACATCATTTTTCATAGATCACAACATTTTCTGCTACCAAAAAATGCGTTTTGGACTCAAGAACATGGGGGCTACTTACCAATGATTGGTTGACAAGATTTTCCAAAACTAAATCGGAAGAAACAATGAAGTATATGTTGAAGACGTGGTCATCTAGAGTACGAATGACATCGCCTTGTTACGAGACGTTGAGGAAACCCTCAAAACACTATAAAAATCGCAAATGAAGCTCAATCTAGCCATGTGTACATTCGGGGCGGAAAAAGGATAACTTCTAAGGAATTATATTACGAGAAAAGGGATACAACCAAACCCAATCAAGGTAAAAGATCTTCTGGAAACCAATCCCCCAAGAAGTATGAAAGAAATGTAAGGATTAAATGGATAAATAACAGCACTTGGACGCTTCATCCCAAAGTCAGCCGAGAAATCCATTCCATTATTCCAAACAGTAGAAGTATGTGTCGATAAAAGCAACTTCAGATGGAAAGAAGAAGCAGAACAAGCGTTAAAGCATCTAAAGACAGCTCTCCAAAAGCTCCCAATGTTGTCCAACTCAATACCAGACAAAACGTTGTCCATATACTTAGCCACTTCCCAAGAAACCATTAGTGCGGTCCTGGAAATCAAAAGAGATAGGAAACAATTGCCAATTTAGTTCGTCGGTATAGCCTTACAAGGACCGAAACTAAACTATCCACCATTAGAGAAACTAGTTTTATCCCTAGTCCATGCAGCTAGAAGGTTACGAAGAAACTTCCAGGCACACCACATTGAAGTCCTCACCACTCAACCCATTTTCCAAATCTTGTACAGGCAAAAGAAATATGGCCGACTAGCTAAATAGGCGATCAAACTCGGTGAACATGACATGGAATATAGACCACGAGTAAACATGAAGGCACAAGCCCTGGCGGATTTATTAGAGGAATTTCCCACAACTGAAAAGCCGCAACACATTACAAAAAAGAGAGTTGCACAAACATACCTTCAAGAGGGGAAAATGACTTGTTGGACTTTATACACCGATGGAGCTTCTAGGAAGGAAGTATCAGGAGCGGGGATGCTACTAAAAATCCCGACAAGCGAAGAAATCACATATGCGTTACACTTCGATTTCCAATCATCCAACAACGAGGCTGAACATGAAGCCTTGTTGGCAGGTATGCTCCTGGTGAAAGAAATGGAGGCAGAAATGGTGGAAGTACTAAGTAATTTCATGCTAGCAACGAACCAAATCAATGGACTTTACGAAGTGCGATATGGAAGAATGTCGAAATGCGTAAAAGCCGTAAAGCACTTAGCTGGAACCTTCAAACACATCACCGTCAAAAAAGTGTTGAGATCCGAGAACAAGCAGGCTAACATGCTAAGAAAACTGGCATCCACATCCTTCGAGCACCTAACAAAAAAAAGGTATTTGTCAAAGTCCTTCATGAAAGAAGCAATGACAGTCAAGAAGTCGTCGCGCTAGGGGCCAAAAAGCCAAATTGGATGACGCCATACTTCGATTACTTACTAAATGGTGTTCTCCCAGACGACAAAATTGACACAAGAAAGATAAAAACCGAATCACCCCAATACACCATCTGTGAAAAAAATGCTATGCAGAAAAAGCTACTCGGCCCCATGGTTGAAATGTGTGTCACAACAAGAAGGCATGATCATACTACAAGAAACGCACACAGGAGAAACAGGTGCACACCAATGAGCCAGAGCGCTAGCCGGAAAAATCTTTCGCCTTAGAGTCTATTGGCCTGACGTTTACAAAGATGTTGCAGCATCGACAAAAAAATATAAAGAATGCCAAACCTCTGTGCCAATATAGAACCCACTGTCCACATTGCTAACAAGGCTATCTAGCCCGTGGCCTTTCCACAAATAGGGAATAGACATTGTAGGACTTTTCCCAGAGACCCCAGGGAAGGTCAAGTTTCTGATTGTAGCAATTGATTACTTCACAAAGAGGATATAAGCAAAACCACCGGCATGCATAAATGGTCGCAACATGATCAAATTCGTATGGAAAAACATTCTCACTCGCTTCAAAACTTCAAAGACACTTGACAACGATAGCGGTTTACAGTTCGCTGAGAACCCCTTCTGGAAATGGCACGAGGAACACAACATACAACAACGGTTCACCTCCGTGGCCCATACACAAGCCAATGTGCGAACAGAGGTGCCGAACAGGACCTTAATAACCAAAATAAAAAAGCAATTGTGCAAAAAGAAAGGGAATTTGGTAGATAAAGTACCCATAGTGTTGTGGTCATGCATAACAACCACTCATGTCAAAACATAAGAAACACCTTTCAGCCTGGCATATGGCATAGAAGCTGTTCTACCACAAGTATTGCTCATAGAAACTCCACGAGTAGAATTCATCAACAACGATAAAAACGAAGGAGATCTTCGAATCAGTATTGACTTAACAGAAGAAAAGCGTGAAACAAAATCATCCCATCAGGTGACATACAATGTAAGTGTCGAAAGATTTTGTAACATGCGAGTAAGAAAATGAGCATTCAGGGTAGGTTAGCTGGTGCTGAGAAAAAATGAAGCAAGCCATGGCGAACCAAGAGGCAAGCTGGGAACAACATTGGAAGGACCGTACAAGGTCACAGAGGCCCTCCGGAATGGCTCGTATATCCTAGATACATTGGAAGGAAAGCCTGTCCCTAGAACTTGGAACGTCCAGAACTTACATCGTTTCCATTACTAATGTCAACACCCAAGAGAACCAAACTATGTTTTTTTTGCATTTACTTTCTACATCTTTTACTGTTCAAAAACATGTAAGATGGGAATGGTTGATTACCCTCTCCTCATGGTATGGAATCAATGAAATTTCCTCTATTAGCTAAAAATATTTAAGTGCACAACGATTGTAAGCTCGCTTGTGATAACAATACGAAAAATGGTTCCAAAGCCCTTGGCTTTGACCTGCCATACATTTTGAGGCCAAATGCCTCGACTTACATTTTGATACGACAAACAGTTCATGTTAATGTTACCATGAACGGCCACGTGAAATGTAACAGAAAGTAAAAACGAGATGTTATCTCACCAGAACCTTGGCCAAGGCCCGACCTTGGCCTGAGTAATCCAGCACCGGGGTGCCAGTTCGTTCCCCTTCACGAGGAAAGAATATTCCCCGTGATCTTCTCATTCACTCACGACTAATCAGCATGTGACAAGAAGCTTAGGTGACGCCCAAAACTGACGTCACCAGGTAGTTAGTGAACGTAGGCGTGATTCTCCCAGTCAGAGGTGACCACATCTCACACTCATTGGGCGAGGTCCCCATGATCCGTTAGTAACTGGTATAAAAGGATCTCTTCCGCCTCAAGGAAGGGATCCATCTTCTCTTTCACAAGTTTTACCCTAAAGTTCTCTCTCTTAGAAAACTAACTTGATCGTCGAAGTGATGTCCCGAGAGAACACCCAGACGTCCTTTAACGATTCTTCTGTGTAGTGTTCTCAGGAAAGCTTCCAGGATAGATCCAGCGTCTGGCATCCCAACCCCTATAGAGCATGTCACAACATTTGGCACCATCTGGACGTATCCTCAGAGTGATACAACCAATAAATGATGCTGGCTCTTAGCAAATGGGTGATCTAAACCTTACATCATCTATGACTGTAGCAAATGACCTGTTTCAAACATTGATGATGGTAACCAACAACCATCACTGTGAGTGTAGAACATAGGCCCCAACCCAGTTGCTTATGGAACAGATCCCACTGATTACGGAGTCAATACTCCAGTGCATTTTCTGGCAACGGTTGTTGGATGGTTCACTTGCTCAGATGGTGATATCGCATCTCGATCTATTGCAGAGGCCTTTGTATGACTGCATGGAGGTACTCACTACCTCTAACTCTCATAAGAGGAACACACCTCACCATGCGGAGGACGAGATAAAGTTACTCTCGAGAAACCTACTTAATATTAGTTTCTCGAGCAGCGATCCCAGACCATCGAACTGGGATCCACGAGACCCACTCCTCATATCTGGATTCATTTTTAACATGAAAATCCATCGGATATACATTGGCAATGGTAGTTGCTCTGATATACTCTATGAGCATTGTTTTAGGCAACTACCAAATGCGTGGAAGGAGGGGCTACGACCCCCAACCGGTGGGCCATTGGTAGGATTCAGCAGACGTAGTTTGTGGCCGTTGGGCATTATTCTGCTGCCCTTAACGTTGGTCAGTCACGACGAGAGGGACCGAATCACACGAACAATCAGATTCTCCGTGATCCGATATCCAACAGAACACAATATTATGCTCGGACGATCGACAATCTCCTTACTCCACCTCGTACCATCAACGATCCATGGCATCATTAAATTTAGCACATGCCAGGGATCAGTAACGGTCCTCGCCACAAACACCAGGGCATATCATTGCCACCAGATCATAGCCGCTCCATATCTTGTGCGAGAACCAAAGAAGTCCAAGGATGGATGCTCTACCGAGCAACACCAGATAAACATGGAATATCCAGAACAGCTCGTACGAATCGGTTCTCACTTAACAGACAAGACCAGGGCACGACTGGTAGCACTCCTGAAGCAATACTCCACCGTTTTCACCTAGAAACCAATAGGTCTAACAGGCGTTGATCGACAAGTTATAGAACGGAACATTGCTATAAACGCAGAAGTGGCTGATCTCGTGAACACCGACATACTTAGGGAGGTAATGTTCCGAAAATGGATTGCAAATCCTATCATGGTAAAGAAAGCCAATGGATCATGGAGAATATGCATTGATTACTCAGACCTTAACAACGCCTGTCCAAAGGATTGTTATCCTCTATCGGAGATTGATCAGAAAGTCCAATCGCTCGAAGGTTTTCAGCTCAAATGTTTCCTTGATGCGTACAAGAGCTGCCATCAGGTACAGATGAAATGAGAAGACGAGGCGAAAACTACCTTCCACACTGAAAAGAACACTTTCTGCTACCAGAAAATGTCATTTGGACTAAAAAATGCAGGTGCTACTTATCAAAGGCTCATGGACAAAGTATTCACCGATCAAATTGGTAGGAACATCGAAGTCTATGTCGATTACATGGTAGTTAAGTGCCGCAATGAAGAATCATTACTCCACGATGTGGAAGAAACTTTCCAAATGGTAGCTAAAGCGAAGATGAAGTTAAACCCAACTAAGTGTACCTTCGGGGTAGAGGAAGGGCAATTCCTTGGGTACCAGATATCCAAGGAAGGAATTCTACCCAATCCCACCAAAATCCAGGAGTTTCTCGAGTCAAAGACCCCTCACAACCTCAATGGTGTACAGGAGATCAACGGTAGGTTGACGACATTGGGAAGATTCATCACCAAATCCACAGAAAAAGCGTTTCCCCTATACCAAACACTTAAAGGGTGCCTAGACAAAAAGCAGTTCAAGTGGACAAAAAAAGAAGATGTGGAATTGCAACAACTGAAAGATGCCTTACACCAACTACCGCCTCTCGCCTGCCCGGTACCAGGGGAAACACTACAACTGTATTTAGCAGCGTCCAAAGAAGCTATCTCCTCTGTGTTAGCGATGGAGAGGGAAAGAAAGCAGGTTCCCGTCTATTTTGTTAGTAGGGCCCTACAAGGACTAGAGGTCAATTACCCATCCTTAGAAAAGCCAGTCCTCGCCCTGGTATATGCGGTCAGACACCTACGGAGGTATTCAAGCCCACATGGTGGATGTTCTGACTAGTTATCCAATAAAGCAAGTGCTGCTAAGGCTGGAAAAGTCTTGGCGCCAGGCCAAGTGGGCCATAGAATTAGGCGAACATGATATACGTTACCACCCCGAACTAGCATCAAGGCCCAAGCCCTCACATACTTCTTGTTCGAAATTCTAGATACGATTAAAGGAGTGTTGACGGCAATCTCTGTTGATCCTTTAGAGCCTGAAGCCGACAAGGAACTTTGGAAGTTATACACCGATGTCGCAGCAAGTAAGGGAGGCTCATGCGCAAGCCTGATTCTACAAATCCCCAAGGGTGAAGAGATTATTTACGCGCTGTGATTCGACTTCCAAGTATCAAAAAACGAGGCAGACTACGAAGCACTCCTAGCAAGTCTAGGGTGGTCAAGGAGGTTGGTGCAAAACAACTAGCGGCCCTTAGTGATTCATTATTTATCATAAACCAGATAAATCGAACATATGAGGCAAAAGATTCAAGGATGCATAAATACCTAGACCCAGTCCGCAACCTGACCAACACTTTCAAATGTTTCTCAATAAAACAAATCCCTCGGGGAAAGAATGCAAGGGGGGATGCTCTCAACAACCTAGCCTCAAATACATACGATCACTTAACAAAGAAAGTGCTAGTTGAAGTGCTCCCAGAGAGAAGCATCGATAACCAATGGGTAAACACAGTGTCAATTACACCAGAATGGAATAAACCATACGTCAATTATCTACGCCATGGTGTGTTCCTAGATGACTCAGAAGAGGCGAGAAATGTCAAGATCAGTGTGTTACATTTTGCAATCAGAGACAACCAACTGTACCGACGAGGGTATTTAAGCCAATGCTGAAGTGCATCTCTAAAATAGAGGGCAGACGTTCCTAAAAGAAATTCATTCTGGAGACGTGATAGTGCATGAAGGCGCTTAAGCACTCACAGGCAAAATACTCCGCCTAAGAGTATATTAGCCAGATGTCTACAACGATGATGCAACCCTAACCAAGAAATGCAAAGAATTCCAGGCATTCGCTCCTTTCCAAAATCAACCGGCCATGCCGTTGACCAGCATCACCAGCCCCTGGCCTTTTCTCCAATAGGGGATTGGCATAGTGGGACCTTTCCCACCAGCACCAAGGGGTGTGAAATTTTTGTTAGTATACGTGGAGTATTTCACTAAATGGATAGAAGCAAAACCACTAGCTACCGTTACTGGAAAGCAAATGATAAATTTCATGACAAAGAACATCTTGGATCATTTTGCCACTCCTAGAATCCTCATAAGTGACAACAGTGTCCGATTTGAAGGAAGTACCTTCAAGGAGTAGTGCGAAGACAAGAAAATCCATCGCCGGTTCACATCAGTAGCACACGCTCAGGACAACGCACATACTAAGATTTCAAACAAAATCATAGTCAATGGTTACTCAAATCAAAGTCTGCTTGGGTGGAAGAGCTCCCGACCATGATGTGGTCATATTACACCACAACAAGGTCAAGCACGGGAGAAACCCCATTTAGTCTACCTTATGGGACAGAAGCAGTCCTCCCCTTGGAAATAGTGGCAGGATCCTTGCGAATAGAAAGTTTCGAGAAAGAGGCCAATGAAGAGAGGCGACACCGGGACCTGGACATGCTCGAAGAAAAAAGTGAGGTTGCACAGATGCTCCAAACACTATACAAATCGTGCACCGTGAACTATTACAACCGCCAAGTCCGGAGAATTTCAAAGTTGGAGAATGGGTGCTAAGGAAAAACGAGTCCAGTCATGCCGAGCCATTAGGGAAACTCGGTGTTACTTGGGAGGGACTATACAAAAAATTTTGGAATCCCATAAGAATGGTGCTTATGCCCTAGAAGCTCAAGATAGGCGTGCCATTCCAAGAACTTGGAATCCGCAGAGCCTGCATAATTTTTATTCTTAAAACTAGTGTTAAAGATAGATTCAATGCTAGCAAAGGCATTGCATATTAGTTTTGACATGTAAATTACTTTACTACTTTCAGTCTTATAACACTCTAACAACAAAACTAGAATAAAAAGAAAGGGCAATTCAGATGCTCCTTACTTTCAAGCTTGAAAAGTAAAACAAAGAGGTTGTGTACATATATTGTGTGACAACAAGGATTGATCATCCAACGTCACACGAGCGAAATTGTTACAAGGAGGCAACCAAGGAGTTTGTATAAAAAAGGCTCATAACCTTTCTCCCAAAACATGTTCATCAATTACAATATAGAAAACATACGTATGAACATGTGATATAAGTGTAGAAGAATCATAACCTTCCACTAATGAGGAAAACAAAACCGGGTGAGCCTCAAGATAACGATCTTAGCTACACTCAGGGTCTTTAAGCAGCAAATTAGAACACATTTCTCAAAGACCAACATTAGTAAAGCATATGGAGTTCACCAATAAAAGAACTCAAACCATTGGTACAAGCAAACCCTGTGTAAATACCATGTGATGACCAACATAAACTATACATGAGGCAACCAATCAAACAACATGTGCGGTAAAAAGAAACATTCATACCCACAAGTTAAAAGTGAGCATTGTCAAAGGTGCCAGACTCCCAGACTTTCAGGATGCCACTGAGGGTAGCAAAATACAAAAAACAAACAAAGACATAAAAAATATTGTTCATAGAGATTACATCAAAACAAATCAAGCAGGCGGCACTACTTGTGGGCAGGAGTGTTACCATCAGCAGGGGAAGAGTTTGGGCCTGGGCCCAATCCAACGATCTGAGCGTCTTGGCAAAGATCACGGAGCCCGGCTATCTCTAGACTACCCAGGCGAAGATAGCCAGCAAAATCTATTTCAGTAAAAGCTGCCATGGCATCTTCCATCTCTTGGATCTTGGTGGCCATGTCCACCTCAACCTCTGGGTTA
The DNA here is from genome assembly GCF_002870075.4 of Lactuca sativa. Taxonomy (NCBI): domain Eukaryota; kingdom Viridiplantae; phylum Streptophyta; class Magnoliopsida; order Asterales; family Asteraceae; genus Lactuca; species Lactuca sativa. Next base: position 98,399,193 of record NC_056623.2, on the reverse strand, counting down.
AACTCCCCGACAATCGCCAGCTCCTTTGCAGCTCTCTTTCCCTGCTCCACACCTGATGCCACACAAGCTGCCTGCACCTGAACTAAACCCTAAAGAAATTGAGGGCTCTCGATCACCCTCTCCACCACCCGGCAGAGCCCGTCGCTAAGTATCCACGAAATTTCCTTCTCCAACGTTCCTTTTGCAGCATTCTCAGTAACCAGATCGACCTTTAGTTTCGCCGTCCGCTCGCTTAGACCGGCATTCTCCAAACTGAAGGATCCCATGTAATCATTCAAGAACCTCACCCCTTCTTACAGCTTTGCCACTTTTTCTTTTAATCTTTCCTTCTCGAGCAGCGTCACCTCCTGCTTGGCCACCTAGCTACGCTTTTCGGCTTCTATCTTTGCCACCTAGGTTTTCAGCTCTTCACATTCAATGCTCTTCCTGTCAGAGTCAGACTGCATGGTCTCCATATTGGAGATACTTTCAACAGCTGCGACCAAGTAAGATGACACTTGGGCCGCGGCATAGTGCAAGTCGTCAACCATGTGCTCATCTGACAGGACAGTTAAGACCTCGGTTGTAGCAGGAGCAAAAAGCATGCCGACACCACTCAATAGCGGTGTCTTGATCGGAGACAAGGTCTTGGGAAGTTAGCCTCCAAGCTGGCTTGTAGGCATCCGGATGAGAACCTACAAAAAGGGGGATGGTTGCGGTTTTACCAGAGGAAGTTGGTGCGAGACCTTGGGAATGCAAAAACCCAGTCTCCGCCTTGTCTCCTCCTAGAGTAGGGACAAGGCTGGTCTTGTCGGTACTTTCTTCTTCTGTACGAGTGGGCAGTTCAGTCACCCTGATTTATGCCCCCTCTAGCATATTCGAAGCACTTTCTTCGGGGGCACTATTGGACCTCTTGGTACCCCTATTAAGAAACTCAGATTACGTTTCTTATGAAGAGGGAGCCCGATGATAGCCATCTCAATTCAACTACTTGAAGAGGATTCCAAGAAAGCAAAACGCCTCTTGACACGGCGAACACTCCCCGGGGACCCGGAAGGTGTAGGATCCTTTGAGAAACGGTGTGATAACAATGTCCTGCAAATCTAGATCCTTGCTGGCGCCAGTAGCACTATCAGAACCGATGGCATCCTCGATTCCTTGACCAGAAACAGGCCAGAAACAGGGATGGAAGACCCTCCACAAGATCGACATCGCGAACTGAAGTTCACCATCGTACAGACCCTGAAGAGCTTTCTTTAAAGTAACAACCTCCTCCACACCTGGCAACAAAACAAAAAACAACATCGGTTAATCAAAATTCCGATTTAAACGTGCTTTACCGATTAAAAAGATGGGAAGGAGGGCAAGAGAAAATAGTATGAGAAGCACAATACCCTCTTTCTCGACGAAAATTTTGGGAATCTTCTCGCAAGCCCTTCAAACAGCGCTCATTCCGTCAGCGGCCAAGAAGCAGTCAAGCTAATCTTCACCAGTGATGCTAATCTTCTCTAGGACATCAGTCGGTTCCTTATCAGCACTAAAAAGTGTTGGAGCATGATCGGTGTACACCTTAGCCCTTGGGTAACTGAACACCACAAGGTCACTGTTCACCCATAGAAACTTCTCCTACTTGTTTTTCTTGGACTTTTTATCGTGGATAAGAGTAGGGACTCCCCGCCGACGATAAAGGGTTCAATTCACCGACTGAGTAAAGACATTGAAGAAGTACTTGAATATCAGAATAGTTGGCAGGGGGCCTAGGGCTCGGAAGTGGAGTTCAAAACTCACTATCTTGTTTATAGCTATATGGGTCAACTCACTCATAGAAAACCCATATTCCTCGATAATCAGGTTGAAGAAATTTGTAATAGGCAAACGTAGACCCGCCTCGAACAATGCGATTGGAATGCTGACTTTGCCCTCGGGGGGACTGTAAAGTGATGCATCAGGAAGGGGATTTGCACTCCGTGTTCGGGAACAAACCCGAATCGGAACTCAAAGGATTCCCATTCTTCAGTGGTAAGATCTCTTCCAAAGGAACAAGCGGTATCCATGGAAAAATATGACGAAAGAGTCGAAAGGTTTTCGTTGGGACAAGAAGACAAATAGCGAAAAGTAGAAAGTAAGGAGAAAACACTAGCAGAACAAAGGTTTAAATACCACAAAAGGGGCATCGAACCGTTTTCATGATGAAACCGCCGAAGAACGGTGATTTTTCGATGCCAACGGTATAAGCTATCAGTACCAACCTTCGACGTGTCTGCGAATATACCAGAACAGCTCTGCTACGTCATGAACGCAGAAGCCTACTTTTAACAACTCGAAAAATTCTAGGTCAATCAAGGTCTAAACTTTAACCATGTACCCGTAAATTCATAATCTAACTTAATGTAATGAAACTATAGATGTTGTAACGCCCGTGTTTCTGGGCTAGACATTAGTACAATGATATAATAGTCTAGGTCAACCATTGTAACTCGTTTTAAAGTAATAAAGATATAATAAATTAAAATAAAATGTTAGATAAACCCGATATCTAGAAATAAAATGGTAGTGGTTGTGACAATGATTCTGGATATATAAAGAACGTCGAAATTTGTGTTGTAACGAAGAAGTTATGGCCTATCAAAGTTTCGCGACAGAACCGAAACGAAACTGTGTGTTGTAAAAAGTGAGTTTACAATAAAATACTTTTTAGCCTTAGTGATCTAAACGAATGGTGTATCACACGTTAAACCGAGAGCGTGCATAAAAAGAACATCCAAATCTGACTTCGTATGAAGAAGTTATGAATTTTCTAAGATTCAACATAGCAATGTGCAACCCGCAATTCGAATTATAAATCGAGAGATTTTAGCCAACACAACCTAAACAAGAATCGAAGATCTTGTCAATAGTAGTTCAACAGTAAAAAGACAGACAAAAACGGACGTCGTATGAAGAAGTTATGAATTTTTAACGAATTTTCCTATCCCGGTCTTTTAAAAATATAAGTTTAGAAATAAATTCAAAATTAGCCAATGGAGTCTAAACGAAAGTTGTAGAGTATGGTCTCACGTACGCGTGGATATAAAGAACGTTGAAAACGGAAATTGCATGCAAAAGTTATGAATTTTGAAGTTAAGGGTGCAATTTTCAAGGTGTGTCTGAAGTAAAACGCCCCGCGTACAAGAGAACGCCCCACGTTCGTAGAAACTTGGTCTAGAGTCATCCAAATAACTTGTTCGCAAGGCTGACACATACGAGTCTCGGAACACGAACACGCGCCCCTCTGCCCTGCATTCCGGAATGTGTCGCGTCCTTTGCAAGAACGCCCAGCATACCAAAGGTCAGGCCCCCCTATAAATAGCATGCGAGGCTACCCGAATTATTTTACAAAATGTACTCCTTCTTTCACTGTCTACACTCTCTTAAGCGACTCTACCCCCCCCCCCCCCCCCCCCTTAAAGCTTAGGGAACCTCCCTAGCACTAGAAGAAATCCCCGAAGCACCCGAAATCTCCGAGAAAATAGTTTTTTCAGTTTGAAAGTATGCCCGTGCAGAACCCAGTTTTTAGCAAAAACTCATGGTTTCGTCAAAGGAGATTATTTTAAGTAGCTAAGTGCTGTCCGAATCACCACCTTATCTAGTGAGTTCATACCTCTACGTTTTCACGATTTTCAATTGTTTTAGGCGCGCGGGGGGGGGGGGGGGGGGGGGGGTAATAGCAGTAAAACACAAGAAATATTGTGTTTAAAAAATATAAATTGTTTATTATAGTTTCTTACCATTTATATGCATATTTACGTAATATTACTAAATATGTGAAATAACGTTACAACCAAATTTACAAACATTTACCAAACATGTTAAAACGTAAAGGTTTTCATTTCAATAGAACACACACTATAAACTATAATAGGTATAGTTTATGGAACTGACATAGCATATTACCAAGATTGAAACACAATACAGAAAGAAACATATCAACTATAATAGGTATAGTTTGTAAAACATATGCACTATGTTACCAAGTTTAGATCACAATACGGAAAACAAACATATAAACTATAATAGGTATAGTTTATGAGATAGACATACATTTATTCATTACGAAAAGGGTTTTTAGTTTATTTACAAAAGTGTATTACATTTTCATACCAAAATGGAATTACATTTCATTTTCTAAAAGGGTTTTCAGTTCATTACTCATAAACTCGTTGAAGCAATTTTTGAGACGCCTTCAAGTACTTATCTAAGTGCCAGTGAAAGTCCGGACTTATAACCAGAGTCTCTTGTAGGGAGAGCGATATATTTGTGTATGGATCTATACGTGACTAACAATCCCACACCTCAACTGTTAGCTATAGTTAGGCCGACAGGCCTAGGGTGATAAATGTCGTTAACATTTACGATGCCTGAAGAACGTCGTGTTCAGGCCGTCTTAGGTCATAGTATGGGTATAAGAACTCACATGGAGAAAACCACGACACATTTGCAGAGTAATATATTTTCAGACAGTTTCATTTGAATAATAACTTTACATTGGTTTACAGGGAAAACATACTATCAAATAGGTTTATGCAATAATAAAACTACATTACATGATATTCCAGTACAAGAAGGGATACATTTCTAGAAACATATGTTTAAAGGGATTACATACTAGTGCAACTTACATTTCTGAAGGAACTATTATTGTTTACTCTATAATGACTTTGTGTATAGGTTAGAGTTATACATAATGTAAATCCTATAGGCATTAGAATGCGTGTTTCTGCCTTACTTCCTCTTCCTTGTTTGGTTGTAGATTTAGGTCAAAGTCACCCATTCGACTATCCGTTCGATCTTGATTATATATAACTTGTATACTTTATGTGATCATAGGGGAACAGTATGGGTCACGCCATTTACATGAATTAGAACTTCGAACTACAAATCATAAACATAAGAAACTTACACATTTTGGTCTTAAGGTATTAAGACTATGATACATTTACAATAGAAAATATAGGATTTTCTGGATGAACACACTTACGTTTTCAAGGAACAAAGAACATAATTTTATATACCGAGTAGTTATGAACTCACCAACTTAAATGTTGACACTTTTTCAAACCACTTGTATTCCCAGGAAATTAGTAGACAGGTACCCACACAGGTGTCACGAAGACGGAGCATAGTAGCGTCACATCTTATCCTTTGCTATAGGTTTGATGTTAAACAATCAATGTTTTGAACATAATTTAAATTACATATTTTCAATATGATGGTTGTGTTGCTTTGATTACTATTATTCAATTGTTATGATATTGTACATAACATCATCCGCCCCCGAACGTTTCCGCCATTCCAGTTTGGGGTGTGACAGATTGGTATCAGAGCATTGTTTATAGTGAACTAAGGATATCAAACTATATAAGATGTACAACTATAAATACAATGGGACCAAGATTTTATAATTGTTGAGTGTATACACTATAATTGTTGAGTGTATACGCTAAGGTCATATATAAATAAGATTTTGTAGACTTAGAATTTGTGATTTCCCTCTACTTATTGTTCCTTGTTTGGTTGTCATCTTAGAGTAGGATCACATATTCAAAGGTCTATTTGATCTTAGTTATATACAACCTGTATGCACTACGTGATTATAGGAGGACCCGGTGAGGATCATCATAAAAATTTCAATAGAAATACTTTAATTAATCTCATAGATTCTTTATACACTCTTATTCTCGCACAAACGACATATCTAGACATCATAACCCCACTACAACAACCAACAGAAGAGTCGAGGAAGAACCAAAAGGGTGTTCACGGGGAGGATACCGAGAAGGGATCGGTCGAAAAAAAAAGGCGTTGGAAAGATTGCTAGTGAACCTTACCTTATTAAGAGCAGACATGAGACCCTGTTTACCTTCATCTTTCTAGGATATATTCACCCAACATACATACACCCACTACACAATACTTCAAACCCAAGCACCTAAAAATCAAGCACTACCTCTAATTGCTCAATAAGAGGCCTGCTTGAGCATTCGGGTTCAGACCCTCCATCATGAAGTAATGTAGATTAGTAGTAAAGCCCCGAACATGACGATAAAAACCCAACACACCCACCAAGAGCATAAAACACCATATGGATGCCATACCTACAAATAGATCATGGAAAACAATATGGACCATTTACACTCTTTAGGAGAAAAATAGCCATGAGACAACAAATCATTGCAACTAAAAATAGGACAGTCATGGCAAATCAGAGAAACAAAAGGGGGCCACCCACGAGATGTGTGAGTTAGTGGTGCACCCTATGTGTCAATTTAATAACTAATAAACTAATATAACATAGTAAGTTAGTGGCTACACTACTCACACTATGTGTTAGACTTATCGCACTTTTTTTCACAACTAGTAATTATAAAATCAAGATTGATACGCCCTTCTAAAACCAATGAAACCAGAAAACTTAAGATTTTTGACACCTTTATTCTATTTTCTTAAACCTAACATTGGTACAATACCAAATCCAACTCACTACCATATAATTACATCATAAGGATATTAGTCGAAACATTGAGAAATGTACAACAAAAACATGAAATTTAGATATGTATATATAAATAGATAGAATACAACTAGTAACAACCATAGTTACTTACAAACTCATTTCACACCATGCAACAAAATCATGCCTTCACATGGAAGTAACTGATGGGCTTTGAGCACTATAACATCCATATGGTGCACATACAACCCTAATGCTTTGGATCTAAGTTTTCTCTAGTTATACATGCAAATTACATTTTGTCACACCCCAAAACCGGAATGACAGAAGCGATTGAGGTGGAGGAGATCATGTATAATATCACAATAATGCAAAGTAATAAACAAGCAACAACATAGTTCATTGCAATAATAATATAATTTAATACAAGCTTGTTCTGTCAAGTTAAATAGACACAAAAAATATGAATCAAAATAAAAGACGAGTCTTGAACAAGCTCCATCTTCTCAAAACCTGGCACTGGTACCTGTCTACTGGTGACCTGAGAATACAAGTTATTTTGAAAGAGTTTATTAGCTTTAAAGTTGGTGAGATCATAAGTATTTTAGTGTCATTGCTTGTATGAAAGTGTTTGTAAGTATGTGATGTATAAGTTTGTAATTGTTTGAAGTCCTCTAGAAAACCCTATGTTTCCTACTAAAAGTAGCCTTCTACCAAGGCATCTAGTATCTGTGTGTGTGACTCTTGTAAGAGTGTGTATTTTCCCAAATCTGACTATCATTAACCAAAAATATAGTTTTTACATTATTGTTTATTGTGCGAAAATCAGAAAGTGAATGTAATGGGAAAATGAAATAGTACTGTAGTGTTGGATTAAGTAACTACTTTTGTACTAACTACCTTAAACCAATTGTTATTTAAAGTACCATGTGATCGGCCTGTACCCTGCTACTGACTACAGAACGCAACAATATAAGATGTCGGAAGAAATGACGTTTGGCACCCGTAGACTTGCAAGTCCCACTGTAGCGAGCAGCGAGGTGTAGGATAGTCAATCCAGTATAGATCTATACACAAACTCATACGCTCCCCACTTAAGGAGATTCTTGATACAAAACGGTCATGACAGGTAATGCCATGCCCTGTTAGGTGGCTCACCTAATTGTAGTAATGTTCTAGCATATGTATGTGGTTGCTGTATTGTGTGTTCTTTCCCTGTCTAGCATGCGTGCATGTTCTCTCTGTATGGTATTGTTTGTTACTCATCATAGTATTCTATATCTGTATGTTATGTTCTCTATGTATTGCATAGACTCATGTATGAACTAACTCTTTGTATGTTTCATTGTTCTAGTAATAGTATTAGTATCTCCCTAAACTATACCTATTATAGCTTACTAGTAATGTTGTTTGAATGTATGAACATGTATGTATACCTTTTCTACCCAAAGGTATTGAACTGAACGAAAGAAGGAACCTTTATACCTATATACATATACATAATATATAACTAGGATTCAAAAGACCTTCGGACAAATAACTTGAATACCCTAAGTGGAACATGAAGTAAGGTGAGCTATCAGTCCTAAGTGTTTTCAATCCTACTTATATAACTATATCTATATAGGTCCACGTTTAATAGAATATAAGTTTAAAAGAGTTTATTAAAAGTATTTGATATGTAAAAGAGTTGTAAAACAGTTTGAAGTAAAACAGTTTGATAACACACTTTGAAAAGTAAGAAATCCACTTGTTTGGTAGTTATTAATCACATGTGATTGATATAATAAATATAATAGTTCAACTTGTATCCCCACCCCCCGAAGCCTAGGGAACCTCCCTAGCACTAGATGAAAGCCCCGAAGCACCTGAAGTTTCCGAGAAAAGAGTTTTTGCGGTTTGAAAGTCTGCCCGCGTAGAACCCGGTTTTCAGCAAAAACACACGGTTTCGTCAAAGGAGATTATTTTAAGAAGCAAAGTGTTGTCCGAACTACCACCTTATCGAGTGAGTTCATACCGCTACATTTTCACGATTTTCAATTATTTTAAGGGGGGGGGGGGGGGGGGTACAAGTAAAACACAAGAAATCTTGTGTTTAAAAAACATATAAATTGGTTATTATGTTTTCTTACCATTTATATGCATATTTACGTAATATTACTAAATATGCGAAACCACGTTACTACCAAATTTACAAACATTTACCAAACATATTAAAATGCAAAGGTTTTCATTTCAGTAGAATAGACACTATAAACTATAATAGGTATAGTTTATGGAACTTACATATCAAAAACAATAAAGAAAGAATTATATCAACTGTAATAGGAGGTGTCATGATGGTTGTGTTGCTTTGATTATTATTATTCAGTTGTTATGATACTGTATATGACGTCATCCGCCCCCCAACGTTTCCGTCGTTCCGGTTTGGGGGTGTGACACTACTGGTCTAAGGGACTTCTTAATGTTACCATGAACGGCCATGTTAAATGTAATGGAAAGTACAAACGAGAGGTTATCTGTTACACCCCCAAACCGAGGATGGCGGAAACGTCCGGGGGTGGAGGACTTCATGTATAGCATCATTACAACAATTGCAATAGTGATTTAAGCAAACACAACCAACATATATATAATTGAAAAAGTTAGATCATTGTATAAATTACATGTTTCCAAATCAATTACAATATGTTGACAAAATGTGAAATGTTTGACGCCTTAACGTCCCATCCTCAAAAGCACTTGGTTACCTGTTTAGTGATTTCCTGAGAATACAAGTTGTTTGAAAAAGTGTCAACACAAAGGTTGGTGAGTTCATAAGCATTTGTAGACGGTTTATGAAAAGCTTTTTCTTGTAAATGTAGTGTTTGTTCCAGAAAAATCCAATATTTTCCTTAAAATGTAAAAGTAGTCTTAAAACCCAAAGACCAAGGTGTACAAGTAATTTGTTATACTTATGATAAAATGATGCAAGTTTAACTCTACATAAACTCGTTTGATCTACATGAATTCCCCGTAAATTCTATGTTTGTTAATACTTAATGAGAGCTATTATAACCATACTATGACCTAGTTGGCCTGAAACGACGTTCTTCAGACGTCGGAACTGTTATGACATTTGTCACCATAGACCAGTCGGTCTAGCTGTTGCAAGAAGCTCAGGTGTGGGTTTCTCAATCCCAATATAGATCTATACACAACTATCACGCTCTCCCTCCAGGAGACTCTGGTTACAATACATGACTTATTGGTAAAGTGAAGCGAATGTCTCACAAAAGTCATCAACGAATTCACGTGTAATGTAATGGAAAATTCCTTTTTTTGAATGAATGTGCCCTTTTTGTATGAGTGTGTTGTGTGATGTACCATAAACTATACCTATTATAGTTTATCAAAAAAAGGGTAAAAGTGGTAATGTACATAAACTATACTTAACATAGTTTATTCAAATGTTTGTGTGTAATAGATGTACTTTGATCATAACAAATTGTTATTTCTATGCTTTGTCTAGAAAACTTCATTTGTTAACTGATGTATGTCTACATACTAAGACAATAATGTCATATATTGCAATAACATATAATCACACAAAGATATACACCTTGCTCAACATGTTACAAGGTGAAATGAAATTGATAGTATTTTTCTATTGATAACATTTTCTATCCCTGTTCTTAGAAAAATTGTAGAAAATTTATAAAAGGTCCAAATCAGAATCCAAAAATTCTGAGAGTTTGGAAAATGAGTCTAGTTTCTCCATAATTTTTCTCATGATTTTTAATGACTTCTAACTTGTCTGGACAAGTCCATAATCACAGACTGGTCCGAATTGATGTTTGAAATGATAGGCAGTTTTGTAAAAATCACCATAAATTGTAGAAAAATCGTATAAAGATGTGCAGGTAGTCATTTTAAAGCTAAGAACTTGAACTATTTTCAATTAATACAGTTTTGAAAACTAAAATGTTTAAGTTTTCCAAAACAGTTCGTGAATGGAGTCCAACTTTTCTGATGAAAGCTGTTGGAAAAGTTTAGTTATGTTCTTGGTGTTTTAACTTGTATCCCCCCCCCCCCCCCTCCATTAAAACTTAAGAAAATATGAAAATACAGGGGTATGAACTCATCTTGAGTGATTTCAGTGGTTGAATGTTGAAGAAGAGAAGTGTTCAACTCAAGACACTTGAAGGATTGCTTTGAAGATTCAAGAATCTAACACAATAATGATGGAGTTTGTGTAAGCCATCAATGATTTGAGTAGAATGAAGTGTAATTATCACAAGGAGGATAAATTATACTTACCAAGTGAAGGAGAAAAGCTGGAAATTCCTTGGAAATCTCGTTTTTGTGAGAGGGAGTTAGAGAGAAAAGAGGTGTTTGATCTTTAGTGAAATGAGAGTAGGTGAGTGAGAATGAGGAGAGATAAGAGTCTTCAGCCTTTGACCATGAGTGGGGCTGGTCAAATGGTGGGGAAAGTACTCTTGAATGACCAGCTATGGTGGGGAGTACAATGGCTGGTCATGGGAATGGGTATGGGATTGTTGTTTGTGTCAAATATTATGGCTAGATTCACACTCCACCTCATGATCTCACTTAATAGATTTTATTTCTAAATAGATATTTCCTTAAAATTATACTGAATTTATGAACAATTGGGGCCTCATATGTCATAATATGAGTTTGGGTGAAAGTCCCCCGTTAAAATAATTAAAAACGGGCTTAAAACGGAGTAATGATCGAAAACCGGGTGAAAAATGAAGAAATCTGAAGTCAGGCGAGGGCTTGGTCATCAGCAGTCCAAAATCCAGAGTGGCATCGGCTGCTGATGCGGATCCGAAAAGGGAGGAGCTGCGATCCGAGGAGGCTCTGCGGGCGGGTTTGTCAAGAGGGTCCGGAGCGAAGCCTGCTGCGGTTAGTGGTTGCGGCTCGCTGGCTGCGGTTCGATGACTGCGACTCACTCCTGCGGTTTGCTGACTGCGGCTCGCTTGCTGCGGTTAGCCAAGTCGACTCCGCTTTGGCTTCTTGGGACCTCGGTCCAAGGAGGACTTGGCCCCCATGGGGAGGTTTCGGTCCTAAAGGGTTATTTTCCAAGATTTTTCCCTTCTTTGAGTGGTTCCTCATCAAACCAAGTATCGGGATGCCCCAATTGATTATAAAAATTTCAAGAGATGTTTCGGGAGAGATTTTGGAGAGATTTTACAATCTTGGAGAGCTCCCTCATATAGAGAGAGATTTGGGAGAGATTTTACAATCTTGGAGAGATTCCTCATATGGAGAGAGATTTGGGAGAGATTTTACAATCTTGGAGAGATTCCTCATATGTAGAGAGATTTGGGAGGGATTTTACAATCTTAGAGAGATTCCTCATATGGAGAGAGATTTGGGAGAGATTTTACAATCTTGGAGAGATTCCTCATATGGAGAGAGATTTGGGAGAGATTTTACAATCTTGGAGAGATTCCTCATATGGAGAGAGATTTGAGAGAGATTTCTAATATGGAGAAATAGAGTTAAAGAGATTTAGGAGTGGTTCCATTTATGACCCTTTTAAGTATCCGGCTTTGCAACACAAGGTCTGTAAACCCGTGAAGCTGTGTTTTAGTGTACTACACACTCCCGATGAGTGTGAAATAGTGTTATCGCTTTGGTTCATGGTTTAGCTCTATCAAGGCTAATGGAAAATTAAACACACGAGTTTCCAAATGATCCTTTCTCATTGAAATAGTGAGTGGAACAGTAATTACATAACGTAAAACCTAATATACAAGGTTTAATTGAGTCAGCCGTTCTACTCGTTGACTTCGTTTGACTTTGACGTGACCCGAAATTGACTATTGTCACATCATCCCCTCGTTAGAGGGAATTTCGTCCCGAAATTTACATTTTGACAGGGACTTCAAGAGTTTGGAAAAGATGTAGGTATTTTTGTTTCATTTGATCCTCGCGTTCCCAGGTGAACTCGGGTCCTCGTTTAGCGTTCCAAAGAACCTTCACTATAGGAATAAGACTTTGTTTCGTTCTTTTGATCTCCCGCTCCATAATTTCAACTGGCTCTTCCACGAAATGGAGACTCTCATTAACTTCAATTTTGTCGAGGGGTATCACGAGAGTCTCGTCGGATAGGCACTTTCTCAAGTTTGATACGTGGAAGGTAGGGTGTACGTTCTTAAGTTCTTGTGGTAGTCGGAGTTTGTACGCTACGGGACCAATCCTGGCAAGGATTTCAAACGGTCCGATGTACCTTGGGTTTAGTTTCCCACGTTTACCAAAATGTATCATTCCTTTCCAAGGGGAAACTTTTAGTAGTACTCATTCACCGACCTGGAATTCCAAGGGTTTGCGTCGCTTGTCCGCGTAACTCTTTTGTCGATCACGAGATGCCTTCAGTCTTTCCCGAATTTGAACAATCTTTTTTGTGGTCTCCCTTATGATTTCAGGACCAGTAAGGGTGCTATTAGGGACTTTCCCCCTAGCTAGTTGAGTGTCCCCTACTTCTGCCCAACACAGGGGTGATCGACACTTGCGTCCATAAAGAGCTTCGAATGGGGCGACCTTGATGCTAGTGTGATAGCTGTTATTGTAGGAGAATTCAATAAGCGGTAAATGGGTATCTCATGCCTTACCAAAGTCTATCACACAGGCTCTCAACATGTCTTCTAATGTCTGTATGGTGCGCTCGCTTTACCCGTCAGTTTGTGGATGGTAGGCCGTACTCATGTCTAGCCTAGTTCCCAAAGATTTCTGTAGGGACTGCGAAAATCGCGAGGTGAATCTACTATCTCGGTCGGAGATAATGGATATGGGTACTCAATGCAGTCGCACAATCTCCTTGATGTACGTCATGGTTAACTTCTCCATCTTGTCAGTTTCCTTTATCGGCAGGAAATGTGCAGACTTGGTCAATCTGTCTACGATTCCCTATATGGTATCAAGCCCGCCTGAAGTCTTAGGCAGCTTGGTTATGAAGTCCATCGTTATCCGTTCCCACTTCCACTCAAGTATATCAGGCTGTTGTAGTAGTCCTGAGGGTTTCTGGTATTCCACCTTGACCTTGGCGCAAGTTAAACACTTGCCCACATAAGTCGCAATCTCGGCTTTCATGTTCGGCCACCAGTATAACTTTTTGAGGTCTAGATACATCTTGTCCGAACCTGGATGGATGGAATATCGAGTCTTGTGTGCTTCATTCATGACAACGTGTCGGAACCCCCCAAACTTCGGCGTCCAGATCCGATTCATGAAATAACGTGCTACATCATCCTTGACTTCTAAGTTTTTATCCATCCCTCTTAATGCCTCACCTGTCACATTTTCTGGTTTCAAGGCTTCTAGTTAGGCTTCCTTGATTTGCATGGCCAGGTGGGAATGGATGGTCATGGTTAAGGATTTTACTTGGCGGCCCGAATATTCCTTCCTGCTTAAGGCATCAGCCATTACATTGGCCTTGCCCGGGTGGTAGCGAATTTCACACTCGCAGTCGTTCAGCAGCTCAAACCATCTTCGTTGCCGCATGTTGAGCTCTTTTTGATTGAGGATATGCTGAAGACTTTTGTGATCGGTGAAGATAGTGCATCTTGTACCGTAGAGGTAGTGCCTCCAGATCTTTAAGGCGAACACTACCACTCCTAGTTCAAGGTCGTGGGTAGTGTAGTTAACTTCGTGTGTCTTAAGTTGTCTTGACGCGTAAGCGATGACTTTCCCTCTCTGCATGAGCACGCATCCGAGGCCTTGATTTGAAGTATCGCAATATACCACGAAGTCATCAGTTCCTTCTGGAAGAGACAAGACCGGTGCGCTACATAGGGCTTGTTTTAACGTTTGGAAGGCGGCTTCTTGTTTATCTCCCCACTTGAACATCACACCTTTTTGAGTCAAGGTGGTGAGTGGTTTAGCGATCTTGGAGAAGTTTTAGATGAATCTTCGGTAGTATCCAGCGAGTCCTAAGAATTGGCGGATTTCTGTCGGCATTGTGGGTGCTAGCCAGCTTTCGATCGATTTAATCTTTGGGGGATCAACATGTATCCCTTTCTCGCTAATTACGTGGTCAAGGAATCCCACTTCTCGGAGCCAAAATTCGCACTTTGAAAACTTAGCATAAAGCTTCTCGACTCTTAGAGTCTCCAATATTAGTCGCAGGTGTTGCCTGCGCTCTTCTTCGCTCCTTGAATAGACCAAGATATCATCGATGAACATGATCACGAATTTATCTAGGAAGGGTCGACACACTCGGTTCATCGGATCCATGAACACCGCAGGCGCGTTTGTTAATCCGAATGGCATCACTACAAATTCGTAGTTTCCATAGCGAGTTCCGAATGCCGTCTTGGGGATATCTTCTTCTTGAACTCGCAATTAATGGTAACCCGACCTCAAGTCGATTTTTGAAAAGTAGCTTGCTCCCTGAAGTTGGTCGAAAAGGTCGTCGATTCGGGGTAGGGGATATCGATTCTTGATGGTAAGTTTATTTAACTCCCTATAATCAATGCACATGCGAAAGGATCCATCCTTCTTTTTCACAAATAGAACTGGTACTCCCCAGGGTGAAAAGATCGGTCTGATGAATCCCTTGCTTAATAGTTCGCTCAATTGACTAGACAGCTCTTGCATTTCTGCTGGTGCGAGGCGATATGGTGCTTTGGCTACATTGGTAGCACCGGGAACCAAGTCGATTCGGAATTCGACTTGTCGTGCAAGTGGT
Source organism: Lactuca sativa (assembly GCF_002870075.4). Lineage (NCBI taxonomy): Eukaryota > Viridiplantae > Streptophyta > Magnoliopsida > Asterales > Asteraceae > Lactuca > Lactuca sativa. The sequence goes on along the minus strand of NC_056623.2, from coordinate 98,384,029 downwards.
ACACCTGGCAGATCTTCTGGGAATACGTCGGGGAAGTTGCACACTTCCGGAATGTCTTTGATGTCCTTTACCCCTTGATTCTTATCTACGACGTGGGCTAAGAAGGCATGGTATTCCTTTCAGAGATACTTTTGAGCCTTGATGCAAGAAATGATTTGTAGGTTTGTACTGGTTTATCGCCGTAGACGAGAAGAGTTTCGTCATTTGGCAGATTGAGGCGGACGACCCTTTCGTAACATAAAATGTCGGCACGATTAGGACTTAACCAATCCATAACGATGATGATGTCGAAACTTTTTATTGTGACTGGCATTAGATCGATTTTGAACGAATGGTTGCGTGGAATGAGAGTACACCCTATGTAAATATCATTAGCGCGCTCAACCTTTCCGTTTGCCATTTCTACAACGTATGAATCTTTTAATGACTGGGGATTTTGCTTAAGTAAATGTTTGAATTGGTGGCTCACGAAACTCCTTTCTGCCCCACAATCGAAAAGTACGCATGCATAAGAGTTATTGAGGAGGAACATACCGGTAACAACTGTAGGATCCTTGACTGCTTCCATGTGTCCTATTGTCAGGACTTTCCCTACACCACCAGCATTAGGAGCTTGTGCCTTGGGGCAGTTTCTCCTGAAGTGACCTACTTCACCACATCCGTAGCAGGTTTGGCTTGCCCCTGCATTGACAACTTGGTTGCTCGGTTGTGTTGGCGCTTTACAGAAACGAGCGGTATGCCCTTTCTTGATGCAGCTTTTGCAGTGCATTTCCCGACAGGCACCATTATGGTGGTAGTTGCACTTAGGGAGATTTCCAACATATTGCTTAGGTGGTGTTAGAGTGGTAGCAGTAGTGGCAGCACGGAAAGCAACGGTCTGTTGCATCTTTGCGGGGTCCAGTGCTGCTTGCTTCTTTTTATGGTTCCAAAACTTCTTCTTGTTGTTTCCTCCCTTTGCTTGGTCGGTGGTGGCTATCACGGTACCACGGCTGGCCTTGTGATCGATAAGTTGTTGTGCCAATTCTTTGGCACTCTCAAAGGTAGTAGGTTTCGAGGCCAATACACTATCTTGAATCTGGGATGATAGTCCCCAGAGGTATCGTTCCACCTTTTTCCCTTTTGGAGTGACCATTGATGGACAGAGGAGCGCTAGATCATTGAACCGGGCAGTGTAAGCTTCAAGATCTGTGCCCAACATTCTAAGGTTCCAGAGTTCTTCTTCGAGTTTTTGGATCTCACCCCTCGGCCAATACTCCTTCAGCATCAAAGCTTTTAAATCCTCCCAGCTTATAGAGTTAGCCACTGTAGAAGTAAGCGACTTAACTCTGCCATTCCACCAAGTGAGAGCTCTTCCGGTGAAAGTGAATGTCGCGAACTTGACCTTGCTTGCTTCGGGACAAGCACGGATTTCGAAGACTTCTTCGGTCCTTTCGAACCATTTCATCAGGGTGATGACGCCCCCGCTCCCATTGAAGGTATCGGGTTTGTCATTTGTGAAGTCCATGTAGGTACATTCCTATGTGCGCCCCGAACTGTCAACCTGATTAGAGGGTGTAGCACCAGATCCGGATCCACCATTGCCATTAGTGCCGATTTGTGACATAGCTACCGCCACAGCTGCTGTTACTGCAGCCTTAAACATTGTTGGGTCAAATTGTGCTGGCGGCAGTGGAGGAGGTGGTGCTGCACTACTGGAAGGTCTTGGTCTTTTCCTTCGTGGCATAGTTCTGTCATAATTTTAAAATGACAAGTCGGTAAGACTTCGATAGTAATAACGAGTCGAGTGTTACTGGTTTTATCTCATTTTTATTATATCCCAAGCTTATAATATTAACAGGTAATTCATAGAAAAGTTTATGCAATTAAACTTATGAATTAAATAGTGTTGACCCAAACAGAGTCATTAGTCGTAAAATGTTTGTAATACCACATAGTGAAATCTCACGTCAACATCTAATGAAGTAAAATGCATGCCAAATTCATTGATAAATTTTTAGTACATATTGTTTTGGGGGAAAGTTTGACCTCATAGGGGTCCACATTACATTAAAATAAAAAGGTGATCTTTGGCAGCACAAAAGCCCTTTGACTAGTGTAGTCACTTAGTCACGGGGTCAACCTATTCGCAATACAAAGTAGCACCAACGCATACTTGAAATCCTAGTTTTATAACAAAACATGAGCAATGCCAACACTACTCACGACGGGTGGCATCTGGTCCATGGTGGCTCTGAGATGAGGTCGAGGCTCCCTGAAACTCGGCAATCCGGCGTTCAGCCGCGATCACTCTCTCTTCGAGAGCTGCGTGCCTCTCCTGGTACTCCTTTACCTCCGCTCGAGTAGTGGTAAGGTCCTCGATGAGTTGGTCCACTGGATAGAAGTCCCTCTCCAAATCCCTGGTGCGTGCATCGGTGGCTACCGTAACAGCATTGAGATTTCGAACCTGATCTGCCATTTCCCTATTTTGGTTCCCCAAATTCGTGATGTGTTGGACCATGATGGGGAGGGCTCTGTCAGCCGGTCCCCCGTGGCTGAGGTCATAGTAACCTCATTGGTCGCCATAGGGTGACCGTTGGCGTTGTTGTCGGTTCCACCTCTCGATCATGGTTGCCAACGGGGCTCAGGCCCGTTGTGGCCAAAGCGGTTCGCCGACACCCTGGTGATGTAAGGAGGGTTGAACACTTTGTCCTCTGGTTCTTCCTCACTTTTGTCCTCATCCATGTCTAACTCGTCGTCTTCCTCTTCTTCTTCTTCGTCTACCTCCTCTTCTTCTTCTTCGGGTTCCTCTTCGGGGTCCTCTTCAATCAGCACTTTGGGCTCTTCTTCAATCCACCCATCATTTCCCTGATTGGGAAAGTATGGGTCTCCTGGTAAATGGAATCATGCCATGTCGTCTGCACAAGAATAGGGGTGTAAGAAGCAGGTAACGGTTAATAATAACATTGCGCTATAGCTACATACAAATACTCCTATAGTATTTTAAATGTTTAGATTTCGTTCTTAGAGCATTCTTTGTAGAGTGAAGTTAGGTTATTAGATTTTTTGCCCCCTACGACTATCCCCCAGTATGAGTAAGTCACTTCTCGGACAGATATAGTTGATCAGGCTATATCCTTCCCAGAACTGATTACCCATACCAAGGCATACTCGTAGCGTTCAACTCCTCTTCTTTTACTTTATGTTCTTCTAGTTATGAAACTACGCGAGTATGTAATGCATGTAGGTATACTTTTAAACGAGAAAACTATTTATTTTCTAAAAGTATAACCCGTTAAAATGTTTTAAAATCAGAGACTTTTAGTCCCAAATGTGTTTATAGTTTGTATATCCTATGTTGTTTGATATACTTAATTCACTATAAACCGTGCTCTGATACCAATCTGTCACACCCCCAAACCGAGGATGGTGGAAACGTCCGAGGGTGGAGGAATTCATGTATAGCATCATAACAACAATTGCAATAGTGATTTAAGCAAACACAACCAACATATATATAATTGAAAAAGTTACATCATTATATGAATTACATGTTTCCAAATCAATTACAATATGTTGACAAAATGTGAAATGTTTGACGCCTTAACGTCCAATCCTCAAAAGCACTTGGTTACCTGTTTAGTGATTTCCTAAGAATACAAGTTGTTTGAAAATGTGTCAACACAAAGGTTGGTGAGTTCATAAGCATTTGTAGACGGTTTATGAAAAGCTTTTTCTTGTAAATGTAGTGTTTGTTCCAGAAAAATCCAATATTTTCCTTAAAATGTAAAAGTAGTCTTAAAACCCAAAGACCATGGTGTACAAGTAGTTTGTTATACTTATGACAAAATGATGCAAGTTTAACTCTACGTAAACTCGTTTGATCTACATGAATTCCCCGTAAATTCTATGTTTGTTAATACTTAATGTGAGCTATTATAACCATACTATGACCTAGTTGGCTTGAAACGACGTTCTTCAGACGTCGGAACTGTTATGACATTTGTCACCACAGACCAGTCGGTCTAGCTGTTGCAAGAAGCTCAGGTGTGGGTTTGTCAATCCCAATATAGATCTATACACAACTATCACGCTCTCCCTCCAGGAGACTCTGGTTACAATACAAGACTTATTGGTAAAGTGAAGCGAATGTTTCATAAAAGTCATCAACGAATTCACTTGTAATGTAATGGAAAATTCCTTTTTTTGTATGAATGTACCCTTTTTGTATGAGTGTGTTATGTGATGTACCATAAACTATACCTATTATAGTTTATCAAAACAAGGGTAAAAGTGGTAATGTACATAAACTATACTTAACATAGTTTATTCAAATGTTTGTATGTAATAGATGTACTTTGATTATAACAAATTGTTATTTCTATGCTTTGTCTAGAAAATTTCATTTGTTAACTGATGTATGTCTACATACTAAGACAATAATGTCATATATTGCAATAACATATAATCACATAAAGATATACACCTTGCTCAACATGTTACAAGGTGAAATGAAATTGATAGTATTTTTTTTGTTGATAACATTTTCTATCCCTATTCTTAGAAAAATTGTAGTAAAATCATAAAAGGTCCAAATCAGAATCAAAAAATTCTGAGAGTTTGGAAAATGAGTCTAGTTTCTCCATAATCTTTCTCATGATTTTTAATGACTTCTAACTTGTGTGGACAAGTCCATAATCACAGACTGGTACAAATTGATGTTTGAAATGATAGGCAGTTTTGTACAAATCACCATAAATTGTAGAAAAATCGTATGAAGATGTGCAGCTAGTCATTTTAAAGCTAAGAACTTGAACTATTTGCACTTAATTCAGTTTTGAAAACTAAAATGTTAAAGTTGTCCACAACAGTGTGTGAATGGAGTCCAACTTTTCTAATGAAAGCTGTTGGAAAAGTTTAGTTATGTTCTTGGTGTTTTAACTTGTATTCCCCCCCCCCCCTCCATTAAAACTTAAGAAAACCCTTTTGGTTCAAAGCGAGTCCAGGAATATCTGACAGGTATGAAGGTGAAGTACGCCGAGCTTGTGACTCCTTTCTCGTTGGGCGAGCGCATCCGATTCTAAAGTCCTTTCCTAAACCACTTCCCATGAAAATACAGGGGTATGAACTCATCTTGAGTGATTTCAGTGGTTGAATGTTGAAGAAGAGAAGTGTTCAACTCAAGACACTTGAAGGATTGCTTTGAAGATTCAAGAATCTAACACAATAATGATGGAATTTGTGTAAGCCATCAATGATTTGAGTAGAATGAACTGTAATTATCACAAGGAGGATAAATTATACTTACCAAGTGAAGGAGAAAAGCTGGAAATGCCTTGGAAATCTCGTTTTTGTCATAGGGAGTTAGAGAGAAAAGAGGTGTTTGATCTTTAGTGAAATGAGAGCAAGTGAGTGAGAATGAGGAGAGATAAGAGTCTTAAGCCTTTGACAATGAGTGGGGCTGGTAAAATGGTGGGGAAAGTACTCTTGAATGACCAGATATGGTGGGGAGTACAATGGCTGGTCATGGGAATTGGTATGGGGTGGTTGTTTGTGTCAAATATTATGGTAAGATTCACACTCCACCTCATTATCTCACTTAATAGATTTTATCCCTAAATAGATATTTCAATAAAAATATACTTAATTTATGAATAGTTGGGGCCTCATATGTCAAAATATGAGTTTGGGGGGCTTAAAACGGAGTAATGATCGAAAACCGGCTGAAAAATGAAGAAATTTGAAGTCAGACGAGGGCTTGGTCATCAGCAGTCCAAAATCCGGAGTGGCATCGGCTGCTGATGCGGATCCGAAAAGGGAGGAGCTGCGATCCGAGGAGGCTCTGTGGGCGGGTTCGTCAGGAGGGTCCGAAGCGAAGCCTGCTGCGGTCGGTGGCTGCGGCTCGCTGGCTGCGGTTCGCTGACTGCGGCTCGCTGCTGCGTTTGCTGACTGCGGCTCGCTTGCTGCAGTTAGCCAAGTGGACTCCGGTTTGGCTTCTTGAGACCTCAGTCCAAGGAGGACTTGGCCCCCATGGGGAGGCTTCGGTCCTAAAGGGTTATTTTCCAAGATTTTTCCCTTCTTTGAGTGGTTCCTCATCAAGCCAAGTATCGGGATGCCCCAATTGATTATAAAAATTTCAAGAGAGGTTTCGGGAGAGATTTTACAATCTTGGAGAGATTCCTCATATGGAGAGAGATTTGGGAGAGATTTTACAATCTTGGAGAGATTCCTCATATGGAGAGAGATTTGGGAGAGATTTTACAATCTTGGAGAGATTCGTCATATGGAGAGAGATTTGGGAGAGATTTTACAATCTTGGAGAGATTCCTCATATGGAGAGAGATTTGGTAGAGATTTTACAATCTTGGAGAGATTCCTCATATGGAGAGAGATTTGGGAGAGATTTTACAATCTTGGAGAGATTCCTCATATGGAGAGAGATTTCGGAGAGATTTTACAATCTTGGAGAGATTCCTCATATGGAGAGAGATTTGGGAGAGATTTCTAATATGGAGAGATAGAATGAAAGAGATTTAAGAGTGGTTCCATTTATGACCCTTTTAAGTATCCGGCTTCGCAACGCAAGGTCTGTAAACCCATGAAGTAGTGTTTTAGTGTACTACACACTCCCGATGAGTGTGAAATAGTGTTTTATCGCTTTGGTTCATGGTTTAGCACTATCAAGGCTAATGGAAAATTTAACACATGAGTTTCCAAATGATGCTTTCTCATTGAAATAGTGAGTTGAATAGTAATTACATAACGTAAACCCTAATATACAAGGTTTAATTGAGCCGGCCGGTTTTACTCGTTGACTTAGTTTGACTTTGATCCGACCCGAAATTGACTATTGTCACATTATCTCGCAAGAACATTGGCCTAGGCCCGACCTTGTCCTGAGTAATCCAGCACCGGGGTGGCAGTTCGTTCCCCTTCACGAGGAAACAATATTCTCCGTGATTTCTCATTCACTTACGACCAATCAAGATGTGACAAGAAGCTTATGTGACGCACATAATTGATGTTACTAGGCAGTTAGTTAATGTGGGCATGATTCTCCCAGTTAGAGGAGGCCAAGTATCACACTCAATGGACGAGATCCCCAAGATCCGTTAGTAACAGGTATAAAAGGATCTCCTCCGCCTCAAGGAAGGGATCCATCTTCTCTTTCACGAGGTTTAGCCTAAAATTCTCTCTCTCATTAAACTAACTAGATCGTCGGAGTGAAGTCCCGGGAGAACACCTGGACGTCCTTTAATGATTCTTTTGTGTTGTGTTCTCAGGAAAGCTTCCAGGAAAAATCCATCATCTGGCATCCTTTCCCCTATAGAGCATGTCACAACATTTCCAATGCCCTTGTCTTTGACCTGCCTCACGTCTTGAGGCAAAATGCCTCGACTTACATTTTGAAACGGAAAACGGTTCCAAAGCCTCTGTCTTTGAGTTTTCTTACATCTTGAGGCTAAATGCTTCGACATACATTTTGAAACAATAAACAATTCTGAAACCCTTGGCTTTGACCTGCCCTACGCGTTGAGGAAAAATCCTTTGACCTACATTTTGAAATGAAAAACGGTTCCAAAGCCCTTGGATTTGATCTCCTTCACGTCTTGAGGCCAAATGCCTCGACTTACATCCTGAAACGACATAAAGAATTGTTTTATTCCTCCAACCTACTTTTCCAGACAACAAAGAATCCCCCAAAACATCCAACATGGGACCCCACCGTAGCCTGAAGCCAAATAAAATTTGTTTGTTTCCAGATCTGTTCTGAGGCCTAACAAACGTATATACCCACCTTATGAGCCAAAATTTTCAGAAATACTAGTCAAGTTTAATCTAAGGCATAAAACAAAAAAGAGATAGCTCAACAAGAGGAGCTGAACTACTTTCAAATAGATAGCTTAATTGATAGATCACAAAGTGTTTCCAAAAAAAAGAATAATAGATAAGAAGAACCAACTACACAAGTCACAGTTAGACAAAAAAAACATGATGGGAACATATCCATACAACCAAAAGTAAGTACAACCATCACAATGTCTTCCAAAAACCAAAAGCAAGAAACAATCAAAGTTAAGAAGAGATGGCTCCACCGTGAGACTACACCATCTGCTTCTGCTTCTTCACATCCAACCTATCTAATTCCAAAAAAAAAACTTATAATCAAGAGAAGCAAAAGCCTCCAATGCTTCCTCAACAGTCGCTTCATGATCAACATCATCGTCCACAACACCTTCCAACTGAGAACCAACACAAACAAATTCCTTTGCTTGTTGAATTTCTAATGCTTTACCAGCAACCACACATGCATCTTGGAACTTGTTCACCTCATAACCGAACTCTGTACTCTCCAAAATATGATCAACCACTCCTATCAACCCTTCCTTCATCAACAACTGCATATCATCCCCCAAATCACCTACCACCGCTGATTGTTCCTCCATGATTTTTTCCTTCTCCAACAGATCTTTCTCCAAGGTTTTCAATTGGATACTCAATCCCTCATTCTCCCTCTTCAATTGAACAACTGTAGCCCTCAAGGCAAGCCTATTCCATAAAAGGCTAGATACACAATATTCCAACAATTTCTTTTCTACCACAACAATTTTGAGAAACAGTACATCATTTTCACACTCAGACACCTTCTCCTTCAACATTGCATTATAAGAATGAAGCACCTGAGCTTCTTTAGCCAACCAGGCAAGTCCGCTATCAACAGCCAAGAATCTCTCAAGACGATTCACACCATCTGCAAAGAAACTATTACTCTGAGCCGAAAAAAACCAGAATGATCCAACAAGGTCAGAAAGAGAGTAACTAGACATCTCAACTTGGGTGCCAGGTGGGAATGCATTATAAGTAAAATTAACAACAGATTCAAATAGGGAAAGACAAGAGTCATCCTTCAAAGACCAAGAAGTAGAAAACATCACACCACTAGCACAACACACTTTAACAGCATCAACAGCTGGAGACCTAACATGTCCAAAATGAAAAAGACGAGAACCAACACCCATCCCTCCCCTTTCACTCTCTACTCCTAAGCGCTCTGAAGCTCCCACAACCATATATGGCTCAGAGCCAACTATAATTTCCTTTGAAACGAATTTCTCCACATTACCATCGTCGGGAATGCCAATTACCTCATTTTGAACAGGAAGAGCACAGGAGCTCCCCCCAACCCCAGCTAATCATTACAGACGCAAACATTGTATGAGCGCCATACTCCCAACATCTTGCTCGCTCACATTCTACCTGGCCACCATACGCATATTCACCGGCTGAGGCACACCCTCCTTGTCACACTCCCGAACTGATAGAATGGCAGAAACATTTAGGGGAGGATGACGTCATGTACAATATCATAACAATTAAATAATAGAGATTAAAGCATTCCAAAAATTATATTGATAATTTATAAGTTTTTACATTGTATTCGAATCAATGTTTGACTCCAAAAGCATACGACAAAAATATAGACGTAACAACGCTTAGCTCCGTATTCACAAAACCTGTGTGGGTAACTGTATACTGATCTCCTAAGAATACAAGTGGTTTGGAAAAAAGTGTCAACATTTAAGTTGGTGAATTCATAATCATTTTATATGAGAAGTATATGTCTTTGTTCCTTGAAAATGATAGTGTGTTCTTTCAGAAAATCCAATATTTTCTTTTAAATGTAATGTAGTCTTAAATGTCCCAAGACTGAAATGTACAAGTATTTTCCACACTTAAAATAGTAATATGTAGTTTTATACATATATAAAACCATTTGAATGCATGTTCTAGAAATGTAACCTGTATTGTACCGGAAAATAATGTAATGTAGCTTTATCTAAATAAAACCATTTGAAGATATGTATGTATTAGTAAACCAACATATTATTAATACCCCTTGTGAGTTATTATAACCATGTTAATGGCCTCGATGGCCTGTATGATGTTCTTCGGGCGACGGAATAGTACGACATTTCTCACCCCAGACCTATCGGTGCAACTGTAGCTAACTGTTTAGGTGCGGGATTGTTAGTCTCGTATAGTTCTATACACAAATGTCACGCTTTCTTACAAGAGATTCTGGATATAATACATGACTTTTGGTTGTACTTAGATAAGTACTTGAAGACGTGTCTCACACAACCATATTGACTGTTTATGTGTAGTAAGACGAAAACTCATTTTCTTGTAAATGTATGTATCATCCTTTTATAGTGTTTACATGGTATAAAATAATTATGCCTTTAAATAATTAGTTTTGGTATTGTATCTTGAAATGGTAAAATAGTGTGTATGTCTCATAAACTATACCTATTATAGTTTATGAAAATGTCTCACTGAAATGATGAATCCTTTGTATAAACATTATAATTTTTACTATGATAATAAAATGAATAGAAACAATTATATATTTATTTTTATAAATCATACCCTTTTTCTCAACATGTTACAAAAGGGTTGTAGTTTTATCATTGTAACCAAATTCCTATATATATATATATATATATATATATATATATATATATATATATATATATATATATATATATATATATATATATATATATATAGAGTTAAAAACAACAGTGTTACGATTTGTATAATAACACAAATTTTCTTGTGTTTTACTTGTATCCCCCCCCCCCCCAAAAAAAAAACATAGAAAAATCGTGAAAGTTGTACGGGTATGAACTCACCTCGAGTGTGTTCTGGGTTGGATAACGAGATGATGGTGGTGTTCTTCAATTTATAATATGTAATCGTGTTTGTATCCTACGAGTATTTAACATACAATATTGTGTGTAAATTAGTAAATTATCAAGAACATGTTGTAAAGACACTAGATAATTTATGGAACTTACCAATAATTCCTAAGAATTATTTTGAATAATATTTCCTGGGTAAACTGTTGAAGAAGTGAAGGTATTCTTAAATATGTATGAAGATATGTATATGTTCTTATGAACTTTGAGAGAAAGTGTAAAGGATTTTGAAGATGAAAATGAGAAATGAGGTGGTGATTTCAGTTATACACACACACACACACACACACATATATATATATATATATATATATATATATATATATATATATACCGATAAAATTTATATGATATCTGCATTGGAATATGTAATTTATCACATTGGAAAAAGTGCCAACAGATAAGGTGGGTGATTTTGGCCTATCCCCACTAAAATCGCCTTGATTTCGGTCCAAAACCTCAACTGAGAACTAGGGTCTTCGGTCTAGTATGATCTCAGTCTAGGGGCTCTCGGTCATGGGGTTCTCGGCCAATGAGATTTCGGTCTAGGTGGTGTTCTCAGTCAAGGAGTGTTCTCGGCCAAGGCATGTGAGGTTTTGATTTTTGATTCCTAAAACCGAAATCCTCAAAAGCAAGAATGAATTTTCATGATTTAATTTTACTATTTGATTTTTGGTTGGCACCTCCGACGTTCTTTGTTTTTGGACAATTCCTATTGAAATGCCCCATTTCACCACATCTGCAGCAAGCGTGGCTCGCCCCGACATTAGTGGCATGGGTGGTTAGTTGGGTTGGCATCCTACAGAAATGGGCATGCCTTAGTGTGATGGAAGTTACACTTGTTACACTTTGGAAAGGTTCCAACATATTTTTTGGTGGGTGCTGGAGTGGTAGGAACAGTAGCAGCATGGACTGCCATAGATTGTTTCTTCTTTGTGGTCTCTTGTGTTGGTTGGCCTTTCCTCTTATTCCAAAACTTCTTCTTATTGTCACATCTTTTGGATTGCTCGTGAGTAGCTGACATAAAGCCCTAGCGGACTCCATGATCTACAAGTGTTTATGCCAAGCGTTTGGCAGTGTCAAAAGTGGACGGATTTGCTGATATCACATTTCCTTGAATCTGGGGGGATAGTCCCCAGATGTATCGTTCCACCTTTTTATTTTCTAGGGTGACCATCCCGGGACATAATACTGCTAGATCGTTAAACCTGGCAGTATAGGTTGCGATGTCGGAGTCCTTCATTGTGAGGTTCCAGAGTTGTTGCTCTAGATTTTGCACCTCGCCCCTCAGGCAGTATTCTGCTAGCATTAGAATTTTCAAGTCTTCCCAGCTCATGACGTTGGCCACTGACATAGCCGTTCCACCATGAGAGGGCTCTATCCATGAATGTGTAAGCTGCAAATTTGACCTCGATAGTTTCTGGGCATGAGCAGATTCTGAACACTAAATTTGTTTTCTCAAACCACCTTGTTAGAGCATTGATACCATGGGTTCCATCGAAAGACTTTGGTTCGCAGTTTGTGAAGTCTTTGTAGGAACATTCCCTCGAGTGTCCCTGGCTATCTCCCTGGTTAGTATTATTAGTACCGCCTCCCGATCCACTGGCACCATTTGTGCTGATTTACGTAATGGCGGCTACCACAATGGCTGTTACAGCAGCTTGGAAAATGGCAATGTCCATCTGCTAAGGTGGTAGCGGTGCTGGAGTTGGTGGTGTGTTGTTGACATGCCTGATAGACTTATGTGGTGGCATCTTTCTGCCATAAGGTTTAAAGATGTTTTCAAATTAGAACATCTTAACTATAGGCATGTCTATGTTAACTATATAAACATAATGGTATTAAAGACACATAAATGGCCTAATTGTGTATCCCTGTAGAATAATAAAATACTCCAATAGTATTTTAAACTTTATGTTAGGTTCTAGAGTTTCTTAGTATATAGGGTTGGTAAGTTTTATACTCTTCGTTTACTACGATCATTCCCAAAAACATGTTAGTCATATCTTGCATAAATATAGTTGATCAGGTTATATTTATCCCAGATATGATTACATAACTATCGAGGATTAATCGCAACGTACAACTTATCTAAATACTTTTATATGGTTCTTACTATGATATTGTTTCTAGTATGTATGTATGTATACCTTTTTTTTTTTTTAAATACATATATTTTAAAAGTATACTTTTAGTCAAAGCATTTTAGTCCCATTGTATTTATAGTTGTATATCTTACATGGTTTGATATACTTAGCTCGCTATAAAAAATGCTCTCATACCAATCTGTCACACCCCCGAACCGATAGAACGGCGGAAACGTCCAGTGGCGGATGACGTCATCTACGGTGTCATAACAATTGAATAATATAGATCAAATCATTCTAAACATTATATTGAGAATTTATAAGTTTTTATATTCTATTCAAATCATTGTTTGACTCCAAAAACATATCACAAAAATATAGACGTAACAATGCTAAGCTCTATCTTCACAAAACCTGTGTGGCTACCTGTCTACTGATCTCCTGAGAATACAAGTGGTTTTGAAAAAGTGTCAACATTTAAGTAGGTGAGTTTATAAGCATTTTGTATGAGAAATATATGTCTTTGTTCCTTGAAAATGATAGTGTGTTCTTCCATAAAATCAAATATTTTCTTTTAAATGTAATGTAGTCTTAAATGTTCCAAGACCGAAATGTACAAGTATTTTCCACACTTAAAATAGTAATATGTAGTTTTATACATATATAAAACCATTTGAATGCATGTTTCCATAAATGTAACCTGTATTGTACTAGGAAAATAATGTAACGTAGTTTTATCTCAATAAAACCATTTGAAGATATGTATGTATTCGTAAACCAACGTATTGTTAATACATCTTGTGAGTTATTATAACTATGCTAATGACCTAGATGTCCTATACGACGTTCTTTAGGCGTCAGAATGGTACGACATTTATCACCCCAGACTTGTCGCTCCAACTGTAGCTAACAATTTAGATGCGGGATTTTTAGTTCCGTATAGATCTATACACAAACATCACGTTCTCTTACGGGAGATTCTGGTTATAATACATGACTTTTGTTGGTACTTAGATAAGTACTTGAAGACGTGTCTCACAAAGCAATATTAACTCTTTACGTGTAGTAAGATGAAAACTGTTTTTCTTGTAAATGTATGTGTCATCCTTTTATAGTGTTTACATGGTATAAAATAATTATGCCCTTAAATAATTATTTTTGGTATTGTATCTTCAAATGGTAAAATAGTGTTTATGTCTCATAAACTATACCTTTTATAGTTTATTAAAATGTATCACTGAAATGGTGAATCCTTTGTATATACATTATCATTTTTACTATGATAAAAAAAAATGAATGCAAATAATTATATATTTATTTTTATATGATTATACCCTTTTTCTCAACATGTTACAAAAGGGTTATAGTTTATCATTGTAATCAAATTCGTATCCAATATATATTTATATATATATATATATATATATATATATATATATATATATATATATATATATATATATATATATATATATATATATATATATATATTGTTAAAAACAACAAGGTAACGGTTTGCATAATAACACAAATTTTTTGTATTTTACTTGTATCCCCCCCCCCCCCCCTTAAAACATAGAAAAATCGTGAAAACTGTAGAGGTATGAAGACACCTCGAGTGTGTTCTGGGTTGGATAACAAGGTGATGGTGTTGTTCTTCAATTTATAGTACGTAAAAGTGTTTATATCCTACGAGTATTTAACACACAATATTGTGTTTAAATTAGTTAAATTATCATGCACATGTTGTAAACACACTAGATAATTTAAGGAACTTACCAATGATTCCTAAGAATTATGTTGAAGAATGTTTCATGGGTAAACTGTTGAAGACGTGAAGGAGTTCTTGAAGATGTATGAAGATATGAATATGTTATTATGAACTTTGAGAGAAAGTGTAAAGGATTTTGAAGATGGAAATGAGAAACGAGGTGGTGATTTTGGTTATACATATGTATATGGGGGTAAAATGATGTGATATATGCATTGGAATCAGTAATTTATCACATTGGTAAAAGTGCCAACGGATAAGGTGGGTGATTTCGGCCTATCCCCACTGAAATCACCTTGATTTCATTCCAAAACCTCAACCGAGAACTAGGCTCTTTGGTCTAGTATGATCTCGGTCTTGGGTTTCTCGGTCATGGGGTTCTCGACCAAGGAGATTTCGGTCTAGGTGGTGTTCTCGGTCAAGGAGTGTTCTCGGCCAAGGGATGTGAGGTTTTGATTTTTGATTCCTAAAACTGAAATCTTCAAAAGCAAGAATGAATTTTCATGATTTAATTTCACTATTAGATTTTTGGTTGGCACAATTAACTTTTGTTTGACTTTCTTTGATTTTTATTGACCCGAAATAACCAGTTGTTACACTCCTTACTATCTCCCACAACTCCTCCTCCACTGCTTTTTCCTTTAAAGAATCTACACCAATATCAACACTCAGCGGATCAATGGAAGTCGACCGAGAAGGCTCCACAACAAGACGACACCGCTCAGCATATTCAATAGGGGATGTGATGGGTAATGAGCATTATAACATTCCTAAGGTGTACATGAAACCCTAAATACCTTGGATCTATGTTTTCTCTATTATACATGAAAACTTGAAATTTCCAAGGTATTACCCTATGTAACATACAAAACTTTGATACTTGGGTAATAAAACAAGTTATATAACATACCTTTTCTTTGTAGCTTGTTGCTTGGACTTTCAAGAGCTTAGCACCAATAGTATGAATGCCTCAAATGGAATCACAACACACCTAGAACAAAGGATAACTTGAGAAGAGATTCCTTGCACACAAAAATTGTCTAGCCCTCTAGTATTCCACGTAAGTGCCGATTTCATGAGCTAGAAGGGTTCTTATATAGTGTGGAAAACTAGGATTGCACCATGTAAACCCTAATGACTTTCCATATCTCTCATGCTCCATGGTTTAAAACCTCCATGGAGTATCCATGGGTTACCACACGGGTTTATCCCAACATGAAGAACTATGGATCATAAGCCCACTTTATAAGAATGCATGATTTACCAAATCTACCCCTTATATTTAATTAGTCTCCTTTTGATCATAGAATTAATTCCAAATTAATTCTTGATCAATACTAATTAAAAAATATGGTTTCATATTAATATATTAGAACTTATAATATATTAATAAACCATAAAAAATTCTTCTCAAAAGTCCATCCTATCAAATTGTCCTGATGATATGCAACCCAAATGGACCATGCTACTCTCGTGTCAAGTACATACCAATTACAGTTATGGACTTAGACACTAATCCAACAGTCTCCCACTTGGATAAGTCTAATAACTATTATTGTAAGCATGACTCCAACCCGACTAGCAATCCTAGCTCTTAAAAGCCACTGTCGAATTCTAACATGGTCAATGACGTGTCCATTAGATAAGGGATCATATATTTCTCCACTCTAGATCTCATATGGACTGAGACATGGATTATAATCATTCTCTCTGTCCAGCTGATTTTCCTGATTTCCGATTTATGACGACCGACTAATTGAACAAAGCAAATCAGTCCTGGCCTAATGTCATAACTAATCATCGAGGGTCCCACAAATATCACTTTTATCCACATGGGGTAAAAGGAACGGATAAACTTCGATCCAAATGCTTGCTTGTACTTACTCATCAAATTATACAACTATATTTTTATAACTTCCAAGTTACTGGTGCATTTACATATGTCAATGTGAAACTGAGTTGCAACTACAACTCACATTTCTCCGTTTCAAGAATATAAGATATTATCGTCTCACAATCACTCGTGACAAAATCCATGAAGTGATTCAGATGAGTTTGGGTTGAATCCAATACTCGAATCTTATTCCAGGAGTACTCATGAACATTGCAGCCACCTTGTCCTAGACAAACTACAGACCCATTCATGACAGTCTTGCCTCAATACGTACTTCCAAAGTATGATTGACTGTGGATGGTTTGAATAACCTAGTTATTCGGGAAGTCAAAACATGCAAAGTCAAACACAATAATAATACTAATCCTATATGGCCCCAAAACTTTTTAGCCATATTGATTACTAATCATTCATTGTATAATGTTTCGAATAATCAACTTAATACTTGAATTAGAACAATAGTTATGCCATGCTCCAAGCATGCATGCTATGTTTGTCTAAAAAATAGTTATGCCATGCACCAAGCATGGACACTATGTTTGTCTATGTTCCTTACTTTGTGAAATGGATCAATTGAAAAAACATTTCAATGATGCTCATTTCAAAATTCCAAATCCTTATCGCAAGTGTAAGAATTCCAAATTCTTATCACTTCTAGAAAGTGTTAGATTCTACACTATCATGCAATGATTTTTTTTAATGTCTAGGTGCCAAAAGTCATGGAGACTTGTCCAATGATACTACAAAATATTCCTTTGGATATTGTTACAAGACAATTCCATGGAAATGAAGTCTCAAATTCAAAGTACATTCCTTTGAACATTCTTTTTGCATAAAAGTTTCTTACTTTCTCATCTATTCTTCAACTCCCAATATGGAAACATTCCATATTTTCCATATGACAAGTCATTATTAATCGACTCCTGTCTATTCATAAAAATGTCAATATGGTCCTTCCGTTACTATACTTCCAACTGTCCTTAATCGATCAATCTTTGGCGAACCTTAGATTGTCCTTAACAGTTGTTTAACCACTTTAGTCATATCTGGTTCTATTCCTTTTTCCCTCTAAATGCCCTAGGCATTTGGAAAATTAGAACATGAGAATATTATAGCATATGCAATCAATCCTATACCCGAAACATGTGGGATAAGATTCATAATGTCTAACATAAAGACATGATACTTCATCAGTCTTTTCCTATAATCTTTCTATTTGCCAAGTTCTCAAAAATTTGATTATGAAGAGAGATCCCGCAATCATAGTCAAATTTTGAGAACGCAATTAACATTTCCATATATAGAATTTCCTTATGTTGAAACATTCCAACATAGCATTCATATATATATATATATATATATATATATATATATATATGACTAAATTTGATTAAAACTCAATCTAAGCTTTTAGATTTTGAAATGCAGTATAAATTCCTCTCCCTTAATTATAGCAAAACAACATTTCAAATCCACAACTTTGCAAATTAAACCTTTTGTTTTATATATATATATATATATATATATATATATATATATATATATATATATATATATATATATAACATTGCTAACTTGCAACACTTACATAATAAGTATGCTCCCACTAGCTTTGACATGTATTCAGAAATCAGCTGGACTTCTAGAAATCAATACTTATTGACTCTCATTACCAAAGTTCAGATTTCTGATATGAGACGCTTCGATAAGACCTTATCTAGGCTTCTCAAACTCATACACCTTTCCTTACATAGATCACGTGTGTGTCTAAACAATTTAAGAACTTACATAAACAAGTCTCAAATGTTTAGACCTTTTTCCATTCCTCGCAATTCGAATTACGAAAAGGGATGTTGTAATCATAATCAAATTTGAGAATGCAAATATCATAATTGTTATCTCCTTAAGATCTACTTAGTGAAAGCGTTTCCTTACAATCATTTTCATGAAGCGGAGAGAAACCTTATGACAGTTAGATTTTATGGTATATGTGTTCCTATCCATGTGAATTTGTCAAACCATAATCAAAAGACATGGTTAGTGACAAATCCAACTCATATGGACTGAACTTGTTTAATCTTAACTTCTTGCCACTTGGTAGAAAAAGGGCGTACCATTGCTTCCTAGTTGTTATGCAAACAATTAAGAACTCATAGAACTCACATGCATAGTCAACTTTAACTAGAATGGGCAAAGAAACAAGAATATGTCAACACGATAGGTTACAAACATCAAGTCGTGTGCTAGTGATAAACAATAGGTTTTATTCTTGATTAGTTCTTGAAGCTTTTCCCAGATGTTTAAGACTCCCACTGCCCTCTTGACATATAAGATTCTCTTTTCATGAATCATTCCTTGACAAAACAAATATTCAAGAGTTAGTGCGGATTCTTATCAAGACAAACACTTCACACAATTGGCCTTAGTTGGTCTTTGTTTTATCCAAAACTTCACAACTTACCAATTTCAAATGTACAAGAGTAAAAAAATTTTACTCTGCATTTGATAAGTGTTTTAAACCTTTTTTAAGATTATGTCACTCAAGGTTACAATCTTGGAGTATGACTCTAAGACTTGTTTTGGGAACGAATTATGACTCATCTTCTTGAATTAAACTATTTCAACAATTCACGATTCCTATTCTTAGCCATACAAATGCACTAAGATTTCTTTATAGGATCAATTGTGATATGGTTTTTCCATAAACATTAAGATGATCATAAAACACGATACTAAATTACTCTCTCATCTTTTCAGATTGGTGAAACTTTTATCTTCCTGCCTAATTTGATTCTTCTCATTCGTTCTGCCATACATTGAACCTTTTCCAATGTTTCATAATTATACTTAAACTTGTAAGCATAACCATGTTTACCAAAATTTAGTAAATCATGACGAATCGTTTTATTGATATTTGTGGTGGATCTTAAGCAACGCACACCCAGTGTACCTGATCCCTTAGTCCTTCATTTGACTCACATATACATGTGAACAAGGAATTAGTCTTAATTTACCAAAGATGAAAATTTTCATTCATCATACAATATAACTTGCATGATTCCAAGTTTCTGTCCAATTGAAACTTTGGTGATGAGAGTATTTCCTTGTTTGGTAAATACTCGACACTACCACAAATAAAAGAATCAAATTCATATTGCTAACATAGAAACATACAAACATCAATTTTCACAAATGCCATAGCAAGGTTATATAAGAAAAATAAAAAAAAAATTATTTATTTATAAAATGCGGAAAAAACTTTTCCTTACAATGCAATTACAAATGAAAACTATGTTATTACATATTTCCTAGCAATCTATCATAACTCCTAAGCAGCAGCTCAAAAATCCGATCTTCGAACCATGCGATTGAAATCCATCTCCGCGATCAGATTTAGTATACTCTTCCTTTAACCTTCCTTCCCTTTGCATGATCCTACAAAACATCAAAATGCAACCTTGTCACATCATGTATTAAGAATCAACAATTAGGAAGTTAATAGAGTTAGACAGTAGACTTACCTGAAGCAGAGTCAAACTTTTCGATTCTACCTTTTCTCATATCTTTCAGGTAGTCTGGGCAGCTTCGCAACCAATGCCCCTTCTCATGGCAATAGATACATATAGACTCTTTGGGAATGGTACGTGGGACAATCTTATACTTATCCTTTCTCTTTCCCTTGGAAAGAGAAATCTTTTCTAGACTTCCAATGTTTCCATTGTCAACATCCACGGAAGTTTGGGGAGTAGATCGTCCAATCAAATTTGTTTTTCCAGTGCGCCAAATCATTGTTTCTTCAGCAGCAACAAGCAAATAGGTAAGATCATTAAGGGTCATGTCGTGTTCTGTCACGTAGTAGTCCTTAATGAACACACTATATGACTCAGGAACTGATTGAAGAACCCAGTCAACCGCAAACTTCCTTGAGACAACGCCACCCAATACTCTCAGCCTTCAATATGTGACTTCATCTCCAAGACGTGAGTACACACAGGCCTTCCATCTTGATGTTTCATTGCAAGTAGGGCTTGAGTGACCTTGAATTTTTCAAGTCTTTGAACTTGTGATTTAGGTAGAATTATTGGAGGAGGTGGAGGAAATGAAGTATGACTTCCACGATCCAACGGTGAGACATCTGATGGGTTTTGAGCATTCTAACACTTCCTAAGTGTACATGCAACCCTAATAACCTTGGATCTATGTTTGTCTAATTATCATGCAAAGTTGATTTCCAAGGCTATGATCCTATCTAGCATACATTGGGAACAATTTTAACTTAAATAAAAGATAGAACTACATACCTTGTTGTTGGTTTTGATCCTTGAAACCTTGTGAGCCTAGCACCCCAAGTGTGATGCCGCAAATGCTTCACACAACACCAAATGCTATGGAGTAAACTTTAAGAGAAAGTATAACACTCTAAAAATCGGCTCTAGCCCTCAAGTATCTTAGTGTAGCTGATTTTGGGAGAGACATGAGCTTTATATAGTGTTGACACATTTAGGGTTACACCATGTAAACCCTAATGTGTCATGACTCTTCATTTCCATGACCCATGGGTTTGTAACTCCCATGGAGCCTCCATGGGGCGTCCAATGGGTTTAACCCAACTTGATTATCCATGGAGCCTCTTAGCCCACTATATAAGTTATGGATTATTTACATAATCAACCCATATATTTAATTAGTTATCTTTTGATCACTTAAATTAATTATAAATTAATTCTTGATCAAACTAATTAGATAACATTATTAATATATTAGAACTTATAATATATTAATAAACCACAAGTGTTATTTCTCTCATTTAGTCTATCCAATTGCATGGTGCCATGCAACCCAAATGGACCATGCCGGGTCGGGTCAAGTACATACCAGAAATAGTTATGGACTTAGAAACCTTATCCAACAACATCATCTTCAAGAGGAAAGCTTGTTCCAAATGATTTGGGAAGACCATAATTGTCTGAACTAGACATCTACAATGGGAGAAGTTCAATTTAGTTGATTTAAGTCCTTAATATAACACCCAAATGAATATTAAGGCCAGGACCCAACACAATATTTTAAAATTTGGAAGAGGGATGCCATAATCCAATTGCAAAATATTTGAAGGTAGGCAAATGACGATTTACCAATTTCCATCACGTAAAACGAAAAAGGATTTTAGGTTTTAAGTGAAATGAAATTCCTAGATCCTTTGAGATTCATTGAAACTTTCAATGCCATGTTTAAATCTCGATTGTGCCCTTCAAGTTTGTGACTGGGATGCCAAGGATCACAAACAAGGTGTGAATAACCACGCAAATTTGCTTGGTACACCCAATGTTACAACCACCTAATCAATGTGCCGATTAACCACACACGCTCCACTAATCTATGATTAACATCAGGCTACCCTTTGCCACGCACTGTCAGTCCAAATTAGTGTGACAGTTAACCACACACACTCCACTAACGACTTAATAGGGTGCAAAATGTAATTTCATGGGTTAGCACCATATTCACATTTTCCTAAGTAACTAAAATTTGGGAATTTATAAGTGTTTAGTTACTTTATATTTATCATTATACTTTTAATGAAGGGAGAATTAGAGTCCTATCCTACCCGTTCGGCTAAGGACCCTCCACCAGTCAAGGAAGCGGTGGGTGGGAGTGCACACCCATTAAACTGCCATTTTATAGGCAGTAACCTTATACCCCCCTTATAGACCGGCTTCGTGAATGAGACCTACTAACGGTAAGACTGACTTTTTTCTTATACATATATATATATATATATATATATATATATATATATATATATATATATATATATATATATATATATATATATATATATATATAACCTATAATATTATAATAGTATAAGGGTAGAATTTTAAACTTTAAAATTCTAGGGTTTGGAATTAAATGTTTCAAAAGTTAGACTTTTACATTTACAAATTCCAAAACTTGAGGGCAAGTTTTCAACTATTCAAAAACTTTTGGAATCCATAACTTATCAGTTTAATATAGGTTTTAATGAAAAGACTCTTGAAAATACATAACTTGAGAACAAGTTATGGAATTCATAAAACCATTTATGGGAAAAAGACTCTTCAAGTTCATAACCTATGATTTTAATGATTTCTTTAATGGAAAAACTTTTCATTTTCCATAACATGAGGACAAGTTACAGAATTTATCAAAACATTTACATCAACTATTGTAACATACAAAAATCAAACAATTTTGTCAATGGTCTAAATTAAACTCATAAGAACAAGACAATTCACATCAAACAAATTTCATGTAATTAGCCTAATCAAATAAATTGATACAAAACATGAAACTTTGACAATTATCTTATAAATTGGATAAGCATGATCATTACCACATTAAAAATAGGTTTATAAGTTTAAAAACAGCTTAGGGTAACGATACTAGTCCAAATCCATCCAAACACATCGAAAAACTGCATTCTGGAGCACCAAATTGTCGAGTGTATGAACCAACTCGGCGAGTTGGTCAGAATTGTGCTTGGACTCAGCGAGCCCAGTGTTCAGAAAGCAAAAAAAAATGATTTTTTAAGCATTTAACACAAGTAGCATCCAATATAATTGAAACAAGTCTAGGCACTGATACCACTGATGGGTAATGAGCATTCTAACACTCATAAGGTGTACAAGCAACCCTAAATACCTTGGATTTATCTTTTTTCTATTATACCTGCAAACGTGAACTTTCCAAGGTGTTAGCCGATCTAGCATACAAAACTTTGATACATGGGTAATAAAACAAGTTAGATAACGTACATTTTCTTTGTAGCTTGTAGCTTGGACTTTTAAGAGCTTAGCACCAATAGAATGAATGCCTCAAATGGAATCACAACACCTAGAACAAAGGATAACTTGAGACGAGATTCCTTGCACACACAAATCGATTAGCCCTCTAGTATTCCACTTAAGTGCTGATTTCATGAGCTAGAGGGGTTCTTATATAGTGTGGCAAACCAGGGTTACACCATGTAAACCCTAATGACTTTCCATATCCCTCATGCTCCATAGGTTAAAACCTCCATGGAGTATCCATGGGTTACCACATGGGTTTAGCCCAACATGAAGAACTATGGATCATAAGCCTACTTTATAAGAATGCATGATTTACCGAATCAACCCCTTATATTTAATTAGCCTCATTTTGATCACAAAATTAATTCCAAATTAATTCTTGATGAATACTAATTAAACAATATGATTTCGTATTAATATATTAGAACTTAAAATATATTAATAAACCATAAATAACTTATTCTCAAAAGTCCATCCTATCAAATTTTCCTGATGATATGAAACCCAAATGGACCATGCTACTCTCGGATCAAGTACATACCAATTATTGTTATAGTCTTAAAAACTAATCCCACATGATGACTGAGCTATAAACGCCTCATTGCAGAACGGAAAAGATGGCAACACCTTATCGATCAGATCCACTTCACGAAATTGGAGACTTCCTACCCACTTTTTCGCTAATACGTCCATGAAATCAAACTTATTCTCAACACTTGATAACAGAAACCTATCATTTCCTCATATATTTTTTTAGTAAAAAAGGGGGGAAGGGAAATATATAGAAGAATTGCAGCCAAGGAGAAGAAGAATAGAACAAAATGGCAAACAATATGCATGGATTAGGGCAAACCACGAGAGATAACATAAAATTCTAGCATCTTTCCACGAAGCCTCCAGGACGTACTCATTCCAGCCCCAACAAGCACATACTCTGGGAAATCACCACCGACAAAATGAAAATAGCGAAGAACCCTAGACATCTACTCCTTATCCGAGTACAAAGTAAAAGACTGATCATAAATTGAGGTCGAGCGACGTTCCATTGACCCCAAACAATCAACATTGACCCAGTAGTATCGATTCGCCCAATTCTTAGGGGAATTTTTTTGTTCAATCACCAGAACATGACTTTGCTTCCGAATGGCGAAAGTATAACTCTCACCAGAAGAAGCGACAGCAAAACGGAAAAAATGGCGAAAAACCCATATATGTAGGCTAATCCCATTCGCCCAATAGAGCGCCATAAAAACGACCACCGTATTCACGCCATTAGGAACTAACTGATTGATATGAACCTTATGATGATGAAGAACCTCTCGAAAGAATTCTGATGTTGGAATACGATACCCAACATCGAAATGCTTCATGTAAATGGGAATCTTACTCGCTGGAAGATTAATAAAATTAGCATGCTCACCAAGAAAAGTTACACCGTCCTCCGACTGAAAGCAATATCTCTCTTGGAGAGCAGCAAACCGATCGGGAGTAGGAGCAAAACTGATCGTATAATCCTCGGCGAAAAAAGTTAATCTCAGAGAAAAGACAAGAGAATGAACCAGATGAAGAGCCAATATATATATATATATATATATATATATATATATATATATATATGGTTTGCGCTAGGCATCAATGTATGGATGAGTTAGGGCATTTGTCAACGTATTATGGAGTTGTTTTGTGTATGTTTGATGTTTTCGGTCTAGGAAGCTTTTGGTCAAGGTGTGACCGAAAACCAGTTTTCAGTCTGCTAACCGAAAACTGTTTTTGGTCCTTATCAGTATATATAGGTGCCAGGCTGTCAAAGTTAAACAATAGTTGTACTTTCACTAGTTTTCGATCCCTAAGTTGTATTAGACAATTTCAAGTGTTTAATCGTATGCAAGCACAATTTCATTCATCTTCTACTCCATTTCTTCTTTGTTTTCTTACTCTTGATTTATCATTGGTGAAGATCCTTCCATCAAGGACCATATAATTAGTATCAGAGCTCAAACTGGTGTCAATCAAGTGTGTTTATTCAGTTTTCTGCTTCATAGTCGTGTTCTTCATGTTCTCGGTCTCTTGAAGCTTGTGGTTGCTCGAGTTTTCAAGATCATATCGTAATTTTCATCGTGTGGAATAGAGATCTGCTTGGATTTCAGCTTTTCAATTGAAATCTTTTTGTTTTCGGTTTTGATCTTCATCAACCGAAAACGTATTTTCAATTGATTTCTGCTCAGATCTAGGCTGTTTGGAAGCTGTGTTTTAGGTTTCAAGTGTGTGGAAATCAAAATCGAATCGAAAATTTAAGTTTTTCATTGAAAACTGTTAGTTTTCAGTTCAATCTTCAGAAACCGAAAACTTTTCTTCAACCGAAAACCTTTGAATCTTCAGTAACCGAAAACCTTTGAATCTTTAGAAACCGAAAACTGTTCTTCAACCGAAATCTCTTGAATCTTCAGAAACCGAAAACACTTGATCCTTCATAAACCGAAAACTCTTGATCCTTCATAAACTGAAAACCCTTGATCCTTCATAAATCGAAAACCCTTATAATTCAGAAACCGAAAACCTTTTTACTTGATCTTTTTATTGGTTTTTTTTAAGTTAATTTTTATTAAAAATATTAAAAAAAACAACAACAAAAATAAAAAAATGGAATCTCAAAGCATGTTAGCTCACCATGAATTGGATGCGATTATGGGAACCACTTCTCGAATTCCACGACTGTTATCTGCGAAAGGAATTACAAAATGGAAATATCGGATCGAGAAGTACATCAAAATGAAGGATTTCAAGATATGGAGAATTATTCTTAGAGGTCCAATCCGAATTACAACTACATTGGAAGATAGAACCATAATTGATAAGCAAGTTGAGAACTACACCGATGATGATTTCGAGAGAGTCGAGGAACAGGAAAAGGCTCTTGCTACACTTACCATGGCATTGTCTCCGGAAATCTCTCAAGGTTTTGCATGAGTATACATCAGCAAAGGCCTTATGGGAAGCACTGATAGAAGTCTATGAAGGCAACGAAGACATGAAACAGAGTCGCCAAGACATGCTGCGACAAAAGTTCAATATGTTTAACTATGTCTTCGGAGAAACACTTGATAACAGTTGCAAAGGTTTATCACACTCACCACAGAAATGAGCTCTGCTGGTGTAATTGTTACAAGATCGGAGATCAACAAAAAGCTGCTGAACTCTCTGCCAAAATCCTGGGATATGAATGTCTCAGTGATTAAGAAGACCAAAGATTTGAACCGTTTGAGTTTGGCTGAAACGATGGCGATCATCAAGGCTTGTGATCTCGATGATAAGCAAAGGGAGATTAACCATGTCAATTCATACTCCATAGCAAATCTTGGGATCCAAACCACCAACAACACTGCTTTCTCAAGCTTATCTACTCCTCAAGCTCTTCAAGTTCAACCCTATGTGACCCATCAGCCCACCTCATACGTTACACCTCAAATGCAACACATTCAAGTACCTCAACCTCAAAATTTAGCTCAACAAGTTGGTTCTAGTGTTGGTTCACCCACAACTGCACCAGTTCAATCTCATGGAATCAGTCCTCAAATTTCATCTTTAAAGGAAAAGGAAAAAATCTGGCCCTCGCCACTGGTTTGGTAAACTGCTACAACGCTTTTGTGGCCGGAGAACTCTCCCCACCACTCTCATTTGCTGACCTAGACCAGCTCCATCCTGAGGATGTGGAGGAGATGGACATTACATGGCAGATGGCCATGGTGGTTTTCAGGGCAAATCAATTCTCCAAGAAAACACGAAAGAACAATTAGAGTGTGAATTCCGACAAGAAAGTGGGATTCAACAAAGGAAAACTGCGATGTTACAACTGCCATGAGTTTGGGCATTTTGCAAGGGAATGTCCAAAGCCAGATCGAAGAGAGAATTTCGAACGAACCATGGTGCCGGTGACCAATGTCAACAAGGGATCTTCTTCAAGCAATTAGACTGCTAACTTGGCGATGGTGGCTCAATCCTTTAATTGGGAAGACCAAGTTCAGGCTCTGAATATTGCAGGACCTGAAAATGCACATCTTGCCCAGATCAAGAATGGTGTGGAACAAGAAACAGAGAAGGATCCTGAAGAAGAGATGATGAATCTTCAATTTGCATTCATGGTGCAAACCACTCCAGAGCCTACCAAACCCGAGGTCAGTGAATTTGTTTGCTCTCAGTCTTGTATTAAAACTGTTAAATTTTTGCGAGACCAAATTGAATTAATCAAGAGAGAGAATGAGGACCTTAAATATGAGGGTTACACACTTAGGAAAAATCAAAAGCCTTTAAAGACACAATTAGAAAATAAAACAAAGGACTTTATGAAACCGCAAGAGGATTACAACAACAAATGCGAGAAATATGATCATCTCAAAAGAAAACTTGTTGCTGTAACCGCTGAACTTGACACATTGAAAAATCGTCTTGAAAATGCTGAATTTATTTTTAACAAATTTGATGGGTCAAGTGAAGTAGTTGCAAAAATGATAGAAGGAAAGATGCAATGAAAGGATATTACTTGTGGTAATCAGATAAAAGTAGGATTAGGATTTGAGAGTGTCCCCCCTCCTTTCAATCATAATTACACTGCTATTCCCTTGTCTCAAGAAGAAATTGACAGAGAACCTTTCATGGTTTATGTGAAATCAGCTTCTGAACAAGCAACACGATCTAATGATAAAATCTTGGATACTATCATTTCTATCTCAAGTGCAGATAAGTCAGTAGTTCAAGGGGAGCAAGAAGCTGAAAAGTCTGAGTCAAATAATTATGTGTCCAAATTTGGTGTTGAATTTTGTGATGAATCTGTGTTAAATTCAAACACTAAAGTTTTTGTTTCTGGTGGTGTGTTGTTTCACACTGATAATTTTGAAAATGATGGAGTTGATTCTGATAAAATTGCTAAATATGATTTGAATGCTTCTACATCTTCCACGTTTGCTACACAATCTAGTGCTTGCTCTTGCAAATGTGAAAATGCTAGAAAAGATAATAAAACCAGAAATCTGAAAAGAGCGGTACTCAATCCAATGATAATAAACAAATTTGCTTCAATTGTGGTACTGCTAGTCATATTACCAGAAATTGTTTAAATCGGATATTTATGGATCACATGTCAAAAAAGGGAGAGAATGAGTATAGAGGACGATCTTTAATTAGAAAATCCTCCAGAACCCGCTCTCGAGATGATGACTGCAAAACAAATCAAAACAAGAAAATGGAAAGTTTTCAAAAGAACAAACGGGTTTTCAATAAATTAACAAACAGTTTGCCAAAATCGACCCAAGCTAAGCCAAAGTTGATTTCGTCAAAGAGTAGATCTGGATCTTCAAACTCTTCTAGTAGAAAATCCACCTGCTCAAAGCAAACTAAAAAGAAAACTGTTTCAAAACCTAAATATCAATGGATGCCCAAATTAAAATTTAATCAGTCATCATCCTTCTCTGTATCTGTTGAAAAAGAAAAATCAAAAGAAAAATTGAAAGATGAATCTGTGAAAGTTAAGGGTCAACCCAGGACTATAATGACATGGGTCCCCAAATCTAAATAATTCCGCTCATCGTGCAGGGACAGTTGCGGAGGAATTTCGTCGGACCTTGGTATATCGATAGTGGCTGCTCCCGGAACATGACTGGAGATATCTCCCAACTGCACGACATTCAAACATTTAATGGGGGATATGTCTCCTTCGCGGGCGGAGAAGGCGAAAAGATAACACAGACGGGAACGGTGTCTAACGGAGTGCTCAGCTTTGAGAATGTCAATTATGCTCCTGAGCTGAAGCACAGTCTACTGAGCGTCTCTCAAATCTATGACAAGGGTTACTCAACACGCTTCACCGATAAAGAATGTCTAATCTTAAAGTCGGGCATTGTTATCCCGGAGGATTGGATTCTTGTAAAATCAAAGCAGGATGGGAATGCCTATATTATCGACATGAACAGCAATGTACCCGATGAAGTCACTTGTCTCTTTTCCAAAGTCTCAAAACAAAACGCAATGTTGTGGCATCGTCGACTTGGCCATGCAAATGCAAAGAATTTGAATCGTCTTGCTAAGAATGAAATAGTTTGCGGTCTGCCTGACAGAGATTTCATTACTTTTGAAAAATGTGTTTCCTGTGCTCAAGGAAAACACCATCAGAAACCACATCTGCCAAAGCAGGTCAACTCCATGAGTCAGGTGCTTCAATTGTTGCATATGGACTTGTTTGGTCCGGTCAACGTTCTCAGCATCAACCGAAATTCGTATTGTCTCATTGTGATAGACGATTTCTCTCGTTTCATGTGGGTCTTCTTTTTGTCCAACAAAGCTGGGATCGTTGATCTTATCAAGAAGTTCCTTGTGATGATCGAGAACCAAACCAACAACCAAGTGAAAGCGCTTCGTACAGACAATGGAACAAAGTTCAAGAACGCTGTTCTTGATCATTTTTGCGTTAAGAAAGGGATCGTGCGTCAATTTAGCTCTGTCCGGACGCTAGAACAGAACGGTGTTGCTGAGCGGAGGAATCAGACATGACAAGATGCCGCAAGGATGATGCTTTGTGATTCTAAACTTCCAGTTTTCTTTTGGGCGGAGGCAATCAACACAACTTTTTACGTTCAAAATCGTGTCCTGATCAACAAAGCCCAGATGAAAACACCGTATGAGATTCTCTTTGGACACAAGCCATCTTTCATCCATTTCCGAGTATTTGGCTGCCCTTGCACCCTTCTCCACTTGTAATTTAACCCAAAGTTCAATGCCAAAGCTGATGATTGCTATTTCGTCGGATACGCTGCTCGTACTACTTATCGGGTATACAACAAGAAGACGAAGCAAATTGTGGAGTCTTTCGATGTTTGATGGCTTGAAGAGAATGAGACAGACGCTAGGGTGGGTCCTGATTGGCTATTTGACTACACATCTCTATTAAAATCCTTTAGTGTGTTGTCTGATAACCAAGTTGGGTCTACCTCTGGCTCTAAGACTATCATTGAAGACGAAGATGAAGAGGTTGTCTACATACCACCATTGGTTTCTTCTTATCCCCTGGTGGTGTCTATTGTTCCAATTGCTTCTCCTGAATCCTCAACACAACAATCTGCTACAGATGCTGACGCTACTACTCTAACTCTAGTTGAATGAGAGTTCATGAACCAAGATGCTTCCGCTGTCACTCAAAATCTAATGGAACTTCTCTTTCCCGAACAAATCGCAGATGAGTTTGTAGCAAATTCACCACACGAAGCTGGTACATCTACTGTGGATTCTTCAGCACATGACGGAGCTATTAATATTCATAATATTCTCGTCTCATTCAATGACATTAGTCACGAAATCCCCTCTCACATTCAACACGATCATCCGATAGAAAACGTCATTGGCCAGCTAGGTGAAAGAGTTCAAACGAGAAGCCAGAGTGGAGACATCAACACATGTCTCTATTCTTGCTTCATTTCTCAAATAGAGCCCAAGAACGTCGAAATGGCTTTGAATGATCCCAGCTGGGTAGATGCCATGCATGACGAGCTCAATCAATTCAAAAGGCTCGGGGTTTGGAAGTTGGTGGAGCTGCCTAAAGGCAAGAAGTCTCTCGACACTAGATGGGTGTTTCGGAACAAGCAAGATGATTCGGGTGTCATTGTCCGTAATAAGGCGAGATTGGTGGTCCATGGGTTCAGACAAATTTAGGGTCTTGATTATACATAAGTTTATGCTCTAGTGGCGTGCTTGGGGGCTATGCGTATCATCCTCGCTTATGCTTCCTACATTAGCTTCACCGTATATCAAATGGACGTCAAGACGGCTTTCTTGTACGACAAGGTGAAGGAGGAGATTTATGTTGACCAACCTCGTGGGTTTGTTAACTCAAAACTTCCTAACCATGTCTACAAGTTAGACAAGGATTTGTATGGGTTGCATCAAACTCACAGAGCCTGGTATGCTACCCTCACACAACACTTGCTCGACCATGGCTATTCCCACGGCACTATCGATCAGACCCTATTCAGCAAGCATGTCGGTGCAGACTAGATTCTTGTCCAAATATACGTGGATGATATCATTTTCGGGTCGACGAGTCCTTAGCTATGCAAGGAGTTCGAGGACGTCATGAAAAAGCGGTTCGAGATGAGTTCATTGGGGGGAAATGACCATGTTTTTAGGGCTTCAGGTCAAACAATGTTCAGCCGGAATCCTGCTTCATCAAGCAAAATATGTGTACAATATGCTCGAGAAGTTTGGGTTCAAAGATGCTAAACTTGCTTTAACGCCCATGGTGGAGAGACCACTGCTGACTCCTGATCTTGAAGGCGAATCCATATATCAAACATACTACAGATCGATGATTGGATCGCTTATGTATCTGACTGCAAGTCGCCCAGACATTATGTTTGCAGTCGTCAATGCGCGCGCTACCAGGCTAATCCTAAACTGTCTCATCTTATTGCTGTTAAAAGGATTTTTCAGTACCTCAAAGGCAGCCCAAAATTGGGTCTTTGGTATCCGAAAAATTCCGATTTTGATCTTTATGCTTTTGCAGACAGCAATTATGGAGGTTGCGAGCTTGAGAGGAAATCGACTTCAGGCGGATCTCAATTTCACGGAGATAGGCTAGTGTCTTGGCAATGCAAGAAGCAGAATATTGTCTCGACCTCAACAGCAGAAGCAGAATACGTAGCTGCGTCTGCCTGTTGTTCTCAAGTCATATGGATCCAACATCAGCTGTTAGATTACAGTTTGAATTTTCAAGAAACCCCTATATTCTGTGATAATCAGTTTGTGATCCAAATTGCTAAAAATCCGGTCCAACAC
The DNA here is from genome assembly GCF_002870075.4 of Lactuca sativa. NCBI lineage: Eukaryota > Viridiplantae > Streptophyta > Magnoliopsida > Asterales > Asteraceae > Lactuca > Lactuca sativa. The sequence goes on along the minus strand of NC_056623.2, from coordinate 98,351,888 downwards.
TCAAAAACCAAGCACATCGACATCAAAGTTCATTTTGTCAAAGATTGTTATGAGCGCTCGCTCATTCGGCTAGAATAGGTTCACACTGATAATAATGTGGCGGATCTGTTCACCAAGCCGTTTAACAAAATGTGCTGGTAAACTTTTTGAAAATGATTCACTTTGAGGATTAATTTTTGTTTAGGTTAGTTTAAATTTGCGCATTTTAATTTCATTCTCGCCCATGCACAAATTTAGGGGGAGAAATAAACAAAAATCAGAAAATTAAAAATCCAAAAACATTAGAAAAACAAAAAAATCAAAAATATTTTGGAAAAGTGATGTGATGGGAAGTGATATAAAACTAGTGATAATAGGCAATCTAAATCTGTGTAAGGTACCAAAGCTGAATTGTCTAGGCTCTGTGTTCGATGCGCTGGTAGGCGCGAAAAATTTAATGGTCTTGATTAGATGCAGATGAACTTAAGGAATCTAGAGACTTGATAAATCTTGACCTAGATAGTTCCGTTTATCCTGAAAATATAACGCTAGGGTAGGTTGAGCAGGGAGATATACATGAGAATCCAGCAGTCACATTAAGAGAACCCGTATCTAGAATTGTGGTTTAACTTTTCCTCGATGTACGGATTCTGTCCTTAATTCTGATATTGATAGGGCGATTGGGGAATTCCGATAAATTAGGTTTGTAGAAAATTATTTTCTTTCTTTCTTACTGTTAGTCATATGTTGCCTCCTCTGTGTGATCGAAAGATCCGACCTGGACTGCAACATATGCAACTCTGTCTCTCTGCATCTTCTATCTATGCTATTCTTTCTACCTGTTATACATATGTTGTCGCCTTTGCGTGATTCATAATCTGACCTGGTACATAGCATATGCAACCTTCTACATCTCAATCCCTCTGAAATTCTAGTTAGTCATATGTTTCACCCTTTGCATGATTGGAAGAGATCCAACCTCGGTGTACAACATATGCATTCTAAGTCTATCCTCTCTCCTAATAATTGTCTACTCACCTAAAGTAAGGACTATCTCGGAAGTCCTTGATTATTGGGGTATGTCAGGAAGCGGGAAACATGTTCTAGTACATCTAAAATTGAACAATTCTAGATTGTCTGTAGATCTCGCTGCTCAATTTAGGTGGACAACAATATCCTTGGTCGTCGTCAGATAAATGGTCCTTAGGAATTTTTATCTAGTAACTTAGGATTAATATGTCCTGTCACTGATAGAATTCCTAAAATTTGTCACAATTTTTTTTCGTGCTTAAGTGGACCACAATACCGGCGATCGAACAGATCTATTCATGAAAGGAGAGGTACTGATAAATTGAAAATGATTGTCTAACAACTTTGATCCCATATCACAAAAGGCTAATCAATTTCAAGATAGAGGATTAAATTTAGTTTGAATTAAAACTTTAGTATTTTTATTTTATTTTATTTTCATTTTTTAGAATTGATAAATTTTAGAAAATATTTTTTTATTTTATTTTATTTTTATTTTTAGTCTTTAAATTTTTAGGATTGGTAAAATTTAGAAAATTTTATTTTATTTTATTTGAATTTACTCCTCAAAATGATTTATTTTTTAAAGTTTTCAGTATTGGGCTTAATGTTAATCGAAATCGGGATCAGCCCATGGGTGAAGAACCGGGTTTGGGCCAGGTATATAAGGAAAAAGAGGACTCCGAATTCAGTTCTTCCCTCATTTCTTTCTCTCTGACCGAAAACCTCCAAAAAATTCTCTCAAACCCTTGAAAAGTTTGTGTTATTTTCTCAAATCAACTTGTTTTTCTTGAAGGTATGAAGATTCCGACCATGCTCATGTAATTTTTACCGAGAATCCACCGTGAAATCGTGGCAAAATCGTGAAAACGAGAACTATCGACGAGATTTCGGTTGAAGCCGTTTTCGGTCCATCGGCTTACCGGCTTTCGGTCAAGCCGAGCCGTTCTCGGTCAAGCCGGCTCAGACGGCTTTCTGTCGAAGCTGTGTTCTGTCAAACCGGCTCATTTAAGCCTTTTCAGTTCTAATTGGTTTTCAGTCCTCACCGTGTTCGGTCCATGAGTTTTCGGTCTGTCTGTCTTGACCGAAAACTCATGTTTTGTCTAATAAAATTCAATTTAAATGGCCAATATTACGGGATTTAATTGAGCAAATAATTTTAAATTGTTATAATCAAATGTTTTCTCACTTGGCTTGTTTTGTGCAGATAAAATGGCAAGTCTCAAAGTAGCAGAAAGTCACAATGTGTCCATTCTTCTTGATGATCCTACTGTAGCACACAACGAGTTCAAGTCAATGATGTACAGGCTAAGGGAGTGTTGCATCTCAACTGCACTTACATGGAACCCAACCATTTATCTAAACCTGATCAACGAATTACGGAGATCTGCAAGTGTCAAGACTGAAGACAATGGATCCGTGAAGATTGAAGCTTCTATCAAGGGACGCAAAGCTATTATCTCTGAGCAATTCATTGGAGATATCTTGAAGATTGATGATCAAGCTGCTTACCCGAATGATATTGATCTAAGAATTGTTGATGAGTATCTCGAGAAGATGGGATACAAAGGAGTCTTTCCACCAACCCTAAAGAAGGTGTTACTTCCTTACTGAAGGTTTCTAGCACACGTTTTTTCAACTGCATATCTAGGAGAAAGGGTGGTTCAGACGAAATATCCTCGAGAAATACTCAGGCAATCGTTGCATTGGCTGCCGGGATTGACTTCAACTTCTCAAGTTTTATTTTGGAAGAGATGGTTTCTAATGCTAACAAGAAGTCGAAGGATCAATTCCTGCTCTATCCAAGATTTATTCAAATCTTCATCAACAGCCTATTTCCCGATCTGGTCAAGACAGGAGAAATACTTGACATGAAATCCTTTGGACCAAACACTGTGAGCCTAATCAAGTAGAATCGTAAAGGGAAAATCATGTTTCATGGGAGATACCCTCTCGTGAAATTTGGAAAGTTTACAGAGCTGTCAGACTCTTCAGAATCCCATGGGTCGTCTGAACAAATGTCAGCTGATCAAGCATCGTCCGAACGTGCAAATGTGAATGACGATGTTATTACCGTTTCAGACCATGAAGTTGAAGATGTTACTCCATCCACCATTGTTGCTGAAGAGCATGATCTCACAAACGTGGCGGTTCAGAGTGATTTCAGTGAGGGAAGTACAAAAGAAGCTACTGAGACTGAATGAGGAGAAGAGGATCAGTATGAGAATCTTGATTTGTTCGGTTACGACGAAGATGATATTTTGATGCAATTTACTGGACTTGAGCACCCTTTACCAAATGAAGACCTTGATGACTTCCTCAAAGATATCGATGATGGTGCCAATTCAACACCAGAGATAAGGGAGAAAGCTGACGATCGAGAAGTTGAGTCTCTGGTTACCGTTAAAACGGTTGATTCTTCAACTCATATGGGCACATCATTAGGGATTCATCCCCTTGATCATGTGGTTCCTACATCCAAGCTAATTACAAGTGATACCCAGTTTGTCCTGACCACCCAATCCCCGATGAAAAGGCGCGGAATTGATCCAAGGGTGAGACTAGTTTTTTCTGACCCAAATCAAACCACAGAGACTCCTCCATCTACAACATTTTCTCCATCTTCATATGTGCCCATTCAAGAAAATCCTAGCTCTATCTATGAAGCTGGTGGTTCGTCTGTTGGCCTGAGATCGTCTCCTCCAAGGCCTTATCATGGTAATGTCTCTAAGAGACTAGCTATTCATTTGGCCCAGCCATCAAGTCCAACTCACTCATCACACGAAAAAGGAACATCATTTAAGGAAGGTATATATGGGGATGATGACATCTCATTGCCTGAGTTGAGAAAGGAGATTAGTGTGCTGAACCAGAAAAATATCGAGCTTGATATCAAGGTTGCAGACCTTCAAACTGAGAACGCCAAGCTCAATATTCAAGTTGCTGATCTTCTTGTAGATAAAGCTCAGAAAATGTGACATCCCCAAAATCTCGGCCAGAAAAGACCGATTTCATTTATGCTTTTTAAAACATTTTCAGAGTAAATCCATTTGATTTTTAAAAGAGATGCGGAATTTGTTCCCAAAAACAAAACATGATAAAATAGATATTTATCAAAACATTTCATGATTTCATTTCATAATCAAAAGTCGGGATGTCATGTTCCGATACAGATCATAAAGCATAAACGATGATATTACAAGTCGTTCAACAAATATATACATATACGGACTTGTAAGCAAAAATGACTTGATGATTCGCCCATTTTATGCTTTTGCGCCACTTCCTGTAATACAATTAAACTGAGTGGGTCAGGCTTGGGAGCCTGGTGAGCATATAGGGTTTTCAAACCCACAATAATTATATTTAATTTTCAACATTTAACAATAAACCCGATTACCCATTCCCGTTATCCTCACCTTACGTTCCTAAAAATAACGTCTATTATAAGGAACTTATTTCAGGATTTTCATCGGGACGGACATTACTGCAGAGGGGCTTCCTCAACAATAAGTGTCCTAAAGGCAACCATGTGGGGGATAGAGTACACCGGTGAACACGTCGTTCACAACACCTACAGGTAATGAGCCTGCTAGTGTTCCACAGGACAGTCTAGAATAGTCTGTGGTCGTCATCCATACTCTGCTGAATGACTAGAATAACACCAATAACACCGAGGCCTCTCATCTGTTTATTACACACCAATTATCTACCCATGTTCTACCCAACATATTAGTAGATAAAAATATACATTTTTATACACTGTTTAAAAACCTGTATAGCATGCTTTAATCAATACATATTCCACATAACAGATGAGGCATACACACATAACACGTATTTCATAGAGAATATACATTCACACATATAACCACAAAATATATACACGTAGCACGTATTTTATATTAAATACTTCATAATATTACGTTGGAGAGAAAATAACTACACACTCACTTGATCAGAAGATGATCCGACAGTACTACGGCTTATAGAAGTAGCGTCTCTCCGTAGATCTGGAAGACCTTCACAAAAACCGGCTCCTCGCGGGCAGAGCTTCGGCTCGAGAATAACGCTCTTCGGGATCCTCGGGGCTTCGGATCTTTCTTCGGGGCTCGGGAATGATACCGGGGATTCGGGGTACAATCGGCACGCAAATCGAGGCAAGAGGGCTAGAGAGAATGAGGGAATTGTAAAAGAAAAGAAGCTGCTTCGGACCTCCTTTTATAGGCTGATCCTCGGGGTTACGCGGGGCGTAACTTCGGGGGTACGCGGGGCGTAATGCTTCGCAGATCGTCAGCGCTTGCGTCACCGGGCCCTCTACGTCATCGCTTACGACTTCGGACTACTCGAGTGCCCCTCGCTGTACGCGGGGCGTACAGCAGTACGCGCTGCGTACTTCGGATAGACTGCCTCTCCTTCTCTTCGGATAATATCGGAGTTAAATTAAAATAAATATTAAATATTTATTAAAACTTCAAAAATTCATATCTCTTTCATACGAACTCCGTTTTCGACGTTCTTTATATCCACGCGAAGGTGAGACTACGCTCTACAACTTTCGTTTAGACTCCGTCGGCTAATTTTGACTTTTATTTTTATTAATTATTTTTAGAAGGCTCGGACAGGAAAACTTCGTTATTAAATCATAACTTCTTCGTCCGACGTCCGTTCTCGCCTATCTTTTCATCGTTTCGCTACTAACAACGAGATCTTCGATTCTCATTTAGATTGTTTCGGCTAGAAATCGCTCGATCTCAAATCGAGTATTCGGGCTGCATACTGCCACGTCGAAACTTCAGAAAATCATAACTTCATCATACGAAGTCAGATTTGGGCGTTCCTTTTGACGCATGCTCTCGGTTTAACGAAATCTACGACTTTCGTTTAGATCGCTAAGGCTAAATATCGCTCTATCTTAAATTCATATTTTACGTCACTCGGCGTCGTGCCGGTTTCGTCGCGAAACTTCGACAAGTCGTAACTTCTTCGTTATAACTCGGATTTTGGCATTCCTTATATCTCCGGAATCCTTGTTTCAACCACTACATCTTTATGCAAAGATATCGGGCATATCTAATACTTTAATTTTGACGCTTATTTTATTCTTAATTTAATTACATCACATAATTAAGCAAATAAACACATAACTCACATAATACACAAATTCACAAATAATACATTTTATTATTTCAAATTGGGGTTACAATGGCTAACCTAGACTATTACATTGCTAAAAATGGCAATCCCAGAAACACGGGCATTACAATTCTCTCCACCTTAGAATGATTCCGTCCCCGGAATCACACACCAACAAACAAATGCGGATAGCGACTCATCATGTCACTCTCCGTCTCCCAGGTGAGATTTGGCCCATTCGTGTGTTTCCATCGGACAAGCACTAACTCCACCATCTTACGTCGCAATTTCTTAGTCTTTCGGTCAACAATTGCCTCCGGTTCCTCAATCAACCTTTTGTTCTCATCGATCCTCAACTCCGAAAGTGGAATTATGTCGGGAACTTCTCCCGTGAACTTCCTCAGGTAACACACATGAAAAGTGTTATGAATTCCATTCAGTTCTTCTGGTAGTTCGAGCTTGTAAGCTTGGTTCCCAATCCTCTGAAGAACTTTAAACGGTCCAATAAACCTTGGACTTAACTTTCCCCTTTTACCAAATCTTATAAGTCCCTTCCATGGCGAGACTTTAAGCAAAACCGAATCTCCAACTTCAAAAGTCATCGGTCTTCGCTTTTTGTCAGCGTAACTCTTTTGACGGTCCTGAGCTGCTAACATTCTTTCCCTAATTATTTTCAACTTTTTTGCAGTTTGATGGACTATCTCCGGCCCCATAAATTGCTTTTCCCTAGCCTCAAGCCAACAAGACGGCGTACGACACTTCTGTCCATACAATGCTTGATAAGGTGCCATCTTTATGCTCGAGTGAAAACTATTATTATAGGAAAATTCTACCAAAGGCAAATGATCATCCCAATTACCTAGGAATTCCAAGGTACACGCTCTCAGCATATCTTCAAGTGTTTGTATCGTTCGTTCGCTCTGACCATCAGTCTGCGGATGGTAAGCTGTACTTAGACACAACTTGGTACCCAATTCCTCTTGTAGACTTTTCCAAAATCGTGTGGTGAAACGACTATCACGATCCGACACAATCGTTAACGGAACACCGTGAAGCCTCACAATTTCCTTTACGTAAGAATTCGCAAGCTCTTCCATAGACCATTTTTCATTGGCTGCTATGAAATGCGCACTCTTAGTGAATCGATCAACGACCACCCAAATCATGTCGTGACCACTTTTTGTTCTGGGTAGTTTAGTGACAAAATCCGTAGCAATGTCTTCCCACTTACCCATAGGCACAAGTAATGGTTCTAAACTCCCGTATGGTTTCTGATGTTGTGCCTTGACTCTTGCACAGGTCACACACTCGGCCACATACTTCGCAATGTCGAGCTTCATCGTCGGCCACCAATAATAGGGTTACAGGTCCCTATACATTTTTGTGCTACCAGGATGAATCGAGTACATGGTTTTGTGAGCTTCTTCCATCAGAAGATCCCTGACTCCTCCTGTCTTCGGTATCCAAATCCGATCTTGGAACACCTTTCGTCCGTGACTGTTTATGCCGAACACCAACGTTTTGCCCAAACGTTCCTCCTTTCGGTCATTCTTCTCAGAAGCTTCGCTTTGAGCTTTCTTGATACTTTCCAAAATAGTCGAGACAACTTCAATTCTCAACGCTCTTGGCCTTCTCCTTTCAAGATTGACTTTCCGACTGAGAGCATCAACAACAACATTGGCCTTACCGGGGTGGTAAAGTATCTCACAGTCGTAGTCTTTAAGTAATTCCAGCCAGCGTCGTTGCCTCATATTTAATTCTTTCTGACCAAAAAGATATTGGAGACTCTTATGATCAGTCAAAAGTTTGCACTTTGTGCCATAGAGGTAATGCCTCCATATTTTCAGTGCGAAAAGTACCGCTGCCAACTCTAAATCATGAGTCGGGTAGTTCTTTTCATGCTCTTTCAATTGTCGAGACGCATATGCGATCACCTTATCTCTTTGGGTTAAAACACAGCCCAATCCAACCCCAGACGCATCGCTATAAATAGCGAAGTCTTCAACTCCATCGGGTAGAGAAAGTATCGGTGCCTCGCATAGTTTCTTCTTTAGCTTCTCGAATGCTTCTTTATGCTTATCACTCCAAGCATAAGTAGCTCCTTTGTGGGTCAAAGCTGTTAATGGACTAGCGATCGAAGAAAAGCCTTGGATAAACCTTCGGTAATATCCGGCTAATCCTAAAAAGCTTCGGATCTCCGTGCGACTTTTCGGTTGTTCCCACTTCATCACAGCTTCAATCTTCGCTGGATCAACCATTATCCCTTCTTGGTTGACCACGTGACCCAAGAATTGGACTTCACGAATCCAAAAATCACATTTGGAGAACTTTGCATACAGCTTCTCTTTCTTCAAAACTTCCAACACTTCTCGCAAGTGTCTGCCATGCTCCTCCTGGCTTTTCAAATAAATCAGAATGTCATCTATGAACACTATCACAGATTTATCAAGGAACGGATTACAAACCCTATTCATTAAATCCATGAATGCTGTCGGAGCATTGGTTAGTCCAAACGACATAACCAAGAACTCGTAGTGTCCATATCGCGTTCTGAATGCAGTTTTCTCTATATCCTGCTCCCTTACTTTCAGCTGATGATATCCTGACCTCAAGTCGATCTTTGAGAAATAACTTGAACCTTGTAGTTGATCAAATAGGTCATCAATCCTCGGCAACGAATATCGATTCTTTATTGTTGCCTTATTCAGCTCTCGGTAATCAATGCACATCCTCATGCTTCCGTCTTTCTTCTTTACGAATAACACCGGAGCTCCCCAGGGTGATGAACTAGGTCTAATGAAACCTTTGTCCAATAACTCCTGAAGTTGCATCATTAGCTCCTTCATCTCCGTCGGTGCTAATCGATAAGGTGCTTTTGCAATTGGCGTTGTTCCAGGCAACAAGTCGATACGAAATTCTACTTGTCGATCGGGCGGTAATCCAGGAAGATCTTCGGGAAATACTTCCGGATAATCACACACAACAGGAATATTTTGCATCACCTTCTTTTCCTTCTTAGCATCGATCACAAATGCTAAGTATGATGTACACCCCTTGGTCAAACATTTTCTGGCTTTCATTAGAGAAATGATTCCAGAGTTTACTCTGCGTTTATCTCCGTACACCATAAACGATTCCTTCCCAGGTGGATTCACTTTCACTATTTTCTTCTTGCATAAAATTTCAGCATCATTGGCACTAAGCCAATCCATTCCCAAAACGATGTCGAAACCGTTAAGTTCGATAGGAAATAATTCCTCGTGGAACTTATTCTCAATCAAGTCAATTGAGATGTTTTTCATACGATAGCTAACAGGTACAAAATTTCCACTAGCAACTTCGACTAATAAAGCATTATCTAGTCTATCAACAGGCAAAGCTAGTTTTCTACCAAATTTATGCGATATAAAGGAGTAGTTGGCTCCAGAATCAAATAAAATTTGGGCAGGTAATTTGTTAACGAGAAAGGTACCTGAAGCGACATCAGCTTCATCTTTAGCAGCTTCCAATGTCATCTGGAATGCTCTCGCCTTTGGCTTTGGCGGAATGTTGGGTCTTGCTGCTTCCTTCTTTTTCGGACAATCCCTTGAGATGTGCCCCTCTTCACCACAACCATAACAAACATTCTTGGTGAAGGTGCAGTCGTTGGCATAATGCCCTAGCTTTCCACATTTGAAGCATGTGGTTTCCCCGCCACACTTCCCATAATGCTTCTTCTTGCACTTGTCGCACCATTTCGCTTCTACCTTTCCTCCACTTCCCCTCGAACTAGACTTTGAGAATTTACTTTTCTTGCTGGACCCTGAAAATCCATCGATTTTCCTTTTCTCGCCAACCTCTGACCTTTCCAGACCTTTTTCCCTAATCTGGGTCTCAACATTTCTAGCAGCCCAGATGGCGGCTTTCAATGTGGTTGCTTGCTTAACCATTGGACCGTAGTCCGCTGGTAGTCCAAGGGCAAACTTGTTGACCTTAGAGAGTTCTGTAGGCACCAAATATGGGATAAACTTCATCTTTTCCGTGAAACTTGCAGCGTATTCAGTAATGCTCAATTTCCCTTTCTTCAAATTCTGAAATTCATTACTGATTTCCAGAAGGTCCTGCTCGGAGCAGTATTGCATTTTTAGTTGTTCCACAAAGTCTTCCCAAGACATTTTGCTTGCTTCTCCCTTGGGCATAGAGTCAGCTAACAGCTTCCACCAACTCAACACGCCAGATTTTAGCAGAGGGATCGCAAGAGCGGTCATCTGCCTGTTGCTGCATTCGCAACTTTCAAACATAGTCTCCATTTCGGAGACCCAGTCCATAACTTGTACCGGCGTCGGGCTTCCGGATAGACATGGTGGTTTGGATGCCATGAAATCCTTATACTTGCACCCACGACCATCATTTCCTCCATACTGGTTGTTGCGTCTAACCACTGGTTGTTCGTCTTGACCAATGATCCCACTAAAGTTTTCTCCTTCAGACTGCCCTCTATTCTCCTCGGGCTCTTCCGCTTGAATTGACGGTTCTTCACGATTCTGCCTAAGCAGGCGTCTTGTTTCTTCCATCTGACGATCCAACATCATTTGAATCATCATTTGTACACCAGCCATTGTTATCGGCTCAGGTGCATCAGCTACGACAGGTACTTGTTGAATTACAGGCGGTTGATTCCTGTTTTCATCAGCATTTCCAACTCCGCTTCTTGTTCTCACCATTTTTGATCTACACACCGAATAATTTCACCTTATTACTCCAAACGATTACATGCTAGTTCTATTATCGTATACATACGCTTAGAATCTTAAACACATAAACCTTCAGATCCGGTTGGCAACAAACCGTAGATCCGAACAAACAATCTCATATATGGCAACATATAACATTTAGCACATAAAAGCATTTTAGGCAACCTTCCTAAAATAAACTAGTGCTCGTGTCTAAAATTTATCAGACACACATCTCACAATCTCCACTTAGCATACTAAGTTTAAGTCTAGAACTCCTACAATTTCCTAGTTCGCTTAAACTAATGCTCTGATACCAACTGTGACATCCCCAAAATCTCGGCCAGAAAAGACCGATTTCATTTATGCTTTTTAAAACATTTTCAGAGTAAATCCATTTGATTTTTAAAAGAGATGCGGAATTTGTTCCCAAAAACAAAACATGATAAAATAGATATTTATCAAAACATTTCATGATTTCATTTCATAATCAAAAGTCGGGATGTCATGTTCTGATACAGATCATAAAGCATAAACGATGATATTACAAGTCGTTCAAAAAATATATATACATATACGGACTTGTAAGCAAAAATGACTTGATGATTTGCCCATTTTATGCTTTTGTGCCACTTCCTGTAATACAATTAAACTGAGTAGGTCAGGCTTGGGAGCCTGGTGAGCATATAGGGTTTTCAAACCCACAATAATTATATTTAATTTTCAACAGTTAACAATAAACCCGATTACCCATTCCCGTTATCCTCACCTTACGTTCCTAAAAATAACGTCTATTATAAGGAACTTATTTCAGAATTTTCATCGGGACGGACATTACTGCAGAGGGGCTTCCTCAACAATAAGTGTCCTAAAGGCAACCATGTGTGGGATAGAGTACACCGGTGAACACGTCGTTCACAACACCTACAGGTAATGAGCCTGCTAGTGTTCCACAGGACAGTCTAGAATAGTCTGTGGTCGTCATCCATACTCTGCTGAATGACTAGAATAACACCAATAACACCTAGGCCTCTCATCTGTTTATTACACACCAATTATCTACCCATGTTCTACCCAACATATTAGTAGATAAAAATATACATTTTTATACACTGTTTAAAAACCTGTATAGCATGCTTTAATCAATACATATTCCACATAACAGATGAGGCATACACACATAACACGTATTTCATAGAGAATATACATTCACACATATAACCACAAAATATATACACGTAACACGTGTTTTATATTAAATACTTCATAATATTGCGTTGGAGAGAAAATAACTACACACTCACTTGATCAGAAGATGATCCGACAGTACTACGGCTTATAGAAGTAGCGTCTCTCCGTAGATCTGGAAGACCTTCACAAAAACCGGCTCCTCGCGGGCAGAGCTTCGGCTCGGGAATAACGCTCTTCGGGATCCTCGGGGCTTCGGATCTTTCTTCGGGGCTCGGGAATGATACCGGGGCTTCGGGGTACAATCGGCACGCAAATCGAGGCAAGAGGGCTAGAGAGAATGAGGGAATTGTAAAAGAAAAGAAGCTGCTTCGGACCTCCTTTTATAGGCTGATCCTCGGGGTTACGCGGGGCGTAATTTCGGGGGTACGCGGGGCGTAATGCTTCGCAGATCGTCAGCGCTTGCGTCACCGGGCCCTCTACGTCATCGCTTACGACTTCGGACTACTCGAGTGCCCCTCGCTGTACGCGGGGCGTACAGCAGTACGCGCTGCGTACTTCGGATAGACCGCCTCTCCTTCTCTTCGGATAATACCGGAGTTAAATTAAAATAAATATTAAATATTTATTAAAACTTCAAAAATTCATATCTCTTTCATACGAACTCCGTTTTCGACGTTCTTTATATCCACGCGAAGGTGAGACTACGCTCTACAACTTTCGTTTAGACTCCGTCGGCTAATTTTGACTTTTATTTTTATTAATTATTTTTAGAAGGCTCGGACAAGAAAACTTCGTTATTAAATCATAACTTCTTCGTCCGACGTCCGTTCTCGCCTATCTTTTCATCGTTTCGCTACTAACAACGAGATCTTCGATTCTCATTTAGATTGTTTCGGCTAGAAATCGCTCGATCTCAAATCGAGTATTCGGGCTGCATACTGCCACGTCGAAACTTCAGAAAATCATAACTTCATCATACGAAGTCAGATTTGGGCGTTCCTTTTACGCATGCTCTCGGTTTAACGAAATCTACGACTTTCGTTTAGATCGCTAAGGCTAAATATCGCTCTATCTTAAATTCATATTTTACGTCACTCGGCGTCGTGCCAGTTTCGTCGCGAAACTTCGACAGGTCATAACTTCTTCGTTATAACTCGGATTTTGGCATTCCTTATATCTCCGAAATCCTTGTTTCAACCACTACATCTTTATGCAAAGATATTGGACATATCTAATACTTTAATTTTGACGCTTATTTTATTCTTAATTTAATTACATCACATAATTAAGCAAATAAACACATAACTCACATAATACACAAATTCACAAATAATACATTTTATTATTTCAAATTGGGGTTACAATGGCTAACCTAGACTATTACATTGCTAAAAATGGCAATCCCAGAAACACGGGCGTTATAGAAAACAAAGCAGATCACCGATCTTCAGACGCATTTTGGTTTGTTGACCGCCAACTATTATGATTTGAAGAAGAAGCTGGAAGAAGAACTTGGTGACAAATTCAAATCATTTGTCAACGAGCCAAGAGTCTATATTCCAAAATCAAGACGCTCCCGTAGTTCCACCTCCTACAAGAACAACCACGGTTGTCAATCGTTTTGACAAAGAACCAGCGTAGGCTCCAAATGTCATGGTGTTAAAACGTGCTAAACTAGCCAAGTTTGTTGAGAAGGGTCAATTTTTGTTCAAGAAGAGCTCGGATCAGAATGCTCCCGTGGATCAACCAAAGATCACTTTTACGGATCTTGGAGAAAATCGCTTCAGAGACGTTTATGGTGATAGGTTTGGATCATCTCATGGGGATTCCATGACCCTCTGAAAATGTGGATTGTGAGAAGGAAGAGTGGAAATACCGAATTATATAAAGATGATCACGACTTCAACTCTTGGACCAGGGTTGATCTTACGGAATTGTCTAAGGCTCCTTTTTCAAATCCAACAAATGAACCCAAAGCGACACAGTTCATGTTATTTTTGGAAGGTCAAGTGGCAAAGGGCTTTCCCTCAATGAAGATTACAGAGTCGATCATCAAGTTATACCCGAATGTCATTTATCCCAAAATCAATCAGCCCCTTCGGACTGTGATGTGGCCCGCTACTAATCAAGTAAAGCAGATTCCTATCCCTCAAGACCATCCAGATGGATCTTTAAAATCCATGCAATACTAGTTGTTTGATGAAACTACAGCTTCTATTGTCATCAAACTTAAAAATGGATGTATTCGTCTATATGACAAGAGGGATCTGCTACAATTTGGAAAGTGGGATATACATCAGCTTTCTATTCATCATATTGTGGTGGCTGAAGACATTTTTGAGTCTGCTGCTAAGGAATACACTGCCATGGTTACTGAAATTATCAAAAAGAAGATGTGGAATGGAGCTATGGGAAAGTCAGACGTGCTGGTGGTTGATAAAGAGTGAATCATGCTAGCCCCAAACCAAGGGGGAGATTGAAGGGCATCAATGTATGGATGAGTTAGACCATTTGTCAATGTATTTTGGAGTTGTTTTGTGTATGTTTAATGTTTTCGGTCTAGGAAGCTTTTGGTCAAGGTGTGACCGAAAACCAGTTTTTGGTCTGCTAACCGAAAATTGTTTTCGGTCCTTGTCAGTATATATAGGAGTCAGGCTATCAGAGTTAAACAATAGTTGTACTTTCACTAGTTTTCGGTCCCTGAGTTGTATCAGAGGATTTCAAGTGTTTAATCATATGCAAGCTCAGTTTCATTCATCTTCTACTCCATTCCTTCTTTGTTTTCTTATGCTTGATTGATCATTGGTGAAGATCCTTCCATCAAGGACCTTACACCAGAAGAAGGAAAAACGAAGAGGCAGAAATTATAAAACCATAAGGGAGTGGAAAATTCGAAAACCCTATTGATGGAAATTGACATCACTATTGGAGATCTCTGCAACGTGCAACCGAAAAGACAACAACCAAATGTTGTAAGACGCAACATCAAAGGCTAGTCCCATCCGTTGCGATTAATCACACCTATGTCACAACATATAAGACTAGGTTGACTTGATAGTGTGCCTCCTAGACACGTCGGAAACTAAAAAAGACGCTTGATTATATAGCCTGGTCGACTAGTCACCTTTACCACTTGGCACCTATTCCAGCCTAGAAAGGAATGGCCCTCGACGGTCGGATTCCAGCCTGGAATCCATGCGGGAAAGTCAATAGACGCCAAGCAAACACCTGGTGACTTAAGTAGGAGTGGACGCACCACTACAATGGATTACCCAATCAAGGCTCAGGTAGGGGACAAGGGTATGATCTATAAATCAGCACCCCTACCCCGATCAGGGTCTGAAACCCATGTCTCTACGAGTGTGATATGTACCCGATCTTCACTATAAAAGGCTATGTACCTCCAACAGTAAGGTATCTTAACCTTAACTCTCTCTAGCCACATTCTTTACACATAATCACTTCTCTACTGGAGACTTCATGGGTTTTGAGCATAACAAATAAAAACATCTGTGTACATGCAACCCTAATTGAAGATATATGTGTTGGATTAGTGTCTAAGTCCATAACTATTTTGGTATGTACTTGACCCGATGGTGCATGGTCCTTTTGGGTTGCCTTCATCAAAGCAACTTGATAGGATGAATTATGGAGAGAAAGGATTATATATGATTTATTAATATATTATGAGAATAATATATTAAAGGAGAAATCATATTGTTTAATTAATATTAGTTAAGAATTAATAAGAATTAAGTTTGTGACTAAAAGAGATTAATTAAACTTAAGGGACTAGAATTGTAATTATAAGATAATTGCAATTGGGCTATGGATTACCTTATAATATAAGGTTGGACGAATTATATGGGGAAACCCATTAGAAATCGTCCAAGGCTAATTAAAGAAGGGTCCATGGGTTGCTTAGGGCCTAAGCATCCAAATTAGGGTTTCCTAGTTGAAAACCCTAATAGCCTACATGTATATATAGTACCCTTAGGCCTCAAAAACGTGGTGAACTAATTGGTTAGGGTTTCCACACGTTTTGGGCAGCCTCCTTCTCTTCTATTCTTCATCCTCTTGCTCTTGGTGTTTGTGAGCCATTGGAGGAGTGACACTTGTCACTCTAAGCTTTCTAAAGTCATTACAAGGAGGATTTGTGATTGTTATTGCTACATAACAATCAAGGTAATATCTTAAACCCATTATTATGTTAATATTGATTATCATATGCTAGATTTAGGGTTTAAAGTCTTGGATGAATAGCATGTAATATAGAGAAACCTAGATCCAAGCATTAGGGTTGCATGAGCACATAGGATGTTCTTATGGCTAAAACCCATCAATGGTATCAGAGCCTTGATTGGTTTCTATTGTATTGATCCCTTGTATGTTTGTTCAAGTTGCAAAATCAAGTTTTGAGCTCCCTGCCTGATGAACTCGGCGAGTACCACAGTGTACTCGGCGAGTAGGCCTCAACTCGGCGAGTCCAGTGTGGTACTCGGCGAGTTCGAGCGTCAGATGGAACTATTTTCAGGATTTCTCGCTGTTTTACTCATGGATACTTGCCTTATCTGTTTTAGATCATTAAAATCCGATTTTATACATATTTATGAGTATATCCTTGATTAAACAAAAGATAATTACCAACTAATTAGATAATAACTTTCTTATATGATAAAGTTTGATTATTTGTATTAATTGGGTAACTTGCTTTGCAAGAAATTGAAATTAGGTCAAATATAGATAATGATAAAATAAAAATATTTAATTTATATTATTTGTTATTTGATCCTTGTGCTGTGAAAAAATTTCATTTTTTCCCCTTTAGGTTTTATAGTTTAAATTTGAACTTAATAGTTTTTGTTTTTGAAATTTAAATAGTTAAAACCCTAATGTTTTGAAATGTTTCAAAACTTGCCCTCAGGTTTTGGAATTTAAATTTTGATTAAAAAGTTTTGATATTGAAATATTTAAATTCTAAACCCTAATGTTTTGAAATGTTTCAAAACTTGCCCTCAAGTTTTGGAATTTAAAAGTTGATTAAAAGTTTAATTTAGGAATGTTAAATTCTAAAATCCTAGTATTGTTTTGAAAAGTTCAAATCACACCCTTATGGTTTCATTAATTAATTAAGGTGTATAATTGAAAGGTTCAATGTCACTAAAGACCTATTGGAAATGAAGCATGAAGATGGTAAACCCGTGTGTGCCCACGTTCTAGGAATGAAATCACACATCGATAGGTTGATAATGTTGGGTGCGTCATTCCTTGATGAGTTGGCTATAGGCTGGGTTCTATAGTCACTCCCTGAATCATATAATGAGTTCAAAAGAAAGTATTATATGATGGATCATGACGCAAACCTCATTGACCTAACTTACATGCTCATTGCTGCAGAATCAGAAATGATTTGGCAAAGCAATGGAGCATATTTGTTGGGGATGTCAACCAACCATGCTTCCGAGGACGTTCTAGGAGAACCAACCTGCGTTTGCTGCCAAGAGCAAGGGTGTTGGATACAAGTCTGCCCTAGGAGCCTGAAGAGTCCAGAAGATGGGAGAGTCAAAGAGTATGGTTGTCCTTCAGGTAAAATCCACTGTCTAACTCCATTAAGTTCCTATTCATTGATTCTTAATACATAATGTGATAAGATTGCATTTGAATGTTTTGCAGGATCAGTGAAAAGAGAGGAAGCTTGATGAAAGAGCATAATGAGTCTAATCACGAAAAATGGATCTCGATCGCATGGATTCGAAGATTAGATTTTGAGCTTAGAAAGTTATGATAGAGTTGTTAGGAATATTTAATTACATAGTTTTTCAGTTGATTTTGCATTGTAAGGACAAATGGTTTCCGCTGTTTTTATGAATAAGATAAATTTTGGTTTGACTCATTTATTTATATCCTTGCAATGAAATCGTTATGAAAAATTGATGTTTGTATATTTTTGCAACAAATGGATATGATTCTTAATTATGGAAAAGTCAAAAATTTACCAAATAGGGAAATTTTCTCATCGCCCAAGTTTCAATTGGACTGAAACTTGGAATCATACAACTTGGTTGCATGATGAATGAGAAATTTCATATTTGAAAATTAGACTAATTCGTTGACAAAGTGTCAAGTGAAGGACTAGGAGATCGAGTACACAAGGTTATGTGTTGATCAAGTCCACCACAAGAGTAACAAAGATATTCGTCATGATTTACTAAGGTTAAGTAAATATGATTACACTTATGAGATTAAGTGTAATTCTTAGTTGATTGAAAAAGTTTATATCAATAGCAGAACGAATAAGAAGAATCAAATAGGCAGAAAGATAAAAGTTTCTCTATTCAAAGAAGAAGGGAGAGTACCTTTTATTATGTTTTATGATAGGTCTTGATGATTAAGAACCATATCTCAATTGATCCTCTAAGTGAATCTTTGTGCAATTGTATGTCTAAGAAGAGGAATCAAGAATTGAAGAACTGGTTAAATCAAGAAGTCAATCATACTTCGTTCCAAAACAAGTCTTAGAGTTAAGATTGTGACATTGAGTGACAAGTCTTAAGAAGGTTTATAACACTCATCAAATGTAGAATATGGAAAAAGTTTTCTTATTCTTGCACATTTGAAATTGGAAAGTTGTGGTGTCTTGGATAAGACAAAGATCAACTAGGACCAATTTTATGAAGTGTTTTGTCTTGATAAAAACTACACTAACTCTTGAATATTTGTTTGTCAAGAAATGTTTTATTGACAAGAGAATCTTATATGTCAAGGAGTCGGTGGGAGTCTTAATGTTCTTGAAAGGTTTCAAGAACAAATCAAAATAAACCTTATCGAACATCACTAGCACACGACTTGAGGTTCATAACCTATCGTGTTGACACTATCTTGTTTCTGTGCCGTTCCAATTGAGTTAATTATGCATGTAAGTTCTATGAGTTCTCATTTGAATGCATAAAAGGCAAGGACCTTAATCAATGAAAAGTACATTGATGGGAAAGGGTGAGCTGCTTAACTACTTGGAAGACATGGTGGGTAGCCGTGTTACCATAAGGCAAGAAATCAAGATTGAGAAAGTTTGGTCCATATGAGTTTGAATTTGTCGTAAACTTTGTTTTTTGACAAATTCACATGGATAGGAACACATACACTGTTAAAATCAAAGTGTCATAAGATTTCCTCCTTCATGAAAATGACTGTGAGGAAATGTTGTCACTAAGAAAGATTTTAAGAAGATAGTGATTGTGAAATTGTATTCTCGAATTCGATTATGGTTACGGTATCCCTTTCCATGATTCGAATTGTGAGATTTGGCAATTAGTCTTAATTATTTAGACACACATATGAGCTATCTAAAAGAAAAGTATATAAGTTCAAAAAGCCTTGATAAAGGATTATCAAAGCATTAGGTATTAGAAACATGAACTTAAGAAATTCAATAAGTATTGTTTTCTGGAAATTAAGTTGCTTTCTGAATACATGTCAAAGCTAGTGGGAGCATAAGTGTTATGTTTATAATAATCATCATGATAGTGGGAGCATAAATGTTATGATTGTATGATTATTAAGGCAAGTATTGCAAGTTAGCAATATTAATTATAGAAAACAAGAGTTATACTTTGCAAAGTCGTAAGGGTTGAATAGTTGTTTTGCTATAATTAAGGGAGAGAATATTGTACTTCGTTTCAAAATCTAAAGCTTAGATTGAGAAATTTTAATAAATTTAGTCAAAGGATACATAGTGTGTTCTTAAATTTCGATTATGATTACAGTATCCCTCTTCATTTTTGACCATTCTAATATTTTCCAAATGTATAGCGCAATTAAAGGGAAAAATGACTAGAATTGGTTTTGACTAAGATAATTAAACAACTATCAAAGGACGATCCAAAGCTTGCTAAGGATTGGTCACTTGTAGTAGTTGAAAGTATGATATTGGATGGAGCATATCGACATTATTATGAATACATAAGATTCTATTAAGAATAAGTTGTCATATGGTAAGTATGGAAAGGTTTCCATGTTGGGAGTTGGATATTGAGAATCTATTCTAGATTAGAAACTTTCATGCAAAAGGATGCTCATAGGAATGTACTTTGAGTGAGAGACATCTCATCTATGGAATTTTCTTGTAACAATTTCCGACAGAGAGCTTTGTAATTCATTGGCAATAGTCATTGTGACCTTAGTGCAGTGACATTACAAAAGGATCATTGCATAAAATGTTAGAATCTAACATATTCTATAAGTGGCAAGAATTTGATATTCTTTCACTTGTGATAGGAATTGGGAGTTGTGAAATGAGTGTGATTAGAAATGTGTTCATTTGACCAATTTCACAAACTAAGGACCATAGGTAAACATTGTGTGCATGCTAAGAGCATGGGACAAGTATAGTTATAATTCAAGTAAGAAGTTGATTAACCGAAACAACAAATAATGAGTAATCGATATGGTGATAAATAAAACGGTGTATTGTTTATACTCAAAGGTTTGAGGCCATATGGGATTAGTATTATTCTTGTGTTTCACTTTGCATGTTTTGACTTCCCGAATAATTAAATTGGTTCAGAACAATCAACTTATTCGAATGGACCACAGTCGTTCATATGTTGGAAGTAGGTATGAATGAAGACTGTCGTGAATTGGTGTGTGGATTGTCTAAAGAGCATTAGACATAAGCAAATGTTTGATGCAACGTTCATGAGTGCTTATGAATATGATTTGAGCATTGGATTAAACCCACGCTCACTTGGATCCCTTCATGGATTTTATCACGAGTGATTGGTGAGACGATAATATCTTATATTCTTGAAACCGAGATGTGTGAGTTGTATCTTGCAAGTCGGTTACACATTGATAATATGTAAACGCACTAGTAACTTGGTGTTATAAAACATATTGTTGTGTGTAATTTGGTGAGTGAGTGCAAGCGAGCATTGAGTCAAAGTTTATCCGTTCCTTTTATCCAAAGTAGGATAAAAGCGATACCTGTGGGCCCCTCGATGATTTAGTGATGGCACCTAAGCGCTTGGCCAAGCCGGGACTAAATTGATGTGTTCAATTGTAGTCTGTTGTCAGTCGTCATAAATCTAAATTCGGGAAACAACACATAGACATAGAGAATGATTTAGATCCATGTCTCAATCTATACGATAATATCTAGAATGGAGGAATATATGATCCCTTATCTAAAGGACATGCGTATTTGATAAGATCAGAGTTGACAGCGGCTTTAGAAAACTACGATTGCAGATCAGGATCTGAAGTCATACGAGGAATAGTTATTAGACATATCCAAGTGGGAGACTGTTGGATTAGTGTCTAAGTCCATAATTATTTTGGTATGTACTTGACCCGATGGTGCATGGTCCTTTTGGGTTGCCTTCATTAAAGCAACTTGATAGGATGAATTATGGAGAGAAAGGATTAATTATGATTTATTAATATATTATGAGAATAATATATTAAAGGAGAAATCATATTGTTTAATTAATATTAGTCAATAATTAATAAGAATTAAGTTTGTGACTAAAAGAGATTAATTAAACTTAAGGGACTTGAATTGTAATTATAAGATAATTGCAATTGGGCTATGGATTACCTTATAATATAAGGTTGGACGAATTCTATGGGGAAACCCATTAGAAATCGCCCAAGGCTTATTAAAGAAGGGTCCATGGGTTGCTAGGGCCTAAGCATCCAAATTAGGGTTTCCTAGTTGAAAACCCTAATAGCCTACATGTATATATAGTACCCTTAAGCGTCAAAAACATGGTGAACTAATTGGTTAGGGTTTCCACACATTTTGGGCAGCCTCCTTGTCTTCTCTTCTTCATCCTCTTGCTCTTGGTGTTTGTGAGCCATTGGAGGAGTGACACTTGTGACTCTAAGCTTTCTAAAGTCATTACAAGGAGGATTTGTGATTGTTATTGCTACATAACAACCAAGGTAATATCTTAAACCCATTATTATGTTAATATTGATTATCATATGCTAGATTTAGGGTTTAAAGTCTTGGATGAATAGCATGTACAATAGAGAAACCTAGATCCAAGCATTAGGGTTGCATGAGCACATAGGATGTTCTTATGGCTAAAACCCATCAATATGTTTTCTCTAATTGAACATAGAACATTTGAGCATCAATTGAAAAACCCTATGAATCCTATATTATTTTTGAAATTATCATCTAGGGTTAGAAAACATACCTTTGATTTTTATTGATGAATACAAGAAACCCTTGTGTTGTTGAAGCTTAAAGAGCAGGCACCACAAATGTCATGCCTCTGATGGTTCACACTCAAACCCTAGCGACCAAGGATCTTGAAGAGAGATAGAGGGGGGGAGAGAGAGAGAGAGAGGAGAGAGGTAAATTTCTGCCCTAACTTCTCTAAGAATTGTTGGACGAAAATATGAGGCTTAGGGGTCTTTATATAGTGTACCTAGAAACCCTAGAGAAGTCCCAAAACAATAAAATAACATTATCTTACTTTTGGATTTTAGTTGGTTTCCTAATTATCCTCCATGGATAATTCTACATATTCAAGATATTCTAGACCCTATAGAACCATAAAAACATCCAATGCTCTAGGATGGTTCTAGAATACCTCTTGTTCTGCTATTGAACAATTATACCTCAACCCCTGTACTTTTAATTAATCCAATTAATCATAAAGTTAATTCCATTTAATTTCTAATTAATTCTTAGTTAAATATTACTATCTCTAATAAATATATTATTCTCATAATATATTAACAAATCATTTATTTGATTTCTAATTAATTTATTAACCAAGTAATAAATTAATAAACCAGCCTCTCTCTCTCTCTCTCTCTCTCTAAACGCTATCATATTCAAGTGCTAAGTTTGAGGGCAACCTAAAATGACTGTGCTACTATCAATTCAAGTTTATACCAATTATAGTTATGGGCTTAGACACCTAATCCAACAGTCTGCCACTTGGATATGTCTAATAACTATAGATGTTAGTATAACTTCTAAAACTGATTAGAAAATTATAGCTCTCAAAAGTCGCTATCGAACTCTGACCCAATCAGTTACATGTTCTAAGATAAGTGATCACATATTCCTCCATTTTATAAGATATCATACATACATGAGACATGGATTATAATCAATCTCATTGTCCAAGTTTTGTTTCCCGATTTCTGATTTATGACGACTGAAATCATACTACCAATTGAAAACATCAATTCAGTCCAAGCTTGGCCAATCACTTTAGATGCCATGTATCAAATCATCAAGGGGCCCACATATATCACCTTTCCCGTTAGGAAAAAAGGAATGAATAAATTTGACTTATATGCTTTCACTATGCACTCATCAAATCACGCACAACAATATGATTTATAACATCAAGTTACTAATGAGTTTATGCATTATCAATGCACAACTGACTTGTAAACAACAACTCATATATCTACGTTTCAAGAATATATGATGTTATCGTCTCAAAATTACTTGTGATAAAATCCATGAAGTAATTCTCTAAGCGTAGATTTATCCAATACTCAAAATCCCCATTTTCTAAGTAATCATGAACATTGTAGCAAAACCATTGCTATGTTTAATCTGTTGGATTAGGTGTCTTAGCCCATAACTATAATTGGTATGTACTTGACCCGAGAGTAGCATGGTCGATTTTGGGTTGCATATCACCAAGACAATTTGATAGGATGGATACTTGAGTAAGAGGTTACTTATGATTTATTAATATATTATAAGTTCTAATATATTAATATGAAATCATATTATTTAATTAGTATTGATCAAGAATTAATTTGGAATTAATTGTGTGATCAAAAGAGACTAATTAAATATATGGGGATTGATTTGCTAAATCAATGATTCTTATAGTGTGGGCCAATTGTTATTCAGGATGGGCTAAACCAATATGGTAGTCCAAGGAGGTTTAACCCATGGAGCCTAAGTAATATGAAAGGTCATGCGCATTAGGGTTTGTATGGATGTAACCCTAGACTATGTCACACTATAAAAGGACTCCCTTAGCACGCAAAATCGGCCACTAGAGTTCTTGGAGTTCATTAGAACCAATTTTGGAGCTAGAAACATCTCTCTCAAGTTCTCCTTTGTCCTAGGTGTGTTGTGAACCGTTTGAGGCATCACACTTAGGGTGATAAGTTCTTCAAGGCCAAATACAACAAAACTACAAGCTACAACAAGAGGTAATTCTATAACTCATTTTTATGTTGTTTATGTCAATTGTATGCTAGTTGTAGGCTTAATGCTTTGGAAACAATATTGCATGTATAATTAGAGAAAACATAGATCCAAAGCATTTAGGGTTGTTTGTGCACCATAGGATGTTCTAATATCCAAAATCCAATAGTAGTATCAGAGCCAAGGATTGTTTTCTATTATATTTGATGCATGGCTTAATTTTCAAAGTTGGAAAAATCGATTTCCTGACCTCTGATTGATGAACTCGCTGAGTCCACTGGCTGACTCGACGAGTCCACTCAGTATAAGGTCAACTCGGCGAGTCATGTTCATGCACTCGACAAATTGATACTTCTGATGACAGATTTTCGGGATTTCTGGCCTGTTTTGGATTAGGATCATTACCCAAAAATGTTTTAGTTTATAAAATTTGATTTTGTTGATATGGTACTGATCATGCTTATCCAATTAAAAGATAATTGTCAAAATTTCAAGATTTGTAATAGTTTATATGATTAGGCTAATTTCTTGCAAATTGTTGATATTAATTATCTTGACTTATGAGTTTAACTTGATCATAGATAAATTATTTGATTATTTTGTTAATTGAAATATTTGATCTTAAATGTTTTTAATGTCCTCCATAACTTGTCCTCAAGTTATGGAACATGAAACGTTTTTTCCATAAAAACCACATTAAACTCATAAATTATGGAAATCAAAGGTTTTCAATAGTTACAAAACTTGCCCTCAAGTTTTGGCATTTGAAAAGTCACAAATTAAGAAACTCTTGTAATTGAAAAGTGTAACTCTTGGGTTCATAAATTTAAAAAAAAAAAAAAAAAAAAAAAAAAAAAAAAAAAAACTTAATTAAATAGTTTTTAATTTTGATTTTTTTATTTAGACGCTTGATGTCTTAAATAGTTCAATTACACCTTATGGACTTTATTAAATTAATTAAAGTGTTTAATTAAAAGAGATTAATAATTTCATAATGACATGGTTTAAGTTTAATTAAATTAAGAGTATAATTTATTAATAGATTAAACCATCTAGTATTTTAAAAGTTTAAAATACACCATTATACTATTATAATATTAAAAATTTAATTATTATTTATATGTATAAGACAAGTCAGTCTTACCGTTAGTAGGCCTCATGGGGGGTATAAGGTTATTGCCTATAAAGTTGTGGGTAAATAGGTGTCTACTCTCACCCACCGCTTCCTTGACTGGTGGAGGGTCGTTAGCCAAATAGGTAGGATAGGACATTAATTCTCATTAAAAGTATAATGAAAATACCAATTAACTAAACACTTATAAATTCTCAATCTTAGTTACTTAGGAAAAATGTGAATTTGGTGCTAACCCATGAAATTGCACTTTGCACCTTGCCAGGTCGTTAGTGGAGCGTGTGTAGTTAACCGACACACTAACTTGGATTAACAAGGGTGGCAAAGGGTAGCTCGATGTTTGTCATAGATCAATGGAGCGTGTGTGGTTAACCGGCCCATTGATTAGGTGATAAATGATATCGAGAGTACCAAGCTAATTTGCATGGTTATTCACACCTTGTTTGTGATCCTCGGCATCCTAGTCACAAACATGAAGGGCACAATCGAGATTTAAACATGTCATTGAAAAGTTCAATGAATCTCAAAGAATCTAGGAATTTCAATTCATTTAAAACTTAATAATCAATTTCGTTTTTCATGGTGGGAACTGGTAAATCGTCATTTTCCTTCCTTAAAATATTTTGCAATTGGATTACAGCATCCCTCTTCCGAATAGTAAAATATTGTGTTGGGTCCCAGCCTTAATATTTCATGTTGCGTATTATATTAAGGACTTAAATCAACTATCTTGAATTTCTCCCATTATAGATGTATATGTCAAACAACTATGGACTTCTCGAATCTTATGGAAAAAGCTTTCCTCATGAAGATGATATTCCACAAGACAATCAAGGTGATAAATTAATCCCCTCTTTGTGTTGTAGTGGAACTTCACTTCCTCCACCTCCTTTAATAATTCTCCCTAACCCACAAGTTCAAAGACTTGAAAAGTTCAAGGTCACTCAAACCCTATTGGCAAGAAAACACCAAGATGGAAGGTCTGTGTGTGCACATTTCTTGGAGATGAAGTCACACATTGACATGATGGGAATGTTAGGAGTCGATGTTTCGAGGAAGTTGGCCATTAACTAGGTTCTTCAGTCACTTCCCGATTCGTATAGTCAACTCATTAAGGACTACTATATGACAGATCATGACATAACCCTTGCCAATCTTTCCTATTTGCTAATTGCTGCTGAATTAGTAATGATTTGGCGCACTGGTCAAGAAAATTTGATTGGAATATCAATTTCCCAAACTTCCATGGATATTGACAATAGTAACATTGGAAGTCCAGAAAAGCTTTCTCTTCCCAATGGAAAGGGATCGGCCATGGTTAAGTCATTTGACCAAATGGTAAAGAGAAAGGATAAGTCTAAGATAGTCCCGTGTACCATTCCCAAAGAGTCCATTTGTTTATATTGCCAAGAGAATGGGAATTGGTTGCGAAACTGCAATATTTACCTGAAAGATCGCAAGGATGGTAAAGTCAAAATTTTTACTCTACTTCAGGTAACGTCCACTGTCTAACTCTATTAAGTTCCTATTTGGAGATTCTTAATACATGATGTAATGTAATTACATTTTGATGTTTTGTAGAATCGAAGAAATGAAAGGAAGCTTAAAGGAAGAGTAAGTTGATTCTGATCATGAAGAGATGGATTTCGATCGCATGGTTCGATGATCAAAATTTTGAGCTGTTGTTTAAGAGTTATGATAGATTGCTTAGGAATACATAACAACATAGTTCTCACTTGTAATCGCATTGTAAGGAAAAGTTTTCCAAATTTTGTAAATAAATAAAAAAATTTGTTTTTATTTTATTTTAAGTTTTCCTTACAATGCCATTTGTGAAAATTGTTGTTTACATGTTTCCATTGATAGCAACATTGGAAAATGGATTTGATTCTTTCGTTTGTGGTAGTGTCTTAATTTACCAAATAAGGAAAGATTCTCGTCACCCAAGTTTCAGAAACTTGGAATCATGAAACTTGTATTGTGTGATAAATGAGAACTTCAACTTTGGGAAATTAAGACTAATTTCGTGTTCACATGTATATGTGAGTCAAGTGAAGGACTAGGAGATCAGGTGTACTCGGTTGTGCACTTGTAACGACCATAAAATTTGAGCCAGATTAAAACATTTTATCTCATTCAAAACCATTAAGTTCATACATCTTGTTTTCAAAATAGTTTAAACATCAGAGTATCCCCCAGAACCATATCACATAGAACAAAAAACATGAGGAGCGGTAAGATCACACCTTCACCTTGCCACGATCTCCTGAAGTACCTGAAATAATACACTGAACTGTAAGCCCGAAAGCTAAGTGAGTTACCCCCAAAATACCAACCACACACAAACATACTCATAACATATCATAAATAGAACAGCCATGCACATCGAGTCTACTATGTGACTGGTCCGCCCGCACCGGGCTTTCAATCCACCTGGTCCACTCTCTGAGTCTACAGTATGACTGGTCCGCCCACACCGAGCCTTCAGTCGGCCTGGTCCACTCTCCGAGCCTTGGCACGTCTGGTCCGCCCTCTTGGGGCCTTCAGCCTATCCGGACCGCTCGCTGGGCCTTCGGAATATCTGGTCCACCCTGGGTATGTTGGCCTATAGCACAAAGCAGGACCCGCCTCAACCCAACCCCCGTCAAACAACCATGTGCACATAAAACAATTAATCACATAACAAATCCTTAACCAAACAAATAGTCTAACATATCATATAGCATATCAACATCCTAACCAGGATTCCGACCTAACCGGTCACTAGCATAACATCACCCTATATACAGGGTACCGACCTTAACCAGGTCAATAACATAACATTACCCTAAATACCGGGTACCGACCTTAACCAGGTCACTAACATAACACGATCCTAAATACCAGGATGCAGATCTAGCAAAGCAATAACATAACAAACAATACCCAAATTTCCATCCGATAAAGGGCCGGCCTTGGTGTCGTAGACCCTGTCGATATAGTGAGGATAAATCACCTGCAATTGCCGACTGAAGAGATAAGACCGAGCTGCTCCGAACACCGACACGAACTTCACCACAGAACACTACCAAAGAACCAATTCCATAAATACCAGAATTACCAAAATACCCTTGGAATTCAAACTGGTCAACTCTTGGTCAAAGTCAAAATCCTCAGTCAAAGTCAACCTTCTTGGTTGATTCAACTCGCCGATTCGACCAGTCGAATAGCCGAGTTCCCATTCCCAAAAAACTCTCATAACACAACTTAACTCGCCGAGTCGCCCCAAGACTCGCTGAGTCCAACAATCTTTGAGTCCCATCCTATCCGACTCATTGAGTCGCCGACCGACTTACTTAATCCAAGGCTTTAAGCAAAAGAGGTTGGGGTTCTATGACCTGACTCGCCGAGTCCAAGAACAGACTCGCCGAGTACAAGGCAATCTTCAACAGACTCACTGAGTTGTTCTTCCAACTCGCCGAGTCCTTGCACATGTTCATACAACTCGTCGAGTACACCCATGTGACTCGTCGAGTCTCTCCAGTTCTCAATTAATTTAGAAGCTTTTCAAGCCATGCAGGGGCTCCAATCCATAGATCCACCCTTCTACAATCAAACCCTCACATAAAGTTGCAAACTTTACATGAAACCAAGGAGATATAGGCCCAAAACACACTAGGGCTTGGGTTTTAGATAAAGGGGCTTTACCAACAACTCAATGACTAGAACTTTATGACATTCTAGGCCATCATAAGTCTAGATCTGGAGTGGCAACCTCAGATCTAAGCCTCTAACTCGAAATTAGCTCTCAATCATACCAAAAATGCCCCAAATCTCAAATGATAAGAGATCTAGATACAAAAGAGCCCAAGCAATAGATTATTACCTCCAATATATGCTCCAACTAAAGTAGATCCCGGATCTACCCAAGCCCCTTGATGTTAGCCTCTAATTTCTCAAGCTCCTTCCACCAAATTCCACTTCCAAGCTCCAATCTCCTCAACAATGAAGTCTCACATGAAAATTAGGGTTTCAGGAACTCTCAGGGGGATTAGGAGGCTGGGAGAAGGACATAAAGTCCTTTAAATAGGGTGAAACCCTCGGGATTAGGGTTTTCTTTCTTCAGCACCAACTCGTCGAGTCCAAGCCGCCGACTCGGCGAGTTGGCCACTTAAACCGCGACAGAATACCGCTCTGACTCGGCGAGTAAGCAGACCTACTCGTCGAGTCCCTTTCCTAAATTTACACTTTGCACCCTCCAACTTCTTGCTTCCGAACTTGGGATGTTACAACACTAATCAGGCCCACCACTAAGAACGGTAAGATTATTCATTATGATTTACTAAAAGTTTAGTAAATATGGTTATGCTTACAAGTTTAAGTATAATTCTGAAACATTGGAAAAGTTTCAATGTATAGCAGAACGAATGAGAATGATCAAATTAGGCAAAAAGATAAAAGTTTCTCCAATCTGAAAAGATGGGAGAGTACTTAGTATCGTGTTTTATGATCATCTTAATAATTATGGAAAACCATATCACAATTGATCCTCTAAGGATATCTTAGTGCATTTGTATGGCTAAGAAGAGGAATCGTGAATTGTTGAAATGGTTAAATCAAGAAAATGAGTCATACTTCGTTCCAAAACAAGTCTTAGAGTCGTACTCCAAGATTGTTCGTTGAGTGACATAATCTTAAGAAGGTTTAAAACACTCATCAAATGTAGAGTAAAATGTTTTTGCTCTTGTACATTTGAAATTGGTAAGCTGTGATGTTTTGGATAAAACAAAGACCGACTAAGACCAATTGTCAAAAGTGTTAGTCTTGATTAGAATCTGCACTAACTCTTGAATATTTGTTTGTCAAGTAATGTTTCTTGATAAAGTGAATCTTATATGTCAGGAGGTCAGTGGGAGTCTTAAAGTTCTTGAAAAGGTTCAAAAACTAATCAAGAGTAAACCTATTGTTAATCACTAGCACACGACTTGAGGTTTATGACCTATTGTGTTGACATATTCTTATTTTTGTGCCATTACAGTTAAAGATGACCATGCATGTGAGTTCTATGAGTTCTATATTGTTTTCATACCAACTTGGAAACAAATGGGAGTCCATTAAGCTGCCAGGTGGCAAGAAATTAAGATTGAACAAGTTCAGTCCATATGAGTTTGAATTTGTCATTAACCTTGTCTTGTGATTATGGTTATAACAAAATCACATGGATAGGAACACATACACCATAAAAATCTAAGTGTCATAAGGTTTCTCTCCAATTCATGAAAATGATTGTGAGGAAACGTTTTCACTAAGTAGATTTTAAGGAGATAGCAATTGTGTTATTCGCATTCTCAAATTTGATTATGATTACGACATCCCTCTTCATAATTCGAATTGTGAGAAATAACAAAGGTCTAAACATTTGAGACTTATTGTTCTATGTTCTAAAATTGTTTAGACACACATGTGAGCTATCTAAGGAAATGTGTATGAGTTTGAGAATCCTAGATAATGTCTTATCGAAGCATCTTATATCAGAAATCTGAACTTTGGTAAGAAAGTCAATTAGTATTGATTTCTAGAAGTCCAGCTGATATCTGAGTACATGCCAAAGCTAGTGGGAGCATAATTGTTTTGCTAATAAGAATGTAATTATTATGCTAGTGGGAGCATAGTTATTACGTTAAGTGTTGCAAGTTAGCAATATTAATTATAGAAAACAAAAGTTTCAATTTCCAAAGATGCAGGGTTTGAAAAGTTATTTTGTTATAATTAAGGGAGAGGAATTCATACTTTATTTCAAATCTAAAAGCTTAGATTGATATTTTAATCCATTTTAGTCAAAGGAAATGTTATAGCAAGAGACTCGTAAAGTATCATGTCTTTATGTCAACCATTATGAATCGTATTCCATATGCTTCAGATATAGGATCGATTACATATGCTATAATATTAATCTGTTCTAATTTTCCAAATGCTTAGGGCATTAAGAGGGAAAAAGGACTAGAACGAGATATGACTAAAATGGTTAAGCAATTGTCGAGGACAATCTGAGGTTTACCAAAGATTAGTTACTTATGGAAAATTGGAAGTATATTCTGAATTTTGGAAGGACCATATTGACATACTCTGAGAAGAGGTAACTCTTGTTCAAAAGTGATAGTCAAAATGGGAATATGGAAATGTTTCCATAAGTGGAAGTTAATCATAAAATATGTGTAAGATTAGAAACCTTAATACAAGAAGGATGTTCAAAGGAATGTACTTTGAATATGAGACTTCGCTCCCATGGAATTGGTCCAGTAACCAATGTCCAAAGGGAATACTTTGTAATATCATTGGCATAGTCTTTGTGACCTTTGTGCATTGACATTACAAAAGGATTATTGCATTTAAGTTTCGAATCTAACAGATGATAGTAAATGGCGAGAATTTGGTATTCTTACACTTACTATAAGGATTTGGATTGAGAAATAAGTATCATTGGAAATGGTTACAATTGATCTATTTCACAAGTAAGGACCACAGGCAAACGTACTGTGGATGTTTGGAGCATGGCATAAATATTGTTTTAATTCAACTAATAAGTTGATTAATCGAAACATTATACAATGAATAATGTGTAATCAATATGGTGATTAAATAAAAGGTGTTTTATTTATATTCATAAGTTCTGAGACCATATTGGATTCTATTATTCTTGTGTTTCACTTTGCATGTTTTGACTTCCCGAATAACTAGATTATTCAAACTATTCACAGTCGAACACACTTTGGAAGTAGGTATTAAGGAGAGACTGTCATGAATCTGAATGTAGATTGTCTAGGTGTTTTAGACATAACACAAATTTGCTGTAGGGTTCATGAGTACTCCTAGAATAAGATTCGAGTATTAGATTAAACCCACGCTCATTTCAATCACCTAATGGATTTTGTCACGAGTGATTGTTAGACGATGATATCTTATATTCTTGAAAACAAGACGTGTGAGTTGTAGTTTACAAGTCGGTTGCACATTGACATATGTAAACACACAAGTAACTTGGTGTTATAAAACATATTATTGTGTTTATCCATTCCTTTTAACCTTAGAGGGATAAAAGCGATATTTATGGGCTCCTCGATGATTTAGTGATGACGAACCTAAGTGCTTGGCCAAGCCTGGACTGATTTGATTTGTTCAATTAGTCGGTCGTCATAAATCAAAAATCGGGAAACAAAAGATGGACAAAGAAAATGATTATAATTCATGTCTCAGTCCATATGATATCTTGTAGAATGGAGGAATATATGATCCCTTATCTAATGGACGTGTCATTGACTAGGTCAGTGTTCGATAACGGCTTTTAAGAGCTACGGTTGCTAGTCAGGATTTTGGAGTCATACTTGCAATAATAGTTATTAGACTTATCTAAATGGGAGACTATTGGATTAGGTGTCTAAGCCCATAACTATAATTGGTATGTACTTGACCCGAGAGTAGCATGGTCCATTTTGGGTTGCATATCACTAGCAGAATTTGATAGGATGGATACTTGAGTAAGAGGTTATTTATGATTTATTAATATATTATAAGTTCTAATATATTAATATGAAATCATATTATTTAATTAGTATTGATCAAGAATTAATTTGGAATTAATTATGTGATCAAAAGAGACCAATTAAATATATGGGGATTGATTTGGTAAATAAATGATTCTTATAGTATGATCCAATTGTTATTTAGGATAGGCTAAACCAATATTCTAGTCCATGGATAGTCCATGGAGGTTTAACCCATGGAGCCTAAGTAATATGAAAGCTCATGGGCATTAGGGTTTGTATGGATGTAATCGTAGACTTTTCCACGTTATAAAAGGACTCCCTTAGCACCCAAAATCGGCCACTAGAGTTATTGGAGTTTATTAGAGCCAATTTTGGAGCTAGCAACATCTCCTTCAAGTTCTCATTTGTCCTAGGTGTGTTGTGAACTGTTTGAAGCATCACACTTGGGGTGCTAAGTTCTTAAAGGCCAAATACAACAAAATTACAAGCTTAAAACAAGAGGTAATTCTATAACTCTTTTTTTTTTGTTTTTGTCAATTGTATGCTAGTTGTAGGCTTAATGCTTTAGAAACAATATTGCATGTATAATTTGTCACACCCCCGAACTAGACGGCGGAAACGTCCGAGGGCTATTGTGACTCAATTGAATACCATCACAATGATTATACATGAATCATAACATCATTCGTCACCATGCATTGAAAAATTACAACATATATTGATTACATTCAGTACAGTGTCTTGAACATTGCATTTCCATAACTTAAACCGTTCGATACTAATTTAAACAAAACACCAAGACATCACTGGATACCTATTCTTCGATTTACCTGTTACCTGAGAATACAAGTATTTTGAAAAACGTCAACATATGAAATGTTGGTGAGTTCATAAGTCATGTTTGGAAGATAATGATTTTTGTGAAGTTTGAAAACCCAGAAAATCCGATACTTTCTGAAACAAGTATTGTATATAAGAAAAAGTGTGGAGATCCGTAGTATGCTTGTCGATTTTGTAAGCATATGTAATTGTTAAACCTTGTATACATCACATATATAAAAGTGTTGACTTCCTGGGAAAACCCGATGTTTTCCCAATACATAGAATGACATGTCTTATTTATTATTATACCGATACGACGATTGTTTATGTTTACCCAGGTGACATTGGATTAATTATGGGTTGTGAGTCGTTATAATCACGCATTAACGAAAATGACTAGTTTATAACTACCAATTACAAACGATCCTTTAGGTGTCATCTGTAAGACTCACTTAATCCAACCACCCTGACTTCTCATAGCCCCACAACTGAGGAGAAAAGAGGGTACGAAGCCCCCGTTATTTCCATAAGTCGTTCAAGGCTATCGTGAATGCGAAAGGCACTTGGCCCGACTCGCATTTGACTTCTCGACTTTGCTAGCAGTACCAATGGACCCTTGGGGTCCAACAGCACAATAAAGCTATTGAAAGTCCTTTTACATGGAATTAGGTCATAGAAGGCCCAATAACATGTAAGTGCGTTCCCTTCGGGCCTAAAGATCATGTCATTGGGCTAGCTAGGCCCAACAAGCACGATTTGAAACTTTCAAGCCCAAAGATTGAATATTGACTTCTCGTAAATTTCGCGTGTTTTTTAGAAGTACTAATGTTTATTGATTTTTGTTTTGTAATTGATCCGAGACCGAATCAAATCGTTTGGTAACGATATTGGTGTTGAAGGTGTATTTGTTATTACGTTTCGCCGGTAGTCATAGTACTCGTATTTTATCTAACGGGATTTATTTGTTTATAAGTAAAAGCTTACCTTTTTTGTGACCCTACTTGGATAAAATTTACACTTTTAATCCTTTATATAAAAGAATTTCCATTTTAGTCCTTAATCTTTTTTTTTTACACTTTAGCATCAAAACTTATTGAAAAGACATTTTCAGCCAAGATTTACTTAATAAATAGCTTAAATCCTTCAAAATGAAGTTTTCTCGGTTGGAACCCCCATTTTTCGCAATCTTTACAATTTTGGCCCAAAATGGAAAATTTTTGCATTTTTGATCCCTTTTGAATTTGAAAAGCATGTTTGACCTTTAAAATAGTTTTATACACCCTTAATTCTCTGTTTTACAGACACTTGCATTTTCAGCCCCTCTATTTCAAAATTTTCGCAGTTTGGGGCTTATTGGGCCGAAAAGCCCATTTTTAGCCCATTATGTTCAAATTTTACATTTTAAGCCCCTCAAAAGTGTTGTTATTCAGAAAAATTATATTGAAAACTGTTTGGACTCTTTTCAACCTCCAGAAATTTTCATTTGTCGTTTTGGGCCCTTAGCTTTTGTATTCTTGACAATTTGAGCCAAAAAATGGGTTTTATGTCCAAAAATGTTCATCCTAACCAAATAAATTATTTTTCTTGACTTGATTAGTGTATAATGGTATAAGTTATGTTTATTTCATTCCTCATGTTGTAGATCTCAGTTTTTAGGTATTTTTGGCTAGCATATTCATCACATAACACATAAAATCATACATACAAGCATAAAAATCACACAAGGCATACATTTACTCATAGATCTACACATCTGCTTGTATTCTCCCCCATAAAAACTCATAAAAACTGAAAAAGAGGGGGTATGAAGCTCACCTTGGGTGTGGTTTCGGTTTTGGAAGGAAATGATGAGAAGAATTCAATCCTAGCAACCTTCCTTGGAAGATCTCGAACTTGGATGCTTCTTAGGTGCTAGATCATGAGTTTGAATGAATTAAGAGGTGATTTTGGATGAAATGAAGTAGCTAGCTTATGGATCTAAGAAATTTATTACCTTAGATGATGATTTTTATGGAAGAAGCCCTTGAACTCTTCTTAGATCTCGAAAATATGGAGGAGAAATGAGAGAGTTTCTTGAGAGAATGCTGAGTGAAATGTGTGTGTGTGTGTACTTGGAGTTGGCCGAGAGCAAGAGAGAGAGGGAGAAGAAGAGGGTGTTGCATGGAAGTATGGGAATTGCATGGAAATCCCTTGAATAATTGTGAGGTGGCACACATAAAGTCAACTCTTTCCTCTTTGTGGGCTTGGGCCGAGAATGGAGGGGGAAAGAGGAGATTTGTGGGCCTTCAAGGCTTAAGCCCACTTTCATAGTTATGTTGAGTTATTTTTGGTCCTAATAAATATAAGTGATATTTTTATGACCTATTAGGGCTCAATTGGGTTAATTATGCCCCAAAATGGCTCATATAATTAATTTATTTTATTCTAAGCCCCAATATGGCCCAAAATATTGAAATACATGGGAGTGGGTCCAATTAGAGCCCATTTAAGAGTTCTAAACCCAATATAGTCAAATTGGAAGATTATTGGTCCATTAGGCCCAATAAGGAAGTCCTAGTCCAAAATGGACTTAAACAAGAACTCCAAGGGTTTCCAATTGCTTGTTGACTACTTGAAATGCTTGCATGGGGTGTTTGTTTGTAATTTTGTTGTCATAGAGTATGCATCATACATGCTCTTATGTCTTTGATTCACAATTTGACTTAAGTGTTGTAGTTACAAGGCACAAAAATTTCTAGTTGTGACATAATTAGAGAAAATATAGATCCAAAGCATTTAGGGTTGTATGTGCACTATAGGATGTTGTATTATGCAAAACCCAACATAATCTCCATAGACAATCTACAATTCAATTCATGACAGTCTTAATTCGCTACTTACTTTCAAAAGTACGATCGACTGTGGTGTTTTGAATAATCCAATTATTCGGGAAGTAAAACATGCAAAGTGAAACACAATAATAACCTAACTAACTATGGTCTCAGAACTACTGAATATAAATAAAAATCTTATTATTTAATCACCATATTAGTTAGACTTTATTTATTGTATAATGTTTCAAGTAATCAACTAAAAACTTGAATTAAACATCAGTCATGCCATGTTATAAATATGCATACTATGTCTCTCTATGGCCCTTCCTATGCGAACAGATCGATTGAACATTATTCCAATTATACTCATTTCACAATTTTAAATTCTTGTTACTACTAAATGTGTTAGAGTTCAACCTTATATGAAATATCCTTTTTGTGATTTCGAGGCTTCAAAGTCGCAGAGACTTTGCAAACGATATTACAAAATGTTCCATTGAAACTTTGTTACTTAAATCAATTCTATGTTAACGAAGTTTCAAATTAAAGATACACTCCTTGAACATCTTCCTTGCATTAAAGTTCCTAACTCACATATAGATTTTATCATCAACTTCCATTATGGAAACATTCCTTTATTCCTATATGACCATCAATTTTGATCAAGAATCATCCTAATTTAAAACATGTCACTATTGTCCTTCCAACCAATACTATACTTCCAACTAACCACAAGCAACCAATCATTTGCTATAACCTCAAAATGTTCTTCATGGTTGTTCAACAACTTTAGTCACATCCAGTGATAGTCCTTTTCCCTCTCAATGCCCTAGGAATTTGGAAAAATAAGAACAAGTGAATATTATAACATATGTAAGGAATCTTATATCTGAATCATATGGGATTGAATTCATTATGTCTTACATAAAGACCTGATATTTGTTCAGTCTCTTGCTTTAATATTTCCATATATTGAACTTCCTATGTTGAACCATTTCAACACGATATTCATATATTTCAAAGACTAAGTTGTTTTAAACCCTTCAATCTAAACTTTTAGAGTTAAAATGGAGTATGAGTGCCCTTTCCCTTAACAGATCAATTATATACTTTGTTTGTTGCAAAAATCTACCGCAGTTGTTATGGAAATTTTTTAAGAAAAAGAAAAAGCAATAATTTTTAACAATTACAACTCAAAATGTTTTGTCCTTTAACTGGAACTATATCCAAACAATTGGTGAAAACATTGATCAAAGTATCTATATGTTCTTTTATACTAATATTCTACTATTTTGGGTTGTAGTGACTTGGTAAGGCATGTGGAAGATATGGTGGATAACCTATTGACCCATGTTCAAATCCTGGCACTACTCAGCCCTTGTGGCCATGGAGGTTCGCCTGCAGTGACTCCAGGGCATGAGGCAAAGTCTCATGTTT